>NC_072463.1:3625446-3933901 GCF_027596085.1 Anoplopoma fimbria | reverse complement strand
GACGTTTTCATGACTTTCGACATACTATGACGTTTTCATGACTTTTTCGACATACCATACTATGACTTTCTTCGACAATTTACTATGACTTTTTGATGTTTTTAAGTTTCTTTTAAATACTGTCTTTATTTTCATGAAATGTGACTACATACTATACTTCACTATATTTTTTCGAGAAAATATTTTAGGGTATTCTCTACTTTAACTTAAAACATACTTAACTATGCCTGACCCTGACATCTAAGTGCCACGGACACTTCTTCTTTCTCCACAGGCTGAGGAGGTTCAACATGGACTCCAGAATACTCTGCAACTTCTACAGGTGCACCATTGAGAGTCTACTAACCGGCTGCTTCACAGCCTGCTATGGCAGAGACACTGCTCTCAACCATAAGGCTCATCGAGTCTGTTGAAAACTGCCAAGCACATGACAAGGCGGTGCTGCAACCTCTGGAGGACCTCTACACCCAGCGTTGTAGGAAGAAGGCCAACAGGATTATCAAAGACCACAAACACCCCAGTTACAGCTTACATAAGTACATAAGGGTTTACAATACAGTTTATTTATTTTGCATTCACTGTCTTCCACGTGTGTCATATTTTATATTTCTACTATATGTTATCACTCTCGGTGTCTAAGATTCCCGATATTTCACTTGTGTGATTTAGTTTTTATGAATATTTAATAAGCATTGTTGAAGGGAGCCTGGAATCTAATAATTGTATTGCCAATGACTGCTTTTATGCAATTGTTAAGCATTTGACAATAAAGTTAATAAAAACTCGATTGATTGTATGATTTTCTGAGTTGTTTCTTTTACGTGCTATACTATGACGTTTTTATGACTTTTTCGACATACTATACTATGACTTTTTCGACATACTATACTATGACGTTTTTATGACTTTTTCGACATACTATACTATGACCTTTTTATGACTTTTTCAACATACTATACTATGACTTTTTTCTATGACTTTTTTGACTTTTTCGACATACTATACTATGACTTTTTTATGACTTTTTCGACATACTATACTATGACTTTTTATGACTTTTTCGACATACTATACTATGACCTTTTTTATGACTTTTTCGACATACTATACTCGACTTTTTCAACCTTTTTATGACTTTTTTATGACTTTTTCGACATACTATACTATGACTTTTTGCAACATACTATACTATGACTTTTTTATGACTTTTTTCGACATACTATACTATGACTTTTTATGACTTTTTTGACATACTATACTATGACTTTTTTATGACTTTTTTGCTATACATACTATACTATGACGTTTTTATGACTTTTTTCGACATACTATACTATGACTTTTTTATGACTTTTTTCGACATGCTATACTATGACTTTTTTCGACATACTATACTATGACTTTTTTATGACTTTTTTCACATACTATACTATGACTTTTTTATGACTTTTTTAGACATACTATACTATGACTTTTTCGACATACTATACTATGACTTTTTATGACTTTTTTGACATGCTATACTATGACTTTTTTCAACATACTATACTATGACTTATTTATGACTTTTTCACATACTATACTATGACGTTTTTATGACTTTTTTCAACATGCTATACTATGACTTTTTTCGACATACTATACTATGACGTTTTTATGACTTTTTTCGACATACTATACTATGACTTTTTTATGACTTTTTTTCAACATACTATACTATGACTTTTTTATGACTTTTTTCGACAAACTATACTATGACTTTTTATGACTTTTTTTGACATACTATACTATGACTTTTTCGACATACTATACTATGACCTTTTTATGACTTTTTTCAACATACTATACTATGACTTTTTTCAACATGCTATACTATGACTTTTTCGACATACTATACTATGACTTTTTCGACATACCATACTATGACTTTTTTATGACTTTTTCGACATACTATACTATGACTTTTTTATGACTTTTTTCGACATACTATACTATGACTTTTTTTCAACATACTATACTATGACTTATTTATGACTTTTTTTCGACATGCTATACTATGACTTTTTTCGACATACTATACTATGACTTTTTTATGACTTTTTTCGACATACTATACTATGACTTTTTTATGACTTTTTTCGACATACTATACTATGACGTTTTTATGACTTTTTTCAACATGCTATACTATGACGTTTTTATGACTTTTTCGACATACTATACTATGACTTTTTCAACATACTATACTATGACTTTTTCGACATACTATACTATGACTTTTTTCGAACATACTATACTATGACATTTTTTTTCATGACTTTTTCGACATACTATACTCTGACTCTTTTATGATTTTTTTCAGCATACTATACTATGACTTTTTTACTGACTTTTTCGACATACTATACTGTGACTTTTTTCAACATGCGATACTATGACTTTTTTATGACTTTTTTCGACATGCTATACTATGACTTTTTTATGACTTTTTTCAACATGCTATACTATGACTTTTCAACATACTATACTATGACTTTTTTATGACTTTTTTTAACGTACTATACTATGACTTTTTTCAACTTGCTATACTATGACTTTTTTATGACATACTATACTATGACCTTTTTATGACTTTTTTTCGACATGCTATACTATGACTTTTTTCAACATACTATACTATGACTTTTTTATGACTTTTTTTCGACATGCATACTATACTATTATGACTTTTTCAACATGCTATACTATCACTTTTTTATGATTTTTTTCAACATACTAAACTATGACTTTTTTATGACTTTTTTCGATATACTATACTATGACTTTTTTATGACTTTTTTGACATACTATACTATGACGTTTTTATGACTTTTTTCGACATACTATTTTATGACTTTTTTCGACATACTATACTTGACGTTTTCATGACTTTTTTCGACATACTATACTATGACTTTTTTCAACATACCATACTATGACTTTCTTCGACAATTTACTATGACTTTTTGATGTTTTTTAAGTTTCTTTTAAATACTGTCTTTATTTTCATGAAATGTGACTACATACTATACTTCACTATATCTTTCGAGAAAATATTTTAGGGTATTCTCTACTTTAACTTAAAACATACTTAACTATGCCTGACCCTGACATCTAAGTGCCACGGACACTTCTTCTTTCTCCACAGGCTGAGGAGGTTCAACATGGACTCCAGAATACTCTGCAACTTCTACAGGTACAGCCTGCTATGGCAGAGACACTGCTCTCAACCATAAGGCTCATCGGAGTCTGTTGAAAACTGCCAAGCACATGACAAGGGCGGTGCTGCAACCTCTGGAGGACCTCTACACCCAGCGTTGTAGGAAGAAGGCCAACAGGATTATCATTAAAGACCACAAACACCCCAGTTACAGCTTACATAAGTATATAAGGGTTTACAATACAGTTTATTTATTTTGCATTCACTGTCTTCCACGTGTGTCATATTTTATATTTCTACTATATGTTATCACTCTCGGTGTCTAAGATTCCCGATATTTCACTTGTGTGATTTAGTTTTTATGAATATTTAATAAGTATTGTTGAAGGGAGCCTGGAATCTAATAATTGTATTGCCAATGACTGCTTTTATGCAATTGTTAAGCATTTGACAATAAAGTTAATAAAAACTCGATTGATTGTATGATTTTCTGAGTTGTTTCTTTTACGTGCTATACTATGACGTTTTTATGACTTTTTTCGACATACTATACTATGACTTTTTCGACATACTATACTATGACGTTTTTATGACTTTTTCGACATACGATACTATGACGTTTTTATGACTTTTTTCGACATACTATACTATGACTTTTTTCGACATGCTATACTATGACTTTTTTATGACTTTTTCGACATACTATACTATGACTTTTTTATGACTTTTTTCGACATACTATACTATGACTTTTTTATGACTTTTTTCGACATACTATACTATGACGTTTTTATGACTTTTTTCGACATGCTATACTATGACTTTTTTCAACATACTATACTATGACTTTTTTATGACTTTTTTCGACATACTATACTATGACTTTTTCAACATGCTATACTATGACTTTTTTATGACATTTTTTCGACATACTATACTATGACGTTTTTATGACTTTTTTCGACATACTATACCATGACCTTTTTATGACTTTTTCGACATGCTATACTATGACTTTTTTCAACATGCTATATTATTACTTTTTTATTACTATTTTGACATACTATACTATGACTTTTTTAATGACTTTTTCGACATACTATACTATGACTTTTTTGACATACTATACTATGACTTTTTTATGACTTTTTTTAACATACTATACTATGACTTTTTTCAACATACTATACTATGACTTTTTTATGACTTTTTTCGACATACTATACTATGACTTTTTATGACTTTTTTTCAACATGCTATACTATGACTTTTTTCGACATACTATACTATGACGTTTTTATGACTTTTTCAACATACTATACTATGACTTATTTATGACTTTTTTCGACAAACTATACTATGACTTTTTTATGACTTTTTTATGACTTTTTACTATACTATGACTTTTTTCGACATACTATACTATGACCTTTTTATGACTTTTTTCAACAAGATATACTATGACTTTTTTCAACTTGCTATACTATGACTTTTTTCGACATACTATACTATTACTTTTTTCGACATACTATACTATGACTTTTTTATGACTTTTTTCGACATACTATACTATGACGTTTTTATGACTTTTTTCGACATACTATACTATGACTTTTTTTCAACATACTATACTATGACTTATTTATGACTTTTTTCGACATGCTATACTATGACTTTTTTCAACATACTATACTATGACTTATTTATGACTTTTTTCGACATACTATACTATGACGTTTTTATGACTTTTTTCGACATGCTATACTATGACTTTTTCGACATACTATACTATGACGTTTTTATGACTTTTTTCGACGTGCTATACTATGACTTTTTTCGACATACTATACTATGACGTTTTTATGACTTTTTCGACATACTATACTATGACTTTTTTCGACATACTATACCATGACGTTTTTATGACTTTTTTCAACATGCTATACTATGACGTTTTATGACTTTTTTCGACATACTATACTATGACTTTTTGCAACATGCTATACTATGACTTTTTTCGACATACTATACTATGACTTTTTCGACATACTATACTATGACGTTTTTATGACTTTTTTCGACATACTATACTATGACTTTTTTATGACTTTTTCGACATACTATACTATGACTTTTTATGACTTTTTTCGACATACTATACTATGACTTTTTGCAACATGCTATACTATGACTTTTTTATGACTTTTTTCGACATGCTATACTATGACGTTTTTATGACTTTTTTCAACATGCTATACTATGACTTTTTTCGACATACTATACTATGACTTTTTTATGACTTTTTTCGACATACTATACTATGACTTTTTTCGACGTGCTATACTATGACTTTTTCGACATACTATACTATGACCTTTTTATGACTTTTTTCGACATGCTATACTATGACTTTTTTCAACATACTATACTATGACTTTTTTATGACTTTTTTCGACATACTATACTATGACTTTTTTCAACATGCTATACTATGACTTTTTTATGACTTTTTTCGACATACTATACTATGACGTTTTTATGACTTTTTTCGACATACTATACTATGACCTTTTTATGACTTTTTTCGACATGCTATACTATGACTTTTTTCAACATACTATACTATGACTTTTTTCGACATACTATACTATGACTTTTTTATGACTTTTTTCGACATACTATACTATGACTTTTTTATGACTTTTTTCGACATACTATACTATGACTTTTTTATGACTTTTTTCGACATACTATACTATGACGTTTTTATGACTTTTTTCGACATACTATACTATGACTTTTTTCGACATACTATACTATGACCTTTTTATGACTTTTTTCGACATGCTATACTATGACTTTTTTCAACATACTATACTATGACTTATTTATGACTTTTTTCGACATACTATACTATGACTTTTTTCAACATGCTATATTATGACTTTTTCGACATACTATACTATGACCTTTTTATGACTTTTTTCGACATGCTATACTATGACTTTTTTCAACATACTATACTATGACTTTTTTATGACTTTTTTCGACATACTATACTATTACTTTTTTCAACATGCTATACTATGACTTTTTTATGACCTTTTTTCGACATACTATACTATGACGTTTTTATGACTTTTTTCGACATACTATACTATGACCTTTTTATGACTTTTTTCGACATGCTATACTATGACTTTTTTCAACATACTATACTATGACTTTTTTCGACATACTATACTATGACTTTTTTATGACTTTTTTCGACATACTATACTATGACTTTTTTATGACTTTTTTCGACATACTATACTATGACTTTTTTATGACTTTTTTCGACATACTATACTATGACGTTTTTATGACTTTTTCACATACTATACTATGACTTTTTTCGACATACTATACTATGACTTTTTTATGACTTTTTTGACGACATGCTATACTATGACTTTTTCAACATACTATACTATGACTTATTTATGACTTTTTTCGACATACTATACTATGACGTTTTTATGACTTTTTCAACATGCTATACTATGACTTTTTTCGACATACTATACTATGACGTTTTTATGACTTTTTTCGACATACTATACTATGACGTTTTTATGACTTTTTTCAACATACTATACTATGACTTATTTATGACTTTTTTCGACAAACTATACTATGACTTTTTTATGACATACATACTATACTATGACTTTTTTCGACATACTATACTATGACGTTTTTATGACTTTTTCGACATACTATACTATGACCTTTTTATGACTTTTTTCAACAAGATATACTATGACTTTTTTCAACTTGCTATACTATGACTTTTTTCGACATACTATACTATGACTTTTTTCGACATACTATACTATGACTTTTTTATGACTTTTTTCGACATACTATACTATGACGTTTTTATGACTTTTTTCGACATACTATACTATGACTTTTTCAACATACTATACTATGACTTATTTATGACTTTTTTCGACATGCTATACTATGACTTTTTTCAACATACTATACTATGACTTATTTATGACTTTTTTCGACATACTATACTATGACGTTTTTATGACTTTTTTCGACATGCTATACTATGACTTTTTTCGACATACTATACTATGACGTTTTTATGACTTTTTTCGACATGCTATACTATGACTTTTTTCGACATACTATACTATGACTTTTTTATGACTTTTTCGACATACTATACTATGACTTTTTTCGACATACTATACTATGACGTTTTTTATCACTTTTTTCAACATGCTATACTATGACGTTTTTATGACTTTTTTCGACATACTATACTATGACTTTTTTCAACATGCTATACTATGACTTTTTTCGACATACTATACTATGACTTTTTTCGACATACTATACTATGACGTTTTTATGACTTTTTTCGACATACTATACTATGACTTTTTTATGACTTTTTTCGACATACTATACTATGACGTTTTTATGACTTTTTTCGACATACTATACTATGACTTTTTGCAACATGCTATACTATGACTTTTTTATTACTTTTTTCGACATACTATACTATGACTTTTTTATGACTTTTTTCGACATACTATACTATGACGTTTTTATGAATTTTTCCGACATACTATATTATGACTTTTTTCGACATACTATACTATGATGTTTTTTATCACTTTTTTCGACATGCTATACTATGACGTTTTTATGACTTTTTCCGACATACTATACTATGACTTTTTTATGACTTTTTTCGACATACTATACTATGACTTTTTTCAACATACTATACTATGACGTTTTTATGACTTTTTTCGACATACTATACTATGACTTTTTTCGACATACTATACTATGACTTTTTTCGACAATTTACTATGACTTTTTGATGTTTTTTAAGTTTCTTTTAAATACTGTCTTTATTTTCATGAAATGTGACTACATACTATACTTCACTATATTTTTCGAGAAAATATTTTAGGGTATTCTCTACTTTAACTTAAAACATACTTAACTATGCCTGACCCTGACATCTAAGTGCCACGGACACTTCTTCTTTCTCCACAGGCTGAGGAGGTTCAACATGGACTCCAGAATACTCTGCAACTTCTACAGGTGCACCATTGAGAGTCTACTAACCGGCTGCTTCACAGCCTGCTATGGCAGAGACACTGCTCTCAACCATAAGGCTCATCGGAGTCTGTTGAAAACTGCCAAGCACATGACAAGGGCGGTGCTGCAACCTCTGGAGGACCTCTACACCCAGCGTTGTAGGAAGAAGGCCAACAGGATTATCATTAAAGACCACAAACACCCCAGTTACAGCTTACATAAGTACATAAGGGTTTACAATACAGTTTATTTATTTTGCATTCACTGTCTTCCACGTGTGTCATATTTTATATTTCTACTATATGTTATCACTCTCGGTGTCTAAGATTCCCGATATTTCACTTGTGTGATTTAGTTTTTATGAATATTTAATAAGTATTGTTGAAGGGAGCCTGGAATCTAATAATTGTATTGCCAATGACTGCTTTTATGCAATTGTTAAGCATTTGACAATAAAGTTAATAAAAACTCGATTGATTGTATGATTTTCTGAGTTGTTTCTTTTACGTGCTATACTATGACGTTTTTATGACTTTTTTCGACATACTATACTATGACTTTTTTATGACGACATACTATACTATGACGTTTTTATGACTTTTTCGACATACTATACTATGACCTTTTTATGACTTTTTTCAACAAGATATACTATGACTTTTTTCGACATACTATACTATGACGTTTTTATGACTTTTTTATCAACATACCATACTATGACTTTTTTATGACTTTTTTCGACATACTATACTATGACGTTTTATGACTTTTTTCGACATACTATACTATGACTTTTTGCAACATGCTATACTATGACTTTTTTATGACTTTTTTCGACATACTATACTATGACTTTTTTCGACATACTATACTATGACTTTTTTATGACTTTTTTCAACATACTATACTATGACGTTTTTATGACTTTTTTCGACATACTATACTATGACTTTTTTATGACTTTTTTCGACATGCTATACTATGACTTTTTTCGACATACTATACTATGACTTATTTATGACTTTTTTTGACATACTATACTATGACGTTTTTATGACTTTTTCGACATGCTATACTATGACTTTTTTCGACATACTATACTATGACTTATTTATGACTTTTTTCGACATACTATACTATGACGTTTTTATGACTTTTTTCGACATACTATACTATGACTTTTTTCGACATACTATACTATGACTTTTTTATGACTTTTTTCGACATACTATACTATGACTTTTTTATGACTTTTTTACATGCTATACTATGACTTTTTCGACATACTATACTATGACTTTTTTCAACATGCTATACTATGACTTTTTTATGACTTTTTTCGACATACTATACTATGACTTTTTTCGACATGCTATACTATGACTTTTTTATGACTTTTTTCGACATACTATACTATGACCTTTTTATGACTTTTTCGACATGCTATACTATGACTTTTTTATGACTTTTTTCGACATACTATACTATGACTTTTTTCGACATGCTATACTATGACTTTTTCAGCATACTATACTATGACTTATTTATGACTTTTTTCGACAAACTATACTATGACTTTTTTATGACTTTTTTCGACATACTATACTATGACTTTTTCGACATACTATACTATGACGTTTTTATGACTTTTTCACATACTATACTATGACCTTTTTATGACTTTTTTCAACAAGATATACTATGACTTTTTTCAACATACTATACTATGACTTTTTTGACTTTTTCGACATACATACTATACTATTACTTTTTTCGACATACTATACTATGACTTTTTTATGACTTTTTTCGACATACTATACTATGACGTTTTTATGACTTTTTTACATACTATACTATGATTTTTTTCAGCATACTATACTATGACTTTTTTATGACTTTTTTCGACATGCTATACTATGACATTTTTCAGCATACTATACTATGACTTATTTATGACTTTTTTCGACATACTATACTATGACGTTTTTATGACTTTTTTCGACATGCTATACTATGACTTTTTTCGACATACTATACTATGACGTTTTTTATGACTTTTTTCAACATGCTATACTATGACTTTTTTCGACATACTATACTATGACTTTTTTATGACTTTTTTCGACATACTATACTATGACTTTTTTCGACATACTATACTATGACGTTTTTATGACTTTTTTCGACATGCTATACTATGACGTTTTTATGACTTTTTTCGACATACTATACTATGACTTTTTTCAACATGCTATACTATGACTTTTTTCGACATACTATACTACTTTTTATGACTTTTTTCGACATACTATACTATGACGATGACTTTTTCGACATACTATACTATGACTTTTTTATGACTTTTTTCGACATACTATACTATGACGTTTTTATGACTTTTTCGACATACTATACTATGACTTTTTTCAACATGCTATACTATGACTTTTTTATTACTTTTTCGACATACTATACTATGACTTTTTTATGACTTTTTTCGACATACTATACTATGACGTTTTTATGACTTTTTTCGACATACTATACTATGACTTTTTTCGACATACTATACTATGACGTTTTTATGACTTTTTTCGACATGCTATACTATGACTTTTTTATGACTTTTTTCGACATACTATACTATGACTTTTTTATGACTTTTTTCGACATGCTATACTATGACTTTTTTCAACATACTATACTATGACGTTTTCATGACTTTTTTCGACATACTATACTATGACTTTTTCGACATACCATACTATGACTTTCTTCGACAATTTACTATGACTTTTTGATGTTTTTTAAGTTTCTTTTAAATACTGTCTTTATTTTCATGAAATGTGACTACATACTATACTTCACTATATTTTTCGAGAAAATATTTTAGGGTATTCTCTACTTTAACTTAAAACATACTTAACTATGCCTGACCCTGACATCTAAGTGCCACGGACACTTCTTCTTTCTCCACAGGCTGAGGAGGTTCAACATGGACTCCAGAATACTCTGCAACTTCTACAGGTACAGCCTGCTATGGCAGAGACACTGCTCTCAACCATAAGGCTCATCGGAGTCTGTTGAAAACTGCCAAGCACATGACAAGGGCGGTGCTGCAACCTCTGGAGGACCTCTACACCCAGCGTTGTAGGAAGAAGGCCAACAGGATTATCATTAAAGACCACAAACACCCCAGTTACAGCTTACATAAGTACATAAGGGTTTACAATACAGTTTATTTATTTTGCATTCACTGTCTTCCACGTGTGTCATATTTTATATTTCTACTATATGTTATCACTCTCGGTGTCTAAGATTCCCGATATTTCACTTGTGTGATTTAGTTTTTATGAATATTTAATAAGTATTGTTGAAGGGAGCCTGGAATCTAATAATTGTATTGCCAATGACTGCTTTTATGCAATTGTTAAGCATTTGACAATAAAGTTAATAAAAACTCGATTGATTGTATGATTTTCTGAGTTGTTTCTTTTACGTGCTATACTATGACTTTTTTCGACATACTATACTATGACTTTTTTCACATACTATACTATGACGTTTTTATGACTTTTTCGACATACTATACTATGACCTTTTTATGACTTTTTTCAACAAGATATACTATGACTTTTTTCGACATACTATACTATGACGTTTTTATGACTTTTTTCGACATACTATACTATGACTTTTTTATGACTTTTTTTCGACATACTATACTATGACGTTTTTATGACTTTTTCGACATACTATACTATGACTTTTTTCAACATGCTATACTATGACTTTTTTATTACCATTTTCGACATATTATACTATGACTTTTTTCGACATGCTATACTATGACTTTTTTATGACTTTTTTCGACATACTATACTATGACGTTTTTATGACTTTTTTCGACATACTATACTATGACTTTTTTATGACTTCTTTCGACATGCTATACTATGACTTTTTCGACATACTATACTATGACTTATTTATGACTTTTTTTCGACATACTATACTATGACGTTTTTATGACTTTTTTCGACATGCTATACTATGACTTTTTTCGACATACTATACTATGACTTATTTATGACTTTTTTCGACATACTATACTATGACGTTTTTATGACTTTTTTTCGACATGCTATACTATGACTTTTTTCGACATACTATACCAGTCATACTCAAGTAGCGGCCCGCGGGCCTTTTGTGGCCCGCATGTCTATTAATGGCCCTCGAGCTGTTTTGAAAAGTTTTTTTAATTATTAAAAAAAAAAAAAAAAAAAAATCGTGCTGGGCGCTCTTATTTTGAAACCGCGCGCCGCGATCTCAATACGAGGCTGGGGGTTGCAACGATAAACACACACTGAGGGAGACTCAGTGTGACGTCATCACCCTGTGGACAAAAATGGTAACTGCGGCCAATTTCCCCTGCTGAATAGGATGGCAGTGCACATCCTTACAATGTTTGGATCCACATACAGATGTGAATCTGCATTCTCAAAAATGAACTTCATCAAAAATCAGTACCGGAGTCGCCTAACCAACGAGCACGTGCATCAGTGTGTCTCCCTGGCAATCACACCATATCAGCCCAGGTTTGAAGCATTGGCCAAAGAAAGCAGAGGCCAATTCTCCCATTAAAGGGGACATGTGAGAAATGTGAAATAGTTTGTTAAACAAAGCACAAAAATGGGCTGTCTGAAGGCTTTTTGTTTTTTTTGTTTTTTTATCTTGAACAGGGTTATGTTTGGTTTTATTTAGTTATTTTTTTTTAATATATGCCCAAATTATGCCCAAATTAAAATTATATTTTTATTTTAGGAAATATTTTTGTTTTTAATAAAAAGGAAATGTTATGTTATAAAATGTTGTAAATGTTATACATACGTTATGTTATGATACGTTATCGGACGTACACGGTCCCAATAAATGGCCCCTTGAGTCACTGAAAAAATTTTTTGTGGCCCCTCATCATTTCTACTTGAGTACCCCTGTACTATACTATGACTTTTTTATGACTTTTTTCGACATACTATACTATGACTTTTTTATGACTTCTTTCGACATGCTATACTATGACTTTTTTGACGACATACTATACTATGACCTTTTTCGACATACTATACTATGACTTTTTTATGACTTTTTTTTTTCGACATACTATACTATGACTTTTTTCGACATGCTATACTATGACTTTTTTATGACTTTTTTCGACATACTATACTATGACCTTTTTATGACTTTTTTTTCGACATGCTATACTATGACTTTTTTATGACTTTTTTCGACATACTATACTATGACTTTTTTCAACATGCTATACTATGACTTTTTCGACATACTATACTATGACGTTTTTATGACTTTTTCGACATACTATACTATGACCTTTTATGACTTTTTTCGACATGCTATACTACGACTTTTTTCATACTATACTATGACTTTTTTATGACTTTTTTCGACATACTATACTATTACTTTTTTCAACATGCTATACTATGACTTTTTTATTACTTTTTTTGACATACTATACTATGACTTTTTTTCGACATACTATACTATGACTTTTTTCGACATACTATACTATGACTTTTTTATGACATTTTTCGACATACTATACTATGACGTTTTTATGACTTTTTCGACATACTATACTATGACCTTTTTATGACTTTTTTCGACATGCTATACTATGACTTTTTTCAACATACTATACTATGACTTTTTTCGACATACTATACTATGACTTTTTTATGACTTTTTCGACATACTATACTATGACTTTTTTATGACTTTTTTCGACATACTATACTATGACGTTTTTATGACTTTTTTCGACATACTATACTATGACGTTTTTATGACTTTTTTTCGACATACTATACTATGACTTTTTTCGACATGCTATACTATTTTATGACTTTTTTCGACATTCTATACTATGACTTTTTTCGACATGCTATACTATGACTTTTTTCAACATACTATACTATGACTTATTTATGACTTTTTTCGACATACTATACTATGACGTTTTTATGACTTTTTCAACATGCTATACTATGACTTTTTTCGACATACTATACTATGACTTTTTTATGACTTTTTTTGACATACTATACTATGACTTTTTTTATGACTTTTTTTCGACATACTATACTATGACGTTTTATGACTTTTTTCAACATACTATACATGACTTATTTATGACTTTTTCACAAACTATACTATGACTTTTTTATGACTTTTTTCGACATACTATACTATGACTTTTTTCGAACATACTATACTATGACGTTTTTATGACTTTTTCGACATACTATACTATGACCTTTTTATGACTTTTTTCAACAAGATATACTATGACTTTTTTCAACTTGCTATACTATGACTTTTTTCGACATACTATACTATTACTTTTTTCGACATACTATACTATGACTTTTTTATGACTTTTTTCGACATACTATACTATGACTTTTTTATGACTTTTTTACTATACTATGACTTTTTCAACATACTATACTATGACTTATTTATGACTTTTTCGACATGCTATACTATGACTTTTTTCAACATACTATACTATGACTTATTTATGACTTTTTTTTCGCTATACATACTATACTATGACTTATTTTATGACATACTTTTCGACATGCTATACTATGACTTTTTTCGACATACTATACTATGACGTTTTTATGACTTTTTCAACATGCTATACTATGACTTTTTTCACATACTATACTATGACTTTTTATGACTTTTTTCGACATACTATACTATGACTTTTTCACATACTATACTATGACGTTTTTATGAGTTTTTTCAACATGCTATACTATGACGTTTTTATGACTTTTTTTTCGACATACTATACTATGACTTTTTTCAACATACTATACTATGACTTTTTGCAACATGCTATACTATGACTTTTTCGACATACTATACTATGACGTTTTTATGACTTTTTTCGACATACTATACTATGACTTTTTTATGACTTTTTTCGACATACTATACTATGACGTTTTTTATGACTTTTTTCGACATACTATACTATGACTTTTTTATGACATGCTATACTATGACTTTTTTATTACTTTTTTTCGACATACTATACTATGACTTTTTTATGACTTTTTTCGACATACTATACTATGACGCTTTTATGACTTTTTTCGACATACTATACTATGACTTTTTTATGACTTTTTTCGACATACTATACTATGACTTTTTTATGACTTTTTTCGACATACTATACTATGACTTTTTTCAACATACTATACTATGACGTTTTCATGACTTTTTCGACATACTATACTATGACTTTTTTATGACTTTTTCAACATACCATACTATGACTTTCTTCGACAATTTACTATGACTTTTTGATGTTTTTTAAGTTTCTTTTAAATACTGTCTTTATTTTCATGAAATGTGACTACATACTATACTTCACTATATTTTTCGAGAAAATATTTTAGGGTATTCTCTACTTTAACTTAAAACATACTTAACTATGCCTGACCCTGACATCTAAGTGCCACGGACACTTCTTCTTTCTCCACAGGCTGAGGAGGTTCAACATGGACTCCAGAATACTCTGCAACTTCTACAGGTACAGCCTGCTATGGCAGAGACACTGCTCTCAACCATAAGGCTCATCGGAGTCTGTTGAAAACTGCCAAGCACATGACAAGGGCGGTGCTGCAACCTCTGGAGGACCTCTACACCCAGCGTTGTAGGAAGAAGGCCAACAGGATTATCAAAGACCACAAACACCCCAGTTACAGCTTACATAAGTACATAAGGGTTTACAATACAGTTTATTTATTTTGCATTCACTGTCTTCCACGTGTGTCATATTTTATATTTCTACTATATGTTATCACTCTCGGTGTCTAAGATTCCCGATATTTCACTTGTGTGATTTAGTTTTTATGAATATTTAATAAGTATTGTTGAAGGGAGCCTGGAATCTAATAATTGTATTGCCAATGACTGCTTTTATGCAATTGTTAAGCATTTGACAATAAAGTTAATAAAAACTCGATTGATTGTATGATTTTCTGAGTTGTTTCTTTTACGTGCTATACTATGACTTTTTTCGACATACTATACTATGACTTTTTTCGACATGCTATACTATGACTTTTTTTATGACTTTTTCGACATACTATACTATGACCTTTTTATGACTTTTTTCAACAAGATATACTATGACTTTTTTCACATACTATACTATGACTTTTTATGACTTTTTTCGACATACTATACTATGACTTTTTTATGACTTTTTCGACATACTATACTATGACGTTTTTATGACTTTTTTCGACATACTATACTATGACTTTTTTCAACATACTATACTATGACTTTTTTATTACTTTTTTCGACATATTATACTATGACTTTTTCGACATACTATACTATGACTTTTTGTTTACTTTTTCGACATACTATACTATGACGTTTTTATGACTTTTTTCGACATACTATACTATGACTTTTTTATGACTTTTTCGACATGCTATACTATGACTTTTTTCGACATACTATACTATGACTTATTTATGACTTTTTTCGACATACTATACTATGACGTTTTTATGACTTTTTTCGACATGCTATACTATGACTTTTTTCGACATACTATACTATGACTTTTTTATGACTTTTTTCGACATACTATACTATGACGTTTTTATGACTTTTTTCGACATGCTATACTATGACTTTTTTCAACATACTATACTATGACTTTTTTATGACTTTTTTCGACATACTATACTATGACTTATTTTCGACTTTTTCTACATACTATACTATGACTTTTTTTTCGACATACTATACTATGACCTTTTCGACATACTATACTATGACTTTTTTATGACTTTTTCGACATATTATACTATGACTTTTTTCGACATGCTATACTATGACTTTTTTATGACTTTTAAACATACTATCCTATGACTTTTTTTTTTTCAACATACTATACTATGACGTTTTTATGACTTTTTTCGACATACTATACTATGACTTTTTTATGACTTTTTTCGACATACTATACTATGACTTTTTTCAACATGCTATACTATGACTTTTTTATTACTTTTTTCGACATACTATACTATGACGTTTTTATGACTTTTTTTCGACATACTATACTATGACTTTTTGACCTATGACTTTTTTCGACATACTATACTATGACTTTTTTATGACTTTTTTTCGACATACTATACTATGACGTTTTTATGACTTTTTTCGACATACTATACTATGACCTTTTTATGACTTTTTTCAACAAGATATACTATGACTTTTTTCGACATACTATACTATGACGTTTTTATGACTTTTTTCGACATGCTATACTATGACCTTTTTATGACTTTTTTCGACATGCTATACTATGACTTTTTTATGACTTTTTTCGACATACTATACTATGACTTTTTTTCAACATGCTATACTATGACTTTTTTATGACTTTTTTCGACATGCTATACTATGACTTTTTTCGACATACTATACGATTACTTTTTTATGACTTTTTTCGACATACTATACTATGACCTTTTTTCGACATACTATACTATGACGTTTTTATGACTTTTTTTCGACATACTATACTATGACTTTTTTATGACTTTTTTCGACATACTATACTATGACTTTTTTATGACTTTTTTCGACATACCATACTATGACTTTCTTCGACAATTTACTATGACTTTTTGATGTTTTTTAAGTTTCTTTTAAATACTGTCTTTATTTTCATGAAATGTGACTACATACTATACTTCACTATATTTTTCGACAAAATATTTTAGGGTATTTCTACTTTAACTTAAAACATACTTAACTATGCCTGACCCTTTTCGACATCTATGCCACGACACTTCTTCTTTCTCCACAGGCTGAGGAGGTTCAACATGGACTCCAGAATACTCTGCAACTTCTACAGGTGCACCATTGAGAGTCTACTAACCGGCTGCTTCACAGCCTGCTATGGCAGAGACACTGCTTCAACCATAAGGCTCATCGGAGTCTGTTTTAAACTGCCAAGCACATGACAAGGGCGGTGCTGCAACCTCTGGAGGACCTCTACACCCATGACGTTTTAGGAAGAAGGCCAACAGGATTATCAAAGACCACAAACACCCCAGTTACAGCTTTTAAGTACATAAGGGTTTACAATACAGTTTATTTATTTTGCATTCACTGTCTTCCACATGTGTCATATTTTATATTTCTACTATATGTTATCACTCTACTGTCTAAGATTCCCGATATTTCACTTAGTTTTTATTAATATTTAATAAGTATTGTTGGAATCTTGCCTGGAATCTAAGAATTGTATTGCCAATGACTGCTTTTATGCAATTGTTAAGCATTTGACAATAAAGTTAATAAAAACTGATTGATTGTATGATTTTCTGAGTTGTTTCTTTTACGTGCTATACTATGACGTTTTTATGACTTTTTTCGACATACTATACTATGACTTTTTTCGACATACTATACTATGACGTTTTTATGACTTTTTTCGACATACTATACTATGACCTTTTTATGACTTTTTTTAACATACTATACTATGACTTTTTTCGACATACTATACTATGACTTTTTTATGACTTTTTAGGACATACTATACTATGACATTTTTATGACTTTTTTCGACATACTATACTATGACTTTTTTGACATACTATACTATGACTTTTTTATGACTTTTTTCGACATACTATACTATGACTTTTTTCGACATACTATACTATGACTTTTTTATTACTTTTTTCAACATACTATACTATGACTTTTTTATGACTTTTTTCGACATACTATACTATGACGTTTTTATGACTTTTTTCGACATACTATACTATGACCTTTTTATGACTTTTTTCAACATACTATACTATGACTTTTTTATGACTTTTTTCGACATGCTATACTATGACTTTTTTATTACTTTTTTCGACATACTATACTATGACTTTTTTATGACTTTTTTTGACATACTATACTATGACTTTTTTATGACTTTTTTCAACATGCTATACTATGACTTTTTTATGAATTTATTTGACATACTATACTATTACTTTTTATTGACTTTTTTCGACATACTATACTATGACTTTTTTATGACTTTTTCAACAAGATATATATGACTTTTTTATGACTTTTTTATGACTTTTTTCAACATGCTATACTATGACTTTTTTCGACATACGATACTATGACTTTTTTCAACATATACTATGACTTTTTTATGACTTTTTTCAACATACTATACTATACTATGACTTTTTTATGACTTTTTATGACTTTTTCAACATACTATACTATGACTTTTTTATGACTTTTTTCGACATACTATACTATGACTTTTTATGACTTTTTCGACATACTATACTATGACTTTTTTATGACTTTTTTCGACATACTATACTATGACTTTTTTACAACATGCTATACTATGACTTTTTTATAATTTTTTTCATCATACTAAACTATCATTTTTTTATGACTTTTTTCGACATATACTATGACTATGACTTTTTTCGACATACTATACTATGACTTTTTTTCAACATGCTATACTATGACTTTTTTATTACTTTTTTCGACATACTATACTATGACTTTTTTATGACTTTTTTCAACATACTATACTATGACTTTTTTATGACTTTTTTCGACATACTATACTATGACATGACTATACTATGACTTTTTCAACATGCTATACTATGACTTTTTTATTACTTTTTTCGACATACTATACCATGACTTTTTTATGACGTTTTTCGACATACTATACTATGACGTTTTTATGACTTTTTTTTCGACATACTATACTATGACTTTTTTATGACTTTTTTCAACATACTATACTATGACTTTTTTCAACATACTATACTATGACTTTTTTCAACATGCTATACTATGACTTTTTTATGACTTTTTTTGACATACATACTATACTATGACTTTTTTATGACTTTTTTCACATACTATACTATGACTTTTTTATGACTTTTTTACTATACTATGACATACTATACTATGACTTTTTATGACACATACTATACTATGACTTTTTTATGACTTTTTCACATGCTATACTATGACTTTTTTCGACATACTATACTATGACGTTTTGATGACTTTTTTCGACATACTATACTATGACTTTTTTCAACAAGATATACTATGACTTTTTTATTACTTTTTTCAACATACTATACTATGACTTTTTTATGACTTTTTTCGACATACTATACTATGACTTTTTTATGACTTTTTTCGACATACTATACTATGACTTTTTTATGACTTTTTTCAACATACTATACTATGACTTTTTTATGACTTTTTCGACATACTATACTATGACTTTTTTATGACTTTTTTTGACATACTATACTATGACTTTTTTATGACTTTTTTTGACATACTATACTATGACTTTTTTATGACATACTATACTATGACTTTTTTATGACTTTTTGACATACTATACTATGACTTTTTTATGACTTTTTTCAACATACTATACTATGACTTTTTTATACTATGACTTTTTTCAACAAGATATACTATGACTTTTTTATGACTTTTTCGACATACTATACTATGACTTTTTTATGACTTTTTTTTCAACATACTATACTATGACTATTTTTTTTTATGACTTTTTTCAACATACTATACTATGACTTTTTTATGACTTTTTTCAACATACTATACTATGACTTTTTTATGACTTTTTTCGACATACTATACTATGACTTTTTTATGACTTTTTTCGACATACTATACTATGACTTTTTTCAACATGCTATACTATGACTTTTTTATTACTTTTTTCGACATACTATACTATGACTTTTTTATGACTTTTTTCGACATACTATACTATGACTTTTTTTCAATGACTTTTTTTTCAACATACTATACTATGACTTTTTTATGACTTTTTTCGACATACTATACTATGACTTTTTTATGACTTTTTTCGACATACTATACTATGATTTTTTATGACTTTTTTCAACATACTATACTATGACTTTTTTCAACATGCTATACTATGACTTTTTTCAACAAGATATACTATGACTTTTTTATGACTTTTTTCGACATACTATACTATGACTTTTTTATGACTTTTTTCGACATACTATACTATGACTTTTTTATGACTTTTTTCGACATGCTATACTATGACTTTTTTATGACATACTATACTATGACGTTTTTATGACTTTTTTCAACATACTATACTATGACCTTTTTATGACTTTTTTCGACATGCTATACTATGACTTTTTTCGACATACTATACTATGACCTTTTTATGACTTTTTTCAACATACTATACTATGACTTTTTTCAACATGCTATACTATGGCTTTTTTATGACTTTTTTCAACATGCTATACTATGACTTTTTTATGACTTTTTTCGACATACTATACTATGACGTTTTTATGACTTTTTTCGACATACTATACTATGACGTTTTTATGACTTTTTTACTATACATGACATACTATACTATGACTTTTTTATGACTTTTTTCGACATACTATACTATGACTTTTTTCAACATGCTATACTATGACTTTTTTGTTTACTTTTTTTGACATACTATACTATGACTTTTTATGACTTTTTATGACGTTTTTATGACGACATACTATACTATGACTTTTTTATGACTTTTTTCAACATACTATACTATGACTTTTTTCGACATACTATACTATGACTTTTTTCAACATGCTATACTATGACTTTTTTCAACATGCTATACTATGACTTTTTTCAACATGCTATACTATGACTTTTTTATTACTTTTTTCGACATACTATACTATGACTTTTTTATGACTTTTCAACATACTATACTATGACTTTTTTATGACTTTTTTCGACATACTATACTATGACTTTTTTCAACATGCTATACTATGACTTTTTTCAACATGCTATACTATGACTTTTTTCAACATGCTATACTATGACTTTTTTCAACATGCTATACTATGACTTTTTTCAACAAGATATACTATGACTTTTTTATGACTTCTTTCAACATACGATACTATGACTTTTTTATGATTTATTTCGACATACTATACTATGACTTTTTTATGACTTTTTTCGACATGCTATACTATGACTTTTTTATGACTTTTTTCGACATACTATACTATGACGTTTTTATGACTTTTTTCGACATACTATACTATGACCTTTTTATGACTTTTTTCGACATGCTATACTATGACTTTTTTATGACTTTTTTCGACATACTATACTATGACTTTTTTCAACATGCTATACTATGACTTTTTTATGACTTTTTTCGACATACTATACTATGACTTTTTTCGACATACATGACTTTTTTATGACTTTTTTCGACATATGACTTTTTTTTCGACATACTATACTATGAATTTTGCGACATGCTATGCTATGACTTTTTTATGATTTTTTTCCACATACTACACGATGACTTTTTCAACATGTTATACTATGACTTTTTTCGACATACTATACTATGACTTTTTTATGACTTTTTTCGACATACTATACTATGACTTTTTTATGACTTTTTTCGACATACTATACTATGACTTTTTTATGACTTTTTTCGACATGCTATAATATGACTTTTTTATGACTTTTTTCGACATGCTATACTATACTTTTTTATGACTTTTTTTGACAAACTATACTATGACTTTTATGAATTTTTTCGACATACAATATTATGACTTTTTTCAACAAGATATACTATGACCTTTTTCGATATACTCTATACTATGACCTTTTGTCGACATGCTATGCTATGACTTTTTTCGACATGCTATACTATGACTTTTCAACATGCTATGACTTTTTATAGACATGTACTATGACCTTTTCATGACTTTTTTCAACATACTATACTATGACTTTCATGATTTTTTTTATTGCATACTATATTAAGACATATTATATGCTTCGGGGCCACACAAAAGGTGTGTCAGTGTGTGTTATAGAATAGAATATTATCTTAGTCAGAAATGAAAAATGATTTTAAAAGAATCAAAAGGGCAAATGTAAACTTAGATGGAATAGTTATCAGGCTTTTTAATACAATTTACAACTAGACCATAATTAAATGTTAAAAATGAAAGACTGAAAATGAGATATTGAAAAGCCTGCTAAATTAAATAATTTGAGTGAAAATAAGTTCAACCTGAAAGTTTATTCCTCTTTCCTTTTCAATTACTTGCTACTGTGTACAAGACAGATCTGATTAAAATGCATAGCAACATTTCCTGTTTTTATTCATTTTTTGTTGATTTATCACAGACAGTTATTTAAATATGACAGGATGTTGGCTGAAGAGTTTCATGTTTGGTGATACAACTCGAGGCAGCTGTCCAGAGCTAATTTGCTGGTTTAATGAACTCTGACTGGTGTCCACTCAGTGACACTTTATTTGATCCCGAGTTGACACTCGACTATCAGGTGACAAAATATCCATGTTTAACTTGTCACTTCCCTGTTCATCTCTGTACCACAATATTAAGTCCAAAGCCATCAGAGGATGATACAGACTGTTCAACAATCGTGCGTGGGACGAGGTGTTCAGAATCACCCGAGGCAAGAATATGTAATTTGGGTTTTGGCTGTTTTCTTCAGCTTTCCCTCTGGAAATAAGAAAGTGGCCTAGTTATACATCTGATTTGTGAAGTTTATTTATATCTGTTGGCAGATTGTCAATTATGTTATCCACAGCATTTTTCGGGAGGGTTCCCATTAGGAGCCAAATGCATGGTGAAAATTTCCTTTGCCTGGAGTAAATTATATTATTTACAAATGTCTCCTCATTATTTACATCTGAAACGATGTGTGTATGCTTAATGCAAAACAGGCTGTACACATTAAGATTCATGTTCAACAGAGTTTAATCGTTGTTTATTGTACTACTTCATTGTATGCGCTACATTAATGATGTTTACAGAACCTGTGTATAATGTTGATGAAGCAGTTATGAATTTAAGATAATTTACGTGTTCATTCTGTATCTTCCACTCCAGTGTATCCAATGAACTGAAACTACCAACAGCATGAGCTTATAAAACACACTCATCTGTTTACATCCAATTTTGCTTCTTCTTTTAGTTGTCTTAATTATTTTATTTCAATAACGTTCTTTGTTTTATGCTCTACTTTTACTCTACGTTTGGGGAATCCTTTTACTTCTGCAGATATCTAATGACCCTGCTGGGATCAATAAGGTTGCATCCAATCTTAAAGCTTCAAAGCTTCCTTCTTCCAAAATCCTCTACATGATGAAAACACGATAGGTTAGTCTATGGTGTGCATTGATGCCTTTCCAATGTATTGACTTTATAAGCCAATATCAGTTTGTCACACCATTTAGTGTAAGTCAGCACTTATAAAATAGAAAGAGCATTAAATACATGTTTTGACCTTATTTACCTCATCTTGACTCATACAGTATTCCGAGTAATTTTACTGTTGAAAAATACTATCTCTTGTTTTTTTGTCATCATTATTTTGTCTAACCGTACAAAAGAATAATCGTCTAATGATACAGTTGTTTTTTTGGTTGTCTAACTCACAAATATTAATTTGGCCCTTAAAAATCTATGTCAGTCAAACTGTAATGAGGAGAAAATTTGAGGAAAGTTGTGGATCATTATTGTTTTGTCCTCACTGACAAGTTTAGAGTAACATAATTGGGATTTACACGCTTGTCATTTTAGCAGCTAAGGCTAAACATTGCATCTTGGGATTTTTTTCACCCCCAAAAAGTATAAATTTAAACAAAGCGTTTAGGCACTTGCTCTTGATGGCTTCTCTCTGACACACTTTAAATGTAAATGACGTTTTGCAAAACTCATGGACACTCGAATAAGCTGGCCTAACTGTATTTTGTGCACAAGGCAGCAAACAGATCCTGCCTCAGTTCTCTTCATCTCGGTTGTTGTGTGACTGACTTTGCAACGGACGCTGTCTGAATTATGCAGACAATGTAAATCCCACCCGTCTGCTGGTCCCTGCAGAATAAAACGAACGCCCCAAGCTATCTGCAGAAGTGCGACCCAATTCTGAGTGAGGCCGTCTCCGTCAGGGCCTCTCTGTTTGGAAAAGGTCGTACATCACAATTTCAGTCTTCCATCTCGTCTCACCTGAGTAGGTATCTGTGCTCTCAGAATGTTCTGCTCTGTTTCCATGGAGACGCCCGGGGCGGTGGTTGCCAAGTGCGGGCTCTGGTTGTCAGTCGCTGGACTGGGCATCCCGGGCTGGCTGGCGCCCGTTTTGTCATCCGATCCGTTCCCGAAAGCCACGATGGAATTTTCTAGAACACAAGAGCAGCAGAGACGCTTTGGTAAAAGGGAAATGAATGGAAACTTAATAGATGGAAGATGTTCTGAGGGCTTAATAGGAAAACTTTCTCACTTTTAAATCAGCCATAACCTCTAGTTTTCTTTTGATTTTTCATCCTGCAAACTACATTTGGCATGATTTTTAAACAAAAATACCTTTTGTCAGGCGATAACACTAAGTGGTAATTAAACAGCAGGTTCTGAGGCATTTACCAAAAATGAAAATTGAATTATGCACTATTTTCTGCTCACAGGAAGCAATGCATCATTGTTTCAAGAAATAAATACAAACAGCCCTGAAACAGTAGTGAATGCTCCATCCAATTCTGTGTGATGCAAGTCCATTTTTTAAATGTATACATTTTGTTGCCTTTTTTGGCCACCAGAGAAAAAAAGCTGCCAACAAATGCCTAACATATGTTATTCATATGCCTGGGGGATATGTTTACATTTGTCATTCCTAACACGAGAAATACTGCAGCCTGCAATCTTGAGCTCCACTGTCAACTACTGGCATTATACAAGAGAGGAAGGAGTGTTGTGTGAGCAGGAATTCACTTCCCCGTGTATAAAATGTAAATATTCAATTAGAAAGCCTGTTAAGCCAAATAAATGGGTACCTTACCTCAGTCAGTGGCAGACTTTGGATTTTAATTACAGAAATATGAGAGGCAAACGCTGCTCAGATATATAGATTTAATTAAGGAGGGGGTTTCTGGTCATATTATAAAAAATGAACAATAATGAACAGCAGGGAATTTATATTTGTTTAGCAAAGTAGGAGTTTCTTCAGGCTATAAATCACACACGCACACACACACACACACACACACACACACACACACACATTTTCTATTGCTTGTGTGGGACAGACAAGTAGTTAGACTTAGAAGTGAGTTTGACAGAATTTCTAAGAAACAAATTATACTCTGTACAGAATAGTGGTCGTATGTATGAGGACAATAAGTGCACTCTATCTAATCCGTTGTTGATATCTGTAAATCGTCTACAGCCTACAAACGGTAGCTTTCCTGTCAATGACGTGTTTTTTGGTTACATAACTCACGGGGAAAGCAAAATGTTGCCACACCGGTATCTGGACGGAGGCAAAAGGATAGTTTCTCCGTCATCTCCGACTCCAACATTGGCCATGGTGTCTAGAAAAGTGCAGCTGCAGGCTAATGGTAAGTTACGCTGTGTCGTCTTTCAAGTGTTCACGTGACTCACAGTTTGATTACTTCTACAGATCGGACTGGCACGAATCTCCTGGGTGAATCTTCAGGGCAAAAGATGAACATATTTGACCCGTAAATTGAGTTTGCAGCTGCAAAATCTGTTGTTCTTCCTGCATCCAGAGCCGTCATTTGAGACGAAAGTGACGTAGATGCAAGGAAGATCTGCAGGCTGCCATTTCAGCTTGGATTTCTTTCTCAAAAAGTGAACCTAGTTGTTTTCTTTTCTTGTATTGCGAACTGTGAGGATGTCATGTACAAGGATACATTCAACAGTGTTTTGGTTGACTTGGATATTCAGCCATAAATGATGCAATGAGGCACTGCCGACATGGCTCCGCTAGCAGACTAAATCAGCTTTATTGGTCAATATAGCACGTACTGAGGAATTTATTGGACATCAACATAAAAGGTGACAACAATTCCAATAACCAAGCTTGAAATTGCATAAATCAATTCACTTGAAGAATTCTGGGTAATTTATGGACGAATTAAGCCACTATGGAAACGTGTTTTGTTGCAGTTGCGGCTATGACGTTTTGAATTCGATTCCGTTCTGATTTGCGCCCTTTGTTTGGTTTCTTCTGCATGGTGACTGTAAAAGTAATGGTGTCTCAGAGCAAGTGCTATTTAGATCTTGAATAAACTCTCATACAGGAGAGCCTGTGGTAATTAATTTATTGTTTTGTGTAGTTTAAGGAATCACAAAGCATTTGGTTAAGTGCTGTAATCAGACCCTTCTAGGAGCTTAATTTGATCAACACTCACCAGTGTTTGTGTGTGAGCCGACATTGTTGAGGAAAATTTTTTGGAAATGTTATTTAGCCACAGATTGCAATTATGTTTGTTGTCCTAAATGTTTTCTTTAAAACAGCTGCGTGATTTGAGGAATTATGAGCCTTAGATGAGCAGTCACAAAAGAAATACTGAGATTTTATACTTAAGTAAAAGTAGCAATACCGCAGTGTAGAATTACCCTGTTAACAAGTAAAAGTACAAAAAGTATTAGCATCTAAGTATACTTAAAGTTGTAGAAGTTCAACCCAGGTAATCGATTATGTCTTAACTTGACCTTTAACAAAAATAATAATACAAACATTCATACATAGTTGATTATATGTTGTATCATTAATCTGACTCTGTAGATTAACTAATGTTATCAAACAAATAAATGAATTAAAAAAGTACAATATGCGGCTGAAATATAGTGGAGTAAAAGTATAAAGTAGCAGAAAATGAAAATACTCAAGTAAAGTACACATACTTCAAAATAAGACTTAAAAATAGTACTAATGTGAATGTGCTAAGTTACTTTCCAACACTAGTGATTAGTATTCTTGAGGCTCTTTATTTGCTATCCGTGAATCCCTCATCCAACAACTCACAGTCCGTCAACTAACTCCATTACCCAGTAGAGTCGCCTCAGCTAACAGCACAGTGAACCTCATGATGGATAAAGTCCTGGAACTGAAGGCCCTTTATTCTTAGTTATAAAAACCATGCCTTGTGTGATTTATAATCTAGTTATGAAAGTTATACACACAATGTTTGATTTTGAAGTAAGGTCAACATTTTTTGAATTATGCTGTAGGATTTTTTCACATTTTCCGGTGCTCTCATTCATTCAGTTAAAAGCGAGGACACACTCTCTCGGACCCTCTCAACCTTGCAGTATTATCCCTTTAGTAAAATATATGAGCACCACATAGGATCACGGGTACCGCAGACCCGGCACACAAAAAACACAAAAATCACCAATACCTGTCGAGAGTCCTCTATTGCAATGATAGAAGTGAAAGCAGAAATGAATATCATTATGAAATGCTAAAAGTGCATCAAAATACAAGTGTTTCCCAAACTTTTTTTTCTGCGGACCTACTTTTAAAAAAAGACGACTCATCCAACCCAATTCACAATACAGTAGGCCTCATCTATAAATTATGAGAAGAGCAAATGTGTGTATAAACGCCATGTCTGCATCACCTTTTATTATCTTTAATAGGCAAACCAGTCAGTCATTTTGAAGATATATATGTTGGATAATTCACAACTTTTTTTCAGGCATGTGTTACTGAAAAGATATACACATGTTAAATACTTTATGAATGAAACCAAATAAATGCATTTAGGCAGAGTTAACATTTCATTTCCTTTCAGAATGTACGCTTGCCTTTCATGTTAGATTTAATGTTCAAAGTAGGCTACAATAACCAGACTTCTGACTTTGTGCCGAGCAAAGGGACACGGCTCTCTCTTTCTTTAAACAAGGACCGAATGGATTGTGGCAACGACCCGGCTACCCTATATTCCAGCAGTGCCCCCCAGCGGACTCCCCTGGGGACTCGATCTCCAAGTCCACAAAACACATGTAAACTGGTAAGCAAACTCCCATTACCACCCATCAAGTCTAGGATGGAATCTACATTGCTCTGTCCGGATCTGCGGTTCGACACTTGGTAGTTGTCCCCTTTCCAGCACCTTTAAATGAACTTTTCCTGGGAGGCTGAGTGATAATTTGATCCCATTCCATCAGATCGTGACCTTCAGCATGCACAAGGGTGGTTTGCGGCCCAGTCAGGCGTATTAAGCAGTCCGGAGGAGTCAGTACCTCCAATTCTGAGGCCATGGTTCTCTGACGTGAGGCGGTCAATCCTGCCCTCCGGGTTGGGAGTGAGTTACTGCCCCAAGCGAGGGAGTTCAAGTATCTCGGGGTCTTGTTCACAAGTGAGGGTTAAATGCAGCGTGAGATGGACAAGAGGTTTGGTGCGGATTCAGCAGTGCTGCAGGTGTTGTACTGGAACGTGGTGGTGAAGAGGAGTTGAGCCGGAAGGCAAAGCTTTCGATTTACCAGTCCATCTACGTTCTGACCCTCACCTATGGTCAAGAGCTTTGGGTAGTGACCAAAAGATTGGTCTAAAATGAGCTTCTGCTGCTCCTTCACATCAAAATATGCCAGCTGAGGAGGTTCAGGCATCTTATCAGGATAACTCCTGGACGCCTCCATTTAGAGGTTTTCAAGAAAAGTCCAACTGGTAAGAGGCCCAGGGTTTGACCTAGAACACGCTGGAGGGATTATATATCTTATTTGTCCTGGAATTGCCTCGGGGTTCCTCAGGAAGAGATGGAAAATGTTACTGGTGAGCCTTATGCTTCTGCCCCAGATAAGATGAAAGAGAATGGATGGATGGATACATTTAGCTAAACCATACAAACATTCAGGCTCACTCTTGTGGCTCATGGATGAACTGCAGATAAAAAAGAATGAAAGAACAATAATATTTGGCCACCCTCATAAAATCTCCTAGGACCCAGTCTTCTGGAACTGAACTAGAGGGCAGAATTTTACAAAACAAACTGACTGTTAAACTTATTTCATGAAGGACACACGAGTTGTGACTTGTACAGTAAAGTCATAAAAGAGTTGGAAGATAGTTTCGTGAAATCCCGACCCGTCTTTCTGCCGTCAGTTCAAAACACTTCCTGGAGCATATTTAATTTAAATTCAAACTGTACCATCATGTTATAGTTTAAAACTTTTGAGCGTGTTTGACAGATGGTGATGAAGTAGGTGGTAAGGCTCAAAGGCGATGCGAATGCTACAGTACAGCAGGTGGGATCCACCATTTATCTTTCATTGCTCGTGTTTGTACTGTATATGATTAAAAGAAAAGGGCCCGACAAGTTTCCAAGTTGTTTCTTCAAGAGGGTGTCCTTATTGCTTTTTGCATCTCAAGCTCCAATCGAGCCTGTTTACATGGGTTGAACATTCAAAAAAAGTACATTTATTTAAAGTCTGTACTTCAATACCATTTTTTTGAGTAGTTTTTACTTTTTAATCCACTTTGTTTTAGAGGAAAACATTTTGTTCTTTTTACTCCATTTCACATCTATGACAATATTTTACAAACTAAACTTATGATGAGTATCAAATATGACACGTAGTTATGGATTAAACCTTCGACTTAGTTCCCCTGCAAACAGCTACAACATCAAAATGCTTTAATACATTAGTGATAATAATTTAAAAAATGTAATATTTCTTAACAATTCAACAATGAAAAGGGCCATTCTGCTGGCTAATGACTTTCTCAAAAGCTGCACTAAACACTATTAATTTTAGATACAATTCATCAGATGACTATGTTAAATATTGAACGGTAGTTCTACTGAGCACTCCAACGTCTTTACACATGCAATAATAATCAAGCTGTGAACATTGGCACATTATCACCTTTTATGTTTATATGGTGAACTTGTCAGCATGCAGACGCCTATTTTACATCAGCAGGTTAAACATTAGCGTTCATGTGGAATCATGCGTCTTCTATGAAGGAAACAAGAAAGTTGTGAGATAGTTAGATAGTCTGTTCATCGCAACAAGCGGGTCCTTTTACATTCCTCATAGTCAGTTGATCCATTATTGTAACCAGCCACGACAGAAAGGTTGGTATTGTTTATCACCTTGTTGGTCTGTTTGGGAATCATTATGGCAAAATGGGGATCTGGAGACACCAAATGTAGCGGGAACTACCACAGAAGCGGTTTTCTTGCAAGATACAGTCACTGAACTTTACATGCGTGTTAAAAAATGAAGTTAGTGATGAGCTCGTAGAAGCTTAAGAACCAGGTACTGCATGTTGATGTTTTACTTACTCGTACGTTTGCATTGCATCATATTCTAACACAACTCATACATCCAAACATGACTAACAGAAGAAAAAAAATTAAAAAAATCACAGCAACCAGTGTTTAATCTCTTGCTTCCAAACCTTCACTATATTGTGCTACAATGTTAGCGTTCATATTTCCACAAATGATTAGCTGTTACTCACTGTTGTTAAGTTGTTGCAACAGTAGCTTATTTACAATGATTACTGGAGGAAATTGAATCTTTAGAAACCGCGTTTCCTCTTCCACAGGTATAAAAAGAACAGATGTTCAAGTTTGGATGTAATTCTATTAAATGAACAGATGCTTTCGATGTTTCGGGTTTGAATCCTCACCTGACCGAGACGGATAATTACACCTTTTGCTGTCAGCACTGAAATAACAAAGATGATTCAGAGACTGTGAGAAACAAGCAGGCAAGCTTTGATTCTCCTGCAAAAATATCTTAATCCCAAATTTCCCAAAAAGAAAAGTGACATTGGGATTTGACTTCCTAAAAGGGAATACAAAATGTCAGTCAGACGTTCAGTTTCTCATCTTTCAGCCCGTCTGTAATGATGTGATGTAATGATCATGTTGAATATTTAAATGGGCCACTTACAGTAAGTAGGATATGACTGGAAGGAATATTATAGTGTGTACATTCTGTGCTATGTATAATTTACACTCTGATGGTTTTATACACCCCAAAGGACACCCCTCCCATCAAGTTCTTGGATTTATCACTACCAGAATGAATTATGATCTTATGATGAATTAATATTCTATAGGAACCCATTTTCATTCAGCTAATGGGCTACTCTGCAGCAATTACGTTTGCACGAAAGTCACTTCAATTAAAATATGCTCAAATGAAGACATGAATGAGAGATTCATCAATTAATATCCACAGCTTATACTGTAAGATGGATGTGGGTGCTTAGAAATGAAAATCACACCATTATTCCATCTGTTCCCAGCAAGAAAATCCCTCAGACTTCAGAAGCGACTCACTGGTTATTAGTGATGGGATTTCAAAGCCTTCAGCTGAGTATCGGGGTGTGACACACAAACATTGATTTCTCACAGGATCATAACAAACTGATCCATCCATCCATCCATTGCCTTTGCAAACAAAATTCTGCAGCAATCAATGCGGGGCCTTGACTCGACTCCCTCCACTGGTGCATCACCGAGCATCAACTGCAAGACAGAGATGGAGGTGGCGGCCGGGTGACCTGCTTGAGCTTGTTGCCAGCTCTGCAGCTAATTAGGGAATCTGCAACTTACAACAGCAACGAGTCGATAGCGAGGGGGAGGCAGACTGAACCCGGCTGACGGTGTGTTTATACATCAGCACCTTGCAGGAAAGGCTGTGGACCAGCGTGCTAATGGTGCGGTGGGCCATTAGTGCTGGTGGGACAGGTGGGAATGTGTGCTCCCGCCCTCAGAGTGTGCAGTTAGAGCTTCAGCGTGCAGAGATCCCCCGGCAGGCTGACGGATGAGGAAAGCGAGGGGTGCAACTCCAGCTGCCCCGCTACCGCACCTCCCCATCCGCCGCCACGCAGAGATGAAGTGCCAATAGATATCTTCAGTTGTAAGCTGTTGTGACAGTTCCTTTGTAAATGTTTGGACGTGGCTGTTTAAGCACCACCATCTAGCATCTCTTTGACTTTTAAGTTTCTCCCTGAGGGCTTTTTTTTCTTTTTCTGACTTTATAGGTTCCACCAAAGCCACCCTTCCTGTCCCCAACCTCCCTGACATATTGCCGGTTCCCCTCATTGTTATAACACCACTTTAACTACCAGAATTCTTTTTTGAATAATTGCAGAAATAAATGAGCTTCACCTCCATCTGTCCTCTCATTTTTTTTTTTCCTGACTTGGAAACGAAGTCGTCCAGAGCTGCAGTTTTGCATAGGGATGTGGTTATTATCGCTGTGATGAGGAGGTAAGGCAGGGTGGCAGCTGTTTTATAAAACCAGAGTGCGCTCACTCCAGAGAGGGATTTTTTTTCTTTTTTCAGCAGTTTTTTCCCCCTCCCCTGTCTGCAAACGACTGTATTCTTCCCTGCCGCTATTCTCTCTGTCCACCTCATTAGTTCAGAGGCAGGAAACCAAATCACATTCAATTACCAAGTCATCAAAGGCCATCTGAAGCCCGGTCTCAGCATGTGGGCCCCAGCACAGGGGGGCAGTCGCAAACAGAGGTAAGCACCAAAAGAGACCAGGAGGATTCATTTAATTGAGGATCGTGCTGTCCATTTGTGAAACATAGCCATCAGCGGAGGAGCGGACGGCCTTTTGGCTCAAGTCAAAATGAATAACACTCCATTCTTTGTACACTGTGGGTACACAAGAAACATGGGGGAAAGAAAAACACTGAGGGATGCCTCCCGGGGCGGATTCATTTTCCCAATTATTGGCTCAAATCCAAACTCTCCTTGCCAAAATCATTATACACACTTTCTCCCCCAGAAATAGTGCTGTGGCTTGCCTTTGCCTGGCAAACGAGACTGAACTCCAATTGAGATGAGCGCGCGACGTGCGCCGCTGGTCCGTGAATCAACCTCTCCCATTAGAAACTTGCTCATCCTTATCATCACGTATGTGCTCGTTTGGCTCCAGCCATTTGCTCAGGCAGGAGGAGAGGAGCGTTTTCTTTGCACAGACGCAGGGAAATGAGGCCAGTCAATCTGAGGTTTGTTTTTTTCTGGGTCTCTAAGGAGCTTACAGTAAACAGCACAGAGGAGCAGCCTTGGCAAGTGTGAGTGCCTGCTGCAGGATGCACATGAGGAGTTTCATTGAAAAACAAGACATCCATCTACCAGCCCAAAAGTACCAATGAGAGGTTTGACTCACCACAGGACCATGTGAAATGTAATCGCTATCTGCATTTGATTATATAGAAAACATTATAACAAATGTCATTATTTGGTTGTCAGATAGCAACCAATATTTAAAAATAGATTAAACACATTCGTCTCTGACCCCAAATGTTACAATTTGTATGTTTTGGGTTTGGTTAGTTTCCAGTGGAAGGCGGGGGGGTTATGTGTGAGTATGGATTTTACTATCAATACCATGGAGAAATATCACTTTCTATACTTTTTCAATATATTTGGCAATATAACTACATATCCAATACAATGTGGCATATTTCATTTCTATTTTAGCGACCTTTTTTTACTAAATGTATGTTTTTTCTATTAAAATACTTTATATTTATTACTCTGTTGTTGTCTTTTATTCATATGTTGTTGTAATTTTTGAGCAAACCCCAGCACATTACTTTCCTACAGGATTTATAAAGTTCTCTGTTAGCTTAACAAGGGAGTATTGAATCAAACTAGACTGTAAATACTGGTTACTCAAAGGTTACAGTGGGGCTGGGCGATATGGCCACAATCTTTTATCTCAATATAGGTTATTTCATATCTCGATGACGATATAGATATCACAAATTAGCAAGTTTTCTGGTAATTCAATTAATAGTCTTTATGAAATGGTAAAGCCTATTTTTGTATACTTTAGAGGGAATTAAACATAAAGTTCTTTATAATTAGTAGAATATTACCACTTATACATTGCAAAAATACAACCTGCAAACCAGGAAAACATGCTGGTGGGCTTCAAATTACAATATTTGCCTGTTATGACGCAACGGTTTCTGGCACAGCAGAAAGTTTTGTTATTTGGCTTTGATGATCCTTTTTTTTAGGGAGGGAATCTGCAGCTGCAAGTTTTAATCATTGACTAACTAATTAAAAAACATTACTGCAAGTCAAGTGGTGATTTACTGTACAGAGAGTTTTGTCATAGGAGAAGAAGACAATGCTTTTAATGAGATGACATTTTGTTCTTTTTGTTCTTCATGAATGTTCTGCTCATGTACATCTTCTCTGTTATTGGTGGTTACTCCTCCAGATGGTTTTATTTACGCTTTTGTTTCCATCTTTAATGCTGAGGACAAGCCACTTCTTCCTGGATTTATACGCTTATTACTGGATTAACCAGCAAGATGGTGATTGTTAGCTGTATCTTTATCTACCGCCATACACTTGATACTGGGGTGATTACAAGATGCACCGGAAAAGCTGTTCTAAACTGGCTTCAAACCAGATACCCTGCCATCTTCTCTCTTTTTTAAAGCACTTTTAAAACAGACACATTGCTTAAGAAATTAAGAAGTTTTAAAGATTTTTTTGTAACAAGCAGATAAAATCACATTCCTTCTCATTTATGATCGATGTAATAACATTTTGTTAATAACTATTTTTGATCACCTGTCTATTTTGTGTCTGCATTTCTTAAGAAAGAGCATTTCAGTAGAAGAAAAACTGCATTCAGTCTCTTGCTTTAAAGCTCCTGCTTGTAAATTATTAATTGTATGTCAACTAAGACAGATATTTGCACTTCTATACAAACACTAGTAAATTAGCTTCTGCTTTAGATTACTGCCTGCAAATTGCTTTGGAATAATTTAGCAGTTTAACTCTGAACCGACCACCTGGCGTCTGCAGACCCCAGAGGTTTACTCTTTATCATCTCTCACAGGTGCTTTGTTCTATCATTCCAATTTAACATCACTTTGTTCCTAATAACTTTCCAGCATTGTTTTCTGTTCTAATGAGTGCCTATTTAAAAATAAATAAGTTTAAATACCAATTCAATTCAGTTTATTTTGTATAGCCCAGAATCACAAATTACAAATTTGCCTCAGAGGGCTTTACAATCTGTACACATGTACATACCAATGTATTGAGGTCCTTGGGGACCAGAGTCAAAATATGTTATAGATACGATAGAATAGGAAGATAAAATGTTTAACTTTGGTCCTGATTCAAAGTATCACTAACTATCAGGGGGGTAGGGACACTCTGCCAGTCAGTATGAAGGACACAGAAACAGATATCCTCATGTGCTTTGACTATTTTTTATTTCTTTTTAAATATGCAAATTAACCATTTCTAAAAGAATGAATAAAATAAATAAGCAGACAGTAAGCTATGGTTTTTGTTTCTTATAGTTCATTCTTGGGGTACCCAGGGATTGTTGGATCAACAAGGGCTAATGTGGGATATCAATACAATAAAAGAATGCTAATTAAATAAGTTATGTATAATATATTTTAAAGTTATATAACATTTTACTTTGGGAAATTGGCTTAAAAAAGGTATTTTGATATGGAGTACTCATAATTTAATATGTGTGCATTATTGTTGCTCTGGGAGAAAACCTTTATAGCTATACAGAAGCAATATAATTGTTATCCTTATGGTTTACAAATCATGACACTAAGGGGACAGTACTAAAGTTTTGGAGTCCAGTATACAATCTCAATCTGACAGTGGAAACTGATGTTGGAGAAGAACATGGAGCAGATGTTATGGCCCGTCATATAAAATATAACTAAGCTTGTTAATATGAATACTTTAAATCAGAAACTTGCTTTATTTGACAACATATAGCAGAAAGAATATGTGGCAAGCTGTTCACTCTTAAATTAGTAATTTGCCGGCTGTTACGGTGAATTTCACACTTGAGATGCAAGCTGGTATGTCTGATATAGACCCGCTGTGTAAAGATAGCGGAGCAGTGGGCGAGATGCTCCAGTCACATACTGGTTAGACTGGCAGACAAGATGGAGCCAGAGCACGAAGCAGACGTGTCCGGTGGAAGCAGCGGTGTGATGCCTGTGCAATGTCTGATGGGAAGTGGATTTTGCGTTTTTGTAATAGCTGAACCAAGACTTTATACAAACTGAGATTGTGTTTTGTCACAACGTGACTGCAGCTGCGGTTGGCTTCGTACTGTGACTGGTGTCATCGCTCTGTCAAGGGTGTTGTTATTAATGCCGACAGCTTTATAAGAATTTGTCGTCTTCTGTTGTTAAAAAAAATAATAACTCAGAATAAACTCCAGTGTCTGCTGTGACACCAGCAGCTACAGCTTGTATTACTTTGTCACTGGCGTCATTCTTCTGTCACTGGTGCCATCACTCACTCAGAGGGATGATCTCCTTTCATCATAGCTGGTTTGTTGTTGTTGTTGTTATTATTTGGGTGAATCAAAGCTACAACAAAAGGTAACCGACTACAGAGGATTTGGTGGATAATCCTTATGTAACATCAGCAGCAGTTTATCAGTCACTGATGTCTTCATTTGAGCATCTGTTCTGACGCTCTTAAAAAAACGTGTTTCTATTATCGTAAAAAAAAAAAAAATCTGCAGTGATAAATTTCGCAGCATAATCTAATCAAACACATATTATACTTGGTAACTGATGGCAATGTGCCACCAGCTATTAATAACAGTGGTCTGTCACTGCTGCCATCACTCAGGGGGTTGTTTGTCTGCGGGTCTTATTTGTGCAAAATTAATACAGACTGAAGTAAACACATGGAGGGGGAGTCTTCACTGTGGCACGGATGTGTCACTAGTACCATCACTCCCAAAGCAGTATATAAGTGTAGGAAGGACTTTTTTTTGTGTGTTTCCCGTCTTTTTTAAGGATGAAGCAGTCCGGTCTCACTAAATGGCGTAACAATTTTTAGGACACCTAGCATGCAATGAAAACACCTTTCTTGCTTTTTGTCATTTTACGCCATGTAGTCTGTACTGACTGCAATGTAAACGCATATCTGGAATATGTTATACTCCGAGCGAGTGATGTAGTATAAATGTGAGAAAGACTACTTATGGTAGGTGGGTCAAACAAACACAGGACTTTAAACCAAGAGACCGGTGTCCGTGTCCCAAAGTGTTTGTGATGAGTTTTCCATATTTGTGTTATGCTGGTTGCGTTTTACCTAGCTTAGGTACTTATTTTAAGTCCAACCATGATGTTTTTCCTGAACCTAATTAAGTGATTTTGTTGCCTAGACCTAACTGCATCTGTTTTACGGTAACCACGTGTAGTAAAATGACGTGGTGAAAAAAGCCTATCACAAGATGTGAATGTCATGCTAATCATACAATTACCCAGGCTGCAGCAGCAGGACAGTAGCTAGGACTTTATAATGAGGTTATGAGTCCAAATCATAGAAATGGAAATCATAAGGCAGTAAGGTGGAAAATAGAGCCACACACAATAGTATGAGAACTCCACATTAAGCCGGCGTTTTCCTTTTTTCTGCCTCTTGCTAGTTAGCATGAAAGTGGCCGCCGCTCTGAACATCCATTTATTTTAATAGGAATGTCTGTTCCACTCCCATTCTATTTTTATTGTCTAAATATTGTGTAATTGATTGTTGAAATAAATAATATATGTATTGTTTTAATTATATTTGCTGTCTTGCTTACAGTTAGATGAGAAGATCAATATCACTCTCCTATGAGAAGGTGGAATCGATCTTCTCAACTGACTCTGCAAAAAAAGCTATGAAAAGATTAAAATGTTGAATACTTCTTTAAATATTCTGTTGTTTTTCTACATTTCATCTCCTTGCCTGATGTCTAAACGCTGTTTCAAAGATCTCTCCATACCGACAGCCCAATAATGCAATTCTTGCATAGTTATGCTATCAATTATTTCAAAATTATGAAACTTATGAATTTTTTTTGGTTATTAATATATATCTTTTGTTTGTTGAACTTGGGTCTAAACAAATACAAAAAAATCTGACTTTTAAAAGCCAAGTCAAAAGAAAAATAAATTCCTCTTAAAGTCATTCCCAGAAATTATGGGAAAACTACGTTCTTTTTTTTAATGTGTGCACAAAATTACCCACAAAGCAGACCTGCAGATGTAGTTCTGAGAGAAGCAAATGTAAAACTTTAAAAATGCAAAAAAGTGGTTTTATGCTGACTCAATGTGGTGTTATTAACGTCAGAGTCTTTTGAAGTGTCAAAACCATCATTGATTATTTTGTCTCTTTGTTGTTGTTACTGTGTTGCCAGAGGTCAGCTGGTACTCACTCAAGCAGAAGTTGTCGTGGAAGGAAGTCAGGAAGTCGGAGCATTGCTCCCTGTGGTTGCCGCTCGCTGCGCAGGAACACCAGGGTCCCACGTTGGATGTGGAGTTGTCAAGGTAGTTGGGAGTTATTGTGCTTCCTGTAGAGAGGAGGAGGATGAGGGGGGGAAACAATATTGATATGTATGTGTGAACTCCTCACATTACAAGGTTTACACAAACATAATGCTTAAATCTGATATTAAGATCACAGGAATAAGAATTGTATTAGGTCATTTAGCTAACCTGCCTGCCTTCCATAGCCATTTTGAGCTGTTTATTTTTTTCTTTTATTCACTTTTTTTTTTATAAATACCTCAGAAAAAGAGAAGTTTTGACTGAGAAGTTTGATGTCGCAAAAAAAAATTAACTTTGGAGCTGAAATCTGGCTGATTTAATCTAATTATGCTTAGCTTGATTATGACCTTACACTGATTACCATAATCAAATAAAGGCGTTTTCATGGCAATTCCTATCATCATAGTGTTGCTGTAATCAGGTTGAGTTATTAGAGTGCATGTAAATGTATTCATTGTGAGAGGAATTTAACGAGAGGAACAGATGAAAGTGGAGTGAATAGAGACGCAGACAGGCAGGTTAGTTAAGCAGGCATCCTGCTGATCAAATGTTGACTGGTTCAATCCCAGTCTCTGACAGGGCTTGACATCACGGCTGTTTATTTCTAATTTCAAAGAAATGGGTGTTGCAAACAAGCTTCTGCTACAAATTTCTCTGATCTTGTGTGACAGGCAATTATTTCAAAATGTGATTTCCTTCGTCAATCATATAACAAAAGAAAGACACCGAGCTGCTTGCTTTTACAGCATCTTGGTCTCTATCTCCAAGTGAATGCTATTTGATGCTACAACTGATTAAGTCCAAACTGCAAGTACAGTAGCAGCAGTTTAGCTTACCTAGTGTTAGTTTCCTTAGTGGACTTTGCGACCTGCAGTAAAAAGTCCAGCTATTATCACAGAGGTTGCTTATTATTTTCTGCCTTTGGAGCTTTTCAGCAGGAAGTCATTGGGAAGTCATTCTACAGAAAGGGTAATAAAGCCTGGTGGCTTGTTATTTTTTTATTTTTTTTAAAGAGGTGGGAAATAGAATTGCTTCACTTTGAGGCACTGTGGTGAAAAAAGTTTTGATTTACCTCCATTGATTTTCTGGGTCCCAGACTTCCAAACAACAACACCTCAGAGTCTCACTTCTACTTCAGTTGTCTGGAATGGCCAATCACTGCTGAACACCTTTCTGTGTCTGTCTCTCTTTATCTGTCTCCCTCAGTCCCTCTAACTTAGCAAACTTAAATAACCTTTTTTTCCCTGTTTTTGCAGCAGTCCACTTGTGGTATTGTTGTCCCATAATGACATGTTTAGACTGAGTGGGCTTTAAAAACCTTTTTGTGCATTATCTGATCTTTTGTTAAGTTTTTATCTATTGCACAATAAGCTGTGTTCTACGCCTCCGCCTGCACCCACTCAACGTCACGTCAGGGATAATTCTCTCAAAACACCAGTCAATAGTTGTAATTGCACTTATAATGCCAACGACTTGGCCGGGCATGCTGCAGCCACATTAATCAGCGCTCCATCGATTGCTGCACCGCGCTTCTCATCACAATCGTTGATTCATTCTTTTGAGTCCTGTTCGGTGCGCTTGTCTGCTCTCCGCCTTCCTCCCTCTAAAACCTTTTTGTTCCTTATCCATCACAGGAGGCAGGGTGTGAGCCGGAGCTGGCACAGAAAGATTTAGTTCTTACCAATCAGGCCGGTGTACGCAAGTAGACATGCTCCGTAGTTCTCCTGCTTGCATCCACTGGCGCTCTGCTCGGAAGGTTGGCAATCATACTGGAACTGTGCCCAGCGAGACCTGTGGGAGCAATAACATGCCATCAATCATTCACTCGTGCTTGGCTGCTGCACACATGGTGTCACCGAGAGCTGGCCGGCCCCGGTGCTTTCTCTGGACGGCTGGATGTGGATCGAGAACCCACAACGCTCATCTAACTTCCTTCACTCCTACATCAACTCTCTCCACCTTTCAAAGATCTCCCTGCTCTGCAGCACTTCAACTGCTACTCCAGTCACCCCTGGCGACAATCATCCCTCTTTTTCTTGCCTCCCCACTTTCTTCTCAGCGAGTTGTGTTCTGGAAGGCTGCCAGGACTGTAGAGAGTCAATGAGGGGCAAAGATAGGCCTTGGCTCTGCTCTCTAAATACCGCGGGCGCTGTCTGGCAGCCCTGGCCGTGAGGAGATTAGACAAATATGGATCTTCCATATAAATATTCTCTCCCGTAGCCGCTCTGCCTTCCCCTCCTTCACCTTTCCTGCCAGTCGGCGAGACATCTAGCCTCATCATCATCATCATCGCGCAAGGCCATGGCGGCCATCATATCGCATCAGCGGCCCCCGTCGACTGGCATTTGTAACGGGATCCCCTCGGGGCACCACGGCTCCCCGCTCTCCCCTCGTTTGTCATGTCATTGTAATGATGTGCGTAAAACTCATAGGCTGTGCGCTAACTGAAGGCATTCTCTGCAGGCTGCCGGTTAATGCCAGCTGACTGGTGCGGGATTGGCGGGCTGCGCAGGGGCCTTGAGGTGGCCCCATCCATCGGGGCGGCAGTGGAGAATAATGCCTGATCGATGGCCGTGACAGATGAAGCCCTTTGTCTTTCTGACATTTGAAGAGGAACTAGATTAAACGCTGGCCACCATTTGCTGTCAGTGAGAGGAGGCTGACTGGATGGGTATGAGGACTCCATGTTCTGCAGTGATTGAGAGAAATACACCCGCTGAATTTTAATGACTTCATGAGACATTGTTAGTTTTCTGATTGGACGTTGACAATTAATTAAAATTCAAATGACATATTTGTTTCCATCAGTGTCTCATTTACACAAGGGTTTTACACAGAATAAATATGCTTATACAGAAAACCTGTACAGGCGGTCAGTCAATTTACTGTTCTCGATGATGTCTTGGCCGTACATTGATGTATATCTTCTGAGCACTCTGGAAGGAAATTCACGTGTGAATCCCAAATGTAGTGGGGGCGCTCTAATAATGACTACCTCACATGGCTGCTTCTTGCCTGGCTGAAAATGAATGCAGAATTTAATTGAACTAATTAAACAGTTAATGAGTGTAACAATTGAAGGAATTAAACAAGGCTGACTAATTAAATCTAAATGAACATATCATACCAGCCGGACCTATCTTCCAAGACACACCATGGCATTTTTTTTGTCCTGAGGGAAAGTCATTGTTCAAGGCCACCACAACAACAAAGCACTTCCAATTGAACGCAACGGCGGAGAAGATGCCACCACATTAGCCATTAAAATTAGCTTAAAGCCAGTTATTTTGATAGCTGTGCTGTTTTGCAGTATTTGGGGCTGGTGCATTTCTGTTCTGTTGTAAAGTTGCAACATATATTGGTTCACAATGAAGCCCTGGTTACACCAGAAAGTAGCAAAGCAGAATCCATCTGCATAGCTTCGGGAAAGAGGTGCTGCTAAAAAGCTTCTTGACATTGTGACCAGGGCTGGCGAGCTAATTGCTAACAAGCTAGCCAGCCAGAACACTAAATTACCTTTGCCGGTTTGAATTAGGAAACGAATATCAGGGTAAGCCAATGAGCTATAATAGGTTTCCAGACTGGCTAGCTTAAAAACCTGTCAAGCAAGCTAGTTAGCAGCGTCGCTAATGGTATAATATTCTCAAGAGTTGATTCGAGACATTTATTTGCACAACCAACTACTGTCTCAAAAACAGTCTACAAACAATGGCCCTTTCATGGAACAGCGTATGCTCTAACAAAGAAGGTAGGATGCAAGTGGATTGCTAAACTAGCTTCCTTTCTTTTGGATTCTACGTTTCCTTAAAGGTCAGCCCTCTCAAGACGGATTGTTATTCGAGCAAATCCACAATTATAGTATATGAGCTTGCCATGCAATTTCGCTGTTTTGAATGCAGGTGTTGACTGAGCTTTAACACTTCTTATTAAAGCTACATTTCTGTATTGCATAATGTGAAAGTTGCCGCTCAGAGAGATATCGCCCAAATCTACAGCTGAATAGAGCTTTCAAGCCTCTTTTAGCTCATGGTTTTGGTTTCAGAGCACTTGTTTCCACAGCAGTCAGCTGTTTTAAGCCTAAAATAAATCTATGGATAAGTGACTGTTTAATACTAGCCCAGGTTCAGACTGACAGAGTTAGCAACCAGCTGAAAAACTAATGCTACAGAGCCATAAATCTTTGGTGGAGACCCAAACCAAACTAAAAGGAGAATGAATATTTATTTAAATGGTCTCTGTTCATTGCTGTATAGTTGAGTTCCTCCTACTCTCACCGACTGCTCCTCATGCTTACACAAGTCAGTTGTAGAATAGCTGTCCAGTGTGGAACAGCAGGGAGCCAGAGTGGCTGGTGAAGCTGGTCAAACACTCTAACACGTCAAAGAGACCCAGGTTGTTTTTCTCAGGAGCTGGAAGATCAAACAAGCTTTTTGTCTGTAACCTCGGGCAGGTTTGCTAACAAGTCAAAACATAAAAACCCAATAAGCTGATATCGTGTATCAAAGCTTGTTTCTCCATTCATTTAGGAGTCTACTTTCTCTCTCTAACCTTAAAAAAATCTATTTCAGCTGTAAATCTTGGACATCAGAGCTGCAGAGCAGCCCTTGAACACACCACGACTTTCCAAATCAATCTGTCATGGATTACTTATTCCCTTAGCCTCCCGAACCTATATAACGCTCAAAGCACTACGAATTCTATTTTATACTGCTCTAAGACAAAGAAACAAAAAGAATGTTAAAGCAATATCTAATAAGCCAGCATTAATGTAATGTCTACATAATTTGCACTATAACACCGGTAATAAACACTTTGTGATCCCCTTAAGAAGCCACAGCAAATCATAAGTTCAGTGTTTTGAGTAATGCCAACTCAGGAAATTAGGTGGAAAATGTTAGTGGCTGCCGGAAGTATAACACAAAATTTCCAATTTCTACCTGCACACATAGTCTGATTTGCAGTTCCGCAGCTGGGCCAGGCAGTTGGGCTTTTCCTTGTCTTCGTAGGAGCAGGACGGCACGATGGTTTGGCGGCGGCGTTCCGAGCAGGCCGTGTCCGTGCAGGGACAGAACAGCAGCTCGTGGGTGTAGTCAGGGGGGACGCGGTCAAAGAACTTCCTCAGCGCCTTGTTGCACTTCGGTCGGTTACATGGCCCCGAGCGGGCCGACGGCTGGATGCAAGACGACACGTATTCTGTGCGAAGCTTCTGACACGTCTCATCTATGTTGCACGCCTTGGCGGCATCCAGGCAGCGGTTCACCGTTGTTACTTCAGACTCTAGACGGAGGGAGAATACACAAATGGGAAGCAGAAAGCATTTCATCCTTCTGTGTGGTTTGAGAGAATCAAATCCCAGGCAATGTTTACCAATGATTCCAAGGCCTAATTGGAGTCAGTATTGACTTTCCACCGTCGCCTCACATGCAGCGTTGCATTTACAGATAAAAAATAAAATAATATGTGCGTCTTGAAGTGCAACCTAAACCAATAGGATGATTATATGTAATAGCCCCCCCTTGCAATGAATAGAACATGAATGGTGTTTAAATGTTGCATGAGCAACTGGATGTGTTTCAGCTGAGACCTAATGGCTGAATATTTCATTCTGCTGGGTTAATGCAGAGTGGCAGTGCTGCAAGAAAAAGAAAAAGCGGCTGCTCCATCTCCCCAACCGCAAAACAAGGTCTGTAATTACTGCTCCTTCCCTTCATCCATCTATACATCTTTCCAACAATCCCTCTCCCTACAGCTGGGGCCACCCCACACCCACTTGACTCCCTCCGTCCCTCGCCATCTTCCTACATCGCTGTGTGTCTTCCACTCTCAGCACTGCCATTACCCCCTACTCCATCTGTCTCTTCCCTTCTCCTCCATCCCCCTCTCCCTCAACTTTGTCCATCTCTGCCTCCCTCTGTGCCCATGCTCCCTCACACTTCCCCGGTAATGAGCCACCTCTGTGGAGGCAGTGGAAAGCCCCCCTTTCATAACCGTCTTTTTCTTTTGGCTGCATTATTTCCCAATCCATCATCATGTGTTTTTCTCCCCAGCGACCTCCCAGTCAATACGGCCATGATGACGTTCAGCTTCTCTGGCAGATAGCACCGCTCATTAGTTTGTAAACTGCCTGTAGTTGTGTGTCTCCTGGTGAGTTCGGCTCTCACCAAGCTGTCACATGAAATATGAATGGCCTTAGAGAGCAAGCTAACAACCCCTCACAAAACATGGGTTATTCCCATTTTAACTGCTAAGCAGGTGGGAGGAGGACCTGATGGAACTCCAGGTCGGGATGCAGAATATGCACACAAGCTTTTATGTTAAAACATTGCTATCATGTTTTACCGTTTTCTTTTTTGTATTGCTCTTTTCCAGGAACAAGCCTCGCACACTTTTACACCTCAGAACTCTTCCAGTACATCCACAGTCCAGAGCTGTTCCTTATTGGACCCACCGGAGGCTGAAGGCGCTCACGCTCTAGCTTGTTTTTCCAGTCAAAAGGCCTGCTTCTGTAATATTCATCAGCAGATATCTAAATTTAAAAGTCTGCAGTACAGTCTGTGAGTATTTGGACGGAGACACATTCTGTTGTTAAACTCAGCACGGTGTGTTTGAGATGTTGCGTCTGACAAGGAAGTGCTGACCTTAACTTTCAAAAGGAAATTTGGATAATTGTAAATCTGGGGATTTGCTAATAGGAGCGAGTTCTCAAGTTCCCAAGCCTTTTATCGAACAGTGAACAGACCACTACACACACAGCCTGGAGGATGTCTATCTCCACTCAGGTCTCTACCATGGTAACAAGCTTGTAATTTAACATGAACACTAAACTATCCACACAAACACTGAATCCCACTTACCCTAAATGCACAACCAAACATGAAATACACTTAAAGGAACAGTAGCACTGGGGGGGAGTAGTGGTAGTGTAAGTCCAATCAGATTACCATTACCATATTCCATTCCAAACACTGTGCCTTTGGTGTATGGTGGTACAATAGTACAAGTACAAGTCCATTTACCATTACCATATATTGGCAGAAATGGAATGTAATATAAATGTCTATAATCTATCCATAACTACGGCCAACGTAGTTCTGCACGCTTGACACACGGGAGAAGTTTCAGTTGGTTGCAATCTGCAACCTCACCGCTAGATGCCACCAAAAAAAGCTCGGTACGTCTACCAAGAGAAGTGTTTTTAGAAATGTATTGGCCAAGTGAACATTGTTTGCAACATATTGAACGAATTGGTCAACAGAAAAGAAGTGGTTTATGCTAACAAATCCATTTTTTGCCATGACACTGGATTGTTGTTAGAATCTATTACAACTCATGTAGCTAAGTACAGTAGTCATCCTTCATCAAAGAGCAAAAGACAATCCCTCCTATTCAATCATGCAAGGGGAGAGTATTTATTGCTTTTTAAGGGTCTTTGTTCAGCTAATCTGGATGTAAAACCCCTTAAATTAAAGCCCCACACTTCACCCTCATTGTATTTTTTAGGGATTCTGGTTTCCTTATTGTTTTACAAAGCTTGTGACCAACTGGCATTAGATAAAGAAAACAAAACTATTGGTATTTGTCTTGCTACCAAGGGGCATGGAGTAGAAAATATTCGTGAAGAAAAATAATTCACACCCCTCTTAGAGGGCAATGATGCATGTAAAAGCCTCTCTGTTGGTGCAGAACACCTCATGTTTTAAACAGAGACACTTTCTTAAAACCACTGACTTCACGTTAACTGATACATTGGTTAAAGGGTGAAGTACTCTGTAGTTTGAATACTCCTCAAAACATGATGAGCTGCAGCTCCGGCTTGCATCTTTGAAAAGGGTTATTACTCTGTTTGAGGGAGAGATGCTATAAGGGCGGAAAAACAGCCATTAATCACGTCCGTGTTGTTTCGGCAGTCGACTTGTCACGATGCATGGCATGGATGTCAACTTTGACCTCAGATGGAGCCGCTGGAGTGAAATTTACGAGGAGGCTGAGCAAAATGCGGCTCTGATGCTGCTGTAATTTAGAAGCAGCCTCAAACAAGCAGTGTCATTATAACAAGCAGCTTATGTATGAGGTCACAGAAATGCATTATGAAGCGTGTGAAAGAGGACGTCCCCTGAATCTGAATTGTTTAGTTATTTTGGTTTTCGCTTACATTATAGTCCATACTGTCACACATAGAGGTTTAGTGGTGATCTCACTCAATTATGCACAACGAGCCCATAGAAAAACTGAAATATACATTTTGTGAAGAAAATATGAGTAATTGCTGCAAGCTTCTGCTGCGCGTCTATAATTAATATAATTAACTCTTAACAGATGTCAGAAAGCTAAATACAAGCATCAGTGTGCCAAACATGCTGCACATTTTTTTTTTTAGCTGTGAATATGTATGGACGTAGATGCCTGCCATGGAATAAAAATAACAAGGGTTGAAGTCATTCATTTTTGAAAAAGCAGAACAACGGAAGAGGATCAGTGGGTGACGTCACAGGTCATGAGGCAGTAAAATATGAAAGCAGAACGGTATTTAATAGTTCACAGTCTTCTGAGCAGTTAAAGGACGGGCGTGTAGGATTAATTAGCATCTGAGGTTCATGGTGGGTTTGAAAATATCTGGCTGAGATATGAAAAATTCCATGGAAAATGAAGGAAGCCGGTCGTGGAGCTGCAGCGTACAGTAACTTGGCTGTGGGTGATTATATGTACACAATTCTCCGACCACAGGAGGTTAAAATTCGGTTCATTTTTTACGTTCAATTTTTTAGAAAACATTTTTCGAATACCGGTTTCGATTCCAGCCAATTTGGACCAGCAGACAGGTTTAACTTCCCAGACTGTCGATGGGAAACACCCATGAGACTTTGACCTCCCGCCCCCTTCCAGGCGAATTCTGGGTCATTACATCTTGGGCCTAATTTACATATCGTTATGCATTGTTTCTGTCCGTTAAGATGTCATTGCATTCACTGTGTTGCTGCCGAAAACATGTCGGCAACGCTTCAATATTGTCTGAAGGGGGAAGAAACCTGAGGTTCTAAAAAAATGGCAACAGTTCCTTGACATTTTACTGAAATATTTACTTAACAAAACTGTTCATGCAAAACAAGTAAAAGTAAAGCAAGTTAAAGTTGAACCAGACGGTGAGTACTTTGTATATACTTACGACAGATAAGTCTGATTAACCCCAGGGGTTAAAGCCAACGTTTATTGAAATAACTTTTCGTCATATTTGCTCAAACTGTCCCTATATCCTGACATTAGCACATGAGACAGATTAACGTTCCTTTTTAACGTTCCTAATGGCTTTTGCACGATTCCACTTTGCCTGGAAAAAAAAACAACCAATCAAAGCCGAGGACTCCCTAACGCAGCTGTCAATCACTGAACTCTGATCAGGCAGCGCTGATCAAACATGGATCAAGATTCTGAAATTGCATTGCCTTTTTTTCTCTCTGCTGAATTGGTTCCAGAAACATATTTTAGTGTGCTGTTAAATGAGCTCATGTTTGCTCGGGCCGGTGGGAGGTTGGCACTGCTTGGTTTTGGCTTGCCAGTTGATCATTACTTTGGTGTGTACAATATTATTATAATCATAAAAATAATGTTTAAACTTGTGGAAAATCTATTCCAAGTTTTAATAAACCAGAATCATTATTTAATTGGCTTGTGTGCACAAACAGAGCTGTGGGGAAATATGACATTTAGGATTTAAGACTGTACTGTAAAGCTGTGTTTAGTAGAGTTTCCAAGGCAACAATTATACCGGTGAGTAGAGAAGTATAACTGTTACTCAACCTGAACATAACCTGAATTTACCTTTAGGGCTTTTATGCAAACTGTCTCCTGAACTGGCCTCATACCACTGTTAAATAATTTGCCTTTCTATTCTCCCTGCGGTATAAAAGAAAAGCATGTGCAGTTTGCCAGTGTCAGCTTGAATTACTTCAGGTTTGAAGTCATAAAATGTGTATTTGACACTGATCCCTCATCGCCATTAGGAGCTGCCGACATACAAAACTACCTTATGCAACTTTAATATTATGAGGTTACCTCATGAACTTGAGGTAAATAAACGAAACATCGCTGCTTATCCAGGTTTGATAAAATAAACAGTGAGCCTCCACTCATTCCCTCCAGCTCAGTATAATACATCAAAATAACACAATATCTGTCTGAGAAAACCCCCCACTTGCAATGAATTACCCAGTAGTATAGAAATATAGCAGATTTAATAAACAAATATTCATATTTCCATGATTAAAGTATAATTACATTTGTAATTAACCTTATAGCACTTGTTTAGCTGCCTTTATACAATATTGATTAAGTGCAGATGTGAATGCTATACCAAACAAATTACTATTTGTTTCTAATTTTTAATAACAATAACAATAATAAAAACAATAAAAGTAATAATAATAATCTGAATAATAATCAGAATAATAATAAAAAACCTGTTCATAGAGCACTTTTCTTACAATAGATGTAGATGATGAAGCCCAAAGTGCTTAAAAAAAAGCAACAGCTTTAGTTTTCTTTTGTTTCAGACAGCTTGTGTTCATTTTTGTGTTTAAATGTGTAAATTGAGCTGTGTTCTCCCATTGAGATGTCATTTTCCACACTTCTTTTGGTGTATGTAGGGCATTTATCTTTACACTGTACGGCGTATGCATGAACGCCTTCCACACTAATCACTTCATTCAAGTCATTATTTAAGTTTAGCAGACTCTCCATCTCAGCTTTACTCATCCGGAGTATAATTGCCGTCAGAGAAAACAAAGCACTTGACTCCATGTCCTCTCCGGTGAAAAGAATAAATAAAAAATGGACTCCTCCTTTGTTTGTAGCCTCTCTCTCTCTCTTTTCCAAACCTCCAACCGTAACAAAGTGTAGTGTTGTCTGAGTAAACAGAACCAGCTCTGTCTGTCTTCCGTTTACTTTTCTTTTTTCGCTTCCTGTTTCTTTTTCTCCCTCTCACTTCTTTCCGTGACTTTTTTTCTTCCGGTTTCTGTCTGTTCTTCACACTCTCTGCCTCTCTTTTTCCCCCCACATCATTTTGCTGCTCCCAGATGCATTAAAGTAAATAGGTAATTAATCTGTGCCTCGGAGGCTAACAGCAGCACATACCTGCCCTGCGGTTTGCCCACAGGCTCAGAGGCAAGACAGAAGCAAAGTGTGGGTTGATGCTCATCAAACACTCTGTAAATCCACCTGCACATACCTCCATCTACTCTGTCAAAATGACGCTGGATAACATCTGGATTGGCTTCTTTTGTTTTTTGACACATAACTTGGTCAGGACCCATTGGTTTTTTTTGTGTGTGAAAACGGATGCTGCAGAGAAACACCTGCAAACTCACCTGCAGCAATGGAGGCCAGACGCACGTAGTCAGAGCCCCTCTCCTCTGGTTCATAGGGGAAGTCCTCCACCAGACTGAGTCCTTTCAACAAAGAAGAGAAAGTCAACTTCTGTTGCGCTGACAACCCAAAATAATGCCGTACTTTTCTTCTACTTTTGAGTGCAGAATTTGTCTTTTGGATGTCCCTAAGCACTGACACAAACACTCCTATCATAAAAGTTGCATACAAAGTTACAAGGCATGGACAGGATAATTCATGCATGGCTGGATTAACCTGTTAAAGGGACTCTGGGGTGCAAAATATGCTGTTGGAGCAACATCATGACATCCCAGCCCTTAACTACTGGCCCTATGTGCATTTTGCATCTACCCTGAGTAGCAGAGCACAGACAGAATGACCAGAGACCAACCAGATGTATAAAAATACCCAAACTTTGGTACAGTATATGAAATGGCATTGTTTGTGCCTGCTATTACACCCGGTCCCTATAACCATTAGTATAAAATAAATACATTAAATGCTCATATGATACTACCTTCCCACATGTGTTTGGTGCGCCAGTTAGTTTGTAGTCATTTTAATAAACAACTATATTTAGAAATGTACACCATGTGAGCAAAATATAAACAGAAAATGATAAAAGATCCTAAAATAGATTTTGAAACTTACTTACTTTACAATATACTTTATTAGTGCTAATTCCCAAACAAATTAACAATCAGGTCTGGTTAACAAAACCAATTGTCATGGAGGGACTTTGGGGGATCTGGATCATTGAGGCACTTGCCCATTTATAATCCAGCCTTAACTTCAGTGGACGGAAGTTAAGTTCAACTCAATTCAATAAGTCAAACTCTAAAGTAAGTGAACTATAATTACAAACAAAAGCAGGTTATATGAGGTTGAAAATCAATAAGCTGGCATTTAACTGAAATAAAACAGTCAATCAGCAATCAGCACTTTTATATGAAGGTTTTCAAAACAGCAGGAGTTAAGTGAAGGAGATGTTAAGATGCCACACAATCTTTGCAGCATGCATGAGTTCATAAATGCAGCTGTTTGAACTTAGTCAAAATTAACTAAACACAAAAAGCTACATTGACCAAAAAAACACAAAGCAATTTTTAAATATAAGATATTAGATGTGAGACTAACTCATAAACTTTCAAGAGAACTTAAATGAACGTATTCCATTGTGAAGAAGGTCTTAACTACATGTTGAAATGCTGTTCAAACAATGAAAACTTAATCAATTGTCTAACCAAATTGGGACCCAGATTTAATCTCAACATCACAACGTCTTTTTGAGCTGCAAATCAGCAAATACATTTTTACTGGGAAGAAACAGCTAATGAGAAAAGAACATGACAGACATTTGAGTACTAGGTGGTTGACATATTCTGCTTAACAGCTTACAACTGAATACAACACATCTTCAGGGAGTGTCTGATTCAGTTGTTTGAGGCATTTTTAATGACACAGTATATTATGATGTTTCACACGCCAGGATGGGAGTAATGAAGGCTGATGGATGAGCTTCACTGTTTGTTTTATTAGTTTATTATCTTCATGTCATGGCTTTTGCATTTGCACTTGACTCGCAGGATATTCACAACGTTGTCAAACTTGTTAAACAGCACTGTTGTTTTGAATCAGAATAATATGCTGAATTCCTAAATTTGAATGTAAATATACCACAAATCGTGGAGCCCAATGTAGTAAACGGCCATGGTAGTGCAAAGCGTTTTGAATAAGTGCAAAAATTGAAGAAATAAAATTAGTGTGGGTGGAACAAAAGGAATTTTTGACACAATAATCACTCTTTTTATTTCAACCTGGAATGTAATGCTGAGCTCTCTGGAGGCGGAGGCCTAATTCGTGTGTAATGGGCTGATAATCCCAATAACATACTGTAGCTGTTTCCGCCCACCTATCAGGAACAGAACCATCAGATTGTGTGTGTGTGAACGCCAGTCTCACCGTGCAGCACCGACTGATGCAGACTCCAGTAGATGCTCAGGCAGTTCTTCTCCTTCTTCATGCCTCGTTTACACTGGCAGCCGTGCAGAGGGGTGGACAGCAGGGCCGTCATGGCGTTCTCACACTGGTTCCGCGCCCCGGGCCCCAGCTTCACGCTGCCGTCCCCCGCCACACACTGCCTGAGGGTGCGCAGTCGCGGGCTGCAGGAGTCGTCGCTGGAGCAGGTGTCTCCCGCACGCAGGCAGTCCCTCCCGCCTGCAGAGAGAGCCATGCGTGGGACTCCTGCAGGACGAGACAGACAGAGAGGACAGGTTAGTCTCGTGCTGTGGTGATGAGGTCCGAGCAGGTGACTGGCCTGTGGACAGGTTTTCTGTTCAGTTTGTTCAGTGCAGCTTGAGTCTATGTAGGATAAGACCATCCACTGAGAATTCATCCAACATACAGAACAAACACACAAATAAAACAATCACTCAGGCTGCAAGTTAAAGAACGGCCCAAACTCAATGACAAAAAGAAGTCTAATGAAAACATCAAAACAGGATTTATTTTTTTCATTTATTTAACCATTATGATGATGATGACCAAGGATTTTTCTAAATCACACCAACTGGCACTAAACCGCTCAAAAGCCTGTAATTTCTCTGAAGAAAGTGACAAAAAACAGAGGAATTGGGGGCAAGGTAGCTCCCCTGACAGAGGACCAATTGTTGAAGAAATCTTAAAGGACAAGCTGACACATATTTAGAGACTATAAGAAGCACAACTGGAAGACAAATGGGGAAAATACAAGGTTTTGTACTGTGCAAGACTCAAAATGGTGACATTGAAACAGAGCTGCTAATGAATCCATCAGCATGACTGGGAACTCAAGAAGTTATATTGCTCTTTTCCATTGAGGAAAACAGTGATTTTACCATGCAGAGCATTAGAGTTGCTGATCTACTGCTTCCTCGATCGGTTAGATTGTGTTATTTTGTGATTTTCAGATCCGACTTATCCACACAGCAGTACATTATTTGGCTTTTCTGCCAGTATTCTTGTCTGTTTTCCCAAATTAGAAGCGTGCCAAGCACCATCTATGTTACTGTAGTTAATAAACACTGACTATGGATAAGGATATATGTATATATGTAACAATGTCATTATTCAGAAACCTGGAAAAATATATTTAGACAGGCTGGGAGAATATCATTTTGAAGCTAAAAACCCGTACTATGACCAGATTACCGATACACAGGGAGCTACAGAACGATATAACCTCAAACGTAATGGACATGCCCTTAAAGCAAATTAAAACTGGTGAAATAATGTGAGCTTTTATGACCCATTGAATCAGTGCTAAAATAATGTAAATTGTATTAAATTTAATTATTGGATTACATTTTAACATCCCTTGTCAGAAGCAATCAAACTTGGTCAACGAGCCGTCTCACTACTGTATTCCAACATTTTAAAATTACATTCATAAACCCGAGGGGGAATGCTATATTATTCATGAATTCATCTAGTTGTCACATAGAATACATCTGACACCACTGACTGGATTTTGATAAAACTTTGGGGGGTGGGATAATGCATCTCGCCGATACATCCTGACATGTTCAAAATTACACTGAGGTGTTCCAGCTAAAGTCAAAATAAAGTGTCATATTTGTTACAGACTGGCCCAGAGAGGGGCTGCATCATTTGTGGGGAAACAGCTTGTTTACGGTTATCTTGTTTCATGTGACACTAATAACATGCAGGCTTTATTCCCCTGCGGACAGTAAATACTTGTTTATTCCCAGCTGCCTAACAGCTCTTAGTCGAACTCTTAAAGATGATGTAGTGTTGTTTAATCCACCCAAGCATCTGGTTTGGGATAACACTCACATATATATAAATGTACTAAAATATGCTATTATAAGAGTAAACAACAGGCACAACATCTGAGGGATGAATGACTCCAATAATTTATTGCTCCAAACTACAGATTAACAGAATCAAGAGTGTGCTGACAGGGACGAGAACATTTCCGACTTCAAACTAAAAAGTACAACAGAACGCCACTCAATTACTTGTTAACTCGTGGCAAATCCATCTACACCCGACTTCATGAAGAAGCAGCTGTCTGACGTCACACAAGGTAAACGTAAATGGTAAACCATCAACTAAAGGGCAATGTAAAGTATGTTTGCCTGTATTTAATTAAAGCAATACATTATATTATAAAGTAAAACCTGGTTTGCATGTAAATCAATGTCAGAATATTTTAACAATGTTATAAGTCTGCTGGTTACAATAAACAATCTTTGAAAGGTCTCTCTTCTGCACAAGAGTTATTTGGGAAATGTTAAAAATGGCCCCCCAAAATAATGTGGCATATAATGACTTGCCAAAGAAGCATCAGTTTGTCAATGTCAGCCATGGTTTTTGTTAACGTTTGGCATTTTGCATTTGGAACTCTTGCAGGCTGGAAATGTTCACTAGAAAAAATGAGAATTGGACAAATAAAAAAACGTATGCGTGATGATTGCGATAGAGAGTAAAAGGGATAACCAAAGTTATTATAATTGATCCTGAAGGGGTATATGAACATCTGCATCAAATTTAATGGCAATCCATCCAATGGCTGTTAAAACAGTTCACTCACTAGAGGAAAGGATAACACTTGTGAGGATGGAGTACGGTGGGCGAGCTGCGGTACCATAAGACCTCCCAACCTTCCAGAGTGTGACATTCTGGCCATGCACTTTGCTTCAATATGGGACCAAGTGTATACTTTTTCCATCTGAGAGGGATGTTATTCACAAGATGGCAAATGGTTCCATAGCTCTCCTGAGCATCAGGCAGGTCAAAGCTAGACCCCAAAAAGTGAATGCCGAGAAGGCAGATGATCTTTCTTGGGTTTTTGAATATCTTTTATGAAGAGCTGGTGCTGTGTTATTGTTATGTGAGGTTTTCAATACTTGTACTCAATGCAATATTTTCCCAAGTTGTTGTGAGAAGCCCTGGTCAAAGCTGTCCCTTTGAATAAAATCCAAGCCCAGCTTTCCAGCTGACTAGCGTCAAATCTCTTTAGTCAGCTGTGTTGGTAAAATGTATAAAGGGATCCAAAGGAATGCCCTCCTGGAAGACACAATTTCCAAAATTGCCCCTTCCATGGCTTTATGGCAAACAGTTCAACTGTCACTGCTCCGATTCAGATCCTGCAATTCTGTCACGAAGCACTCAAAGATAACCCCGAAATGGAAGTTCACGCTGTTTTTGTTGATTTCTCCCTTACTTTTGACACCATAAAGCACTGTCAATTGATTCATACCCTGCCTGACTCTGGCTCATTGTGAAGGAGCTCTCTGAGTGACAGAGCAAAGGAAGCAGTGGGGTTCCTGTGTGTCCGATCCCTGTGAAATCCTAGCTGGTGTCACTATTGCTTTGTCATTTGCATCGACAGCCTGGGTTCGTGTCTGCCTCCCTCTGTTATCCCTGTCACGAAGCTACTGATGGGAGTCTCTCCGTGGCCAGACTCAGAAGGCCTTAGATTCTGTGGCTGAATGAGTGTAGGCGTTTTCACTTTATGTGAGAGGAGCTAAGACCATGCATATGGTAATCAGTGCCAGGAGAGAAGACAACATACGCTCTTCTCTGACTCCAACACATTCTGCTTAAAACATACTGTATGTAGAGACTTTAAACTGCTTGGAAAGCAGATATCATCTGATCTGTCAAGGGACACAGCCAAAGATCCAATACCTCAGTGTTCCAAAAGAGGTCTTCCATGTGACGTTCTAACACATATCTTAAATTTGGGAACCCGGTCGGGGGTGGGTTTCCTTTATCCTTTATATATGAAATTGTCAGAAATTCCAAACATTTAGGGTTTATGCTCTTAACTTCACGTTTTGCCTTAAATGTTTATTGCTGCTTTTATGGACGCATTTAGGATTCACTAAATCTGTGTTTTTATGCTGCTGTACCCTGCCCTGCCAAACTTTAATAAGTGATACTAAATCGCAAAGGTTATTAGGATTCGTTGTCTGCACGAAGTGGATGTATGTACCACATTTCATGACGATCCATCCAAAAACTGTTTGAAACATTTCAAATCGGGGCCAAAGTGGTAAATTGACTGACCAGCCCAGCCATCCGCAGTGATGCTCACTTGATGGTGCAAACTCGTACTGTGCAGACAAACTTTGTTCAACCCAACAGAACTTTATGTTACACTCTTGTGGAATCCCAAAGTTTCCAAACACTAAATATGTCAGGCTGGATTTTGGTGAAATGTGTATAAACATCTGAAGGATTTCCAGTTGAGGGAAAGGTGCAGCCGCAAATATATTGAGTCTGAGGTTTGAATATGTCACCCAGTGTAAACGTAAAGCTTTCGATAAAGAGCTGGAACAAGCTGAGACAGGATATATATGAAGTATTTCAAGTTCTCTAATTTTAAATTAACTGTATGTTAAGTGGTTAATTCATTACCTAGACCAGTGCAGCTCCCTTTAGAGTCAGAAACCATTTTAAACAATCTAAAATGATTGTGATAAGTTTGAAGCAAGGGAGCAGAATTGGTTATCGACTGCTTGACAGAGCAGTCACTGACTACTTGTTGAGACGTTCTGTGCAGCGAGTCGGTTCATTAATTAAATCTTAATAAAATTTTAATCAAGTGATGAGAAGCGAAAGCGTTTTCCAAATAAAAGGCAGCAGTTTGCTCTTTTTTTCCCCCACCGGCAGACTGACAGAACTGAAAAGGACGTCTACGTTTGGCTCAAACTGTTACGGGTTACGTCACTCTAGAGATGATCAGATAAACGGAAAAAAAAGTGCATTTCATATCTGAGTCAAGTCTACATCTTGAGCTAAAGCCTGCTGTGCTTGTGGTTGGGAAAAAAGGGGTTAACTGCCACGCGTCCAGCAGGAGACTCCTCAACCTTTCCAAGGAGTCAGCTAATCTAGAAGCAAACTGTCAATAAAAGTCTAGACAGACAGTGAGGCTAGAAGCGTGTTGCTATGGGTTTGGGGTGTTAGTGGATGCTATTGAGAGAAAGCATCTGCCACTCAAGTGAGGAGCTCATCTTTGCGGAGGTCTTGACAGACAGCACTAAGTGTGCCAGAAGAAATAACGCCCTCAACGAGTCATTCATTCCACAATGGAGTCTTAAAATCAAATGTATTTCGTGGCAAAAAAAAGGAGGGAGAAAATCAAAAAGAAAACTGCGGGGTGAGATAATGCCATTCTTTTTGATGCAAATCAGCTCCACTTGTGAGTTTTCTTGTGTCAAGTGATGGCACTTTAAAAAAAAAAAAAAAAAAAAAAAGCGGAGGAATGAAACCTTATGTCAAGATTACTTCACTCGCTCTTAAAATGCAGATTTGCAATGAAAATACGTGATCTCTTCTCCCCATGTGGTGCTTTTCTTCACTCGGTTTCAGAGAAACACTGTTAAAACGACAAGATGTATTTTTTGCAGTATCTTATGCAAGTGTGTGGGATCAGACATGTGGGTGGCGGATATGTGGGTGTTCTGATACGGAAGGTGGACCACAGAAGAACCTGAAAGCCCGGTTTTGGCTTCCCCTCGGCTTCAAGGCGAAAGTAGAGAAAAAGGCCCTGGTGAGCAGCGACGGTGCCAATCGTATTAAATTGTAACGAATCCAGTGTGGAGAGAGGTTTGATATTTGTCTGAGAAAATTAAGTAGCACTCCAGATTGCGACAGATAACTGTTTGCCTGGAAACCGAGCCGCGGCGCAGCGGCAGTTCAAAGAGAGGCAGTCAAAACCAATTAGGAGAAATCAGTTGCCTTGTCATTCAGATTCGTTCCATCCTATATGCCTCCCTGTTTATCCCACTGAGGTAAATAATCTGTTTGAGCTCTCTCTCTCTCTCTCTTCTGTTTCAATTCCACTTTGTTTCTGTTTCTCTCCGATTTCCTCCCAACTCCCCCTTCCAGCTTATATCTCTGTTCTCCCCCATCCTTTCCCTCTCTCTCTCATCTCGCACGCAAACACACCTGGTACGGTTCAAGGAGCAGATTCTAAAATTCAAGAAATATTTTCAAGGGAAACGGGTCACCCGAAAACAAAAGGGAATTCACTTTTTTTTTTTTTTTTTTACTTCCTCTGATGTCAGGTACGAGCACGAGCATCATTCTCGCCGCCGAAAATCAAAAAACAACAGAGATGAAGATGCAGTGTTTTTTGACAGCCAAAGCGTGGGAATATCCAAATTAGCATTAACAGAAAAGTGATCTTTCTGTTGACATGAGATGAATGAAACCCAGATCCTGTGAGCAGATAAACATGTTGATTTACAGCTGCAAGTACTACAATATGACATATAACACAACAATGGGTGAGATTCACAACCAACACAAAACAACTTCTCTGCTCAAAGGAACCTCATCGGGTGGCTCGTCACGTCTCTCTGCCTCCCACCTAAAGCCCGGGCTGCTCTACAGCCACCAGGCATCAGTCACTGCCATCAGCCGCCAGCTATCAGCCAACAAGAGGGAGCTTCCTCTAAAATCCATAAGAGCTGCACCACATGGAGGGAGCTCAATAAGATTCAATTCTCGATAAGGGATGTTCGTCACTGTGAAGAGTCCATGGAATGAGTCACGATGATAGAACCGGGGAGAGCAGAGAAACATTGACATGAAATATAGGATATACTATGTGTTTGCATAGAGTATGATTGTCTACCAGAAAATAATTATTACAACTTTTCTGCTTATTCATCTAAATTGCAAATTGCAGAATCAGAGTGCAGGATTTACAATAATTACATTGTTGGATTATAGACCCCTTGAGTTCTTAAATTCTATTAATTGTTCTAATTTTCTCTCCATTATTGGTTAATTCATTTTTACACAGACGCACAATACTGACTGGAGATTATTTTCTAACATAATTACACTCCATGGTTTTTTGGATTTTATATTTCCTTTTTTTTTTTAGGTTTGGATTATTATTTCCCATGCTATGTAGTGCTGAAACAATTATATGAAACTATTATATTAGGAAACACCTGTAAACCCTGATGCAACCCAATACAACAGCTCAGCTATTAAATTCTAATTTTACAAATAGATATTGTTTAGTTTTGACTGATAAATAAACTCCATGTTTATATCTGAGGTGGTTATTTGCACTGGTGTTGAACTGGTTTGCATTATATTGGGAGGCTTTTCTAATGTCTAAGGAGGGGGATGATTGATTTATCTTTCACATCATTTATTAGGAAGAAATGCCAAACGTTTGCAACCTTTGTCTTTGGATTTTTGAGTTTCTTGGACATAACAAGCACTTTAAACACATCATCTCGGGCTCTCAGAAGTTGTGGCCAGTATTTTGGGACATTTTATTGACTAAATGCAACCTCGTCTCCTAGAGACATGGGTGCGAAGGGTCCCACCAACTCCCCTACATCGGAGGAAGACCCTCAATAGTTGTTGCAGTTGCTTTGTGTGTGTTTTGTGGTAATGTTGTGTGTCCTTGTAGTTGTGTTGTGTCTCTTTGTGCTCATTTTGTGTCTCTTAGTAGATTTTGTAACCGTTTTAGTCTTTGTTATTTCTAGCCTGTTGTTGATTTATGCCCCATGTAGTTATTTTGTGTCGCTTTGTAGTTGTTGTGTGTCTCTATGTAGTTGTGTTGTGTTACTTTGTAGCTTATTTGTGCATCTTTGTAGTTATTTTGTGTCTCTTTGTAGTTGTTTTGTGTCGCTCTGTAGTATTTTTGTGCCTCTTTGTAGTTTTTTGTGTCTCTGTGGTTTTTATGCCCCTTTTAAAAGTTGTTGTGACTCTCTTAGTGGTTACTTTGTGTCTCTTTGCAGCAGTTTTGCATCACCTAGTAGTTGTTTGGGTCTCTTTGGCTACTTAAATAAAATACGTTTAGGGAAAAGAAAAAAAAAGACAAAGTACAGCCTTCCATTTTTTGAAATGTAATCAAAACCTTGAGTGAAAATGATGAATAGATTGATACTGAAAGCTATAATTTGCTCCAGCCACAGTCAGTGGTATGTAAACTTGATTGAGACAGTACATGTTGTATTGATTTATGCAAATAAACTTGGCTTTAACTGCATTTCTTTTCCCAACGCAGTGGAACACAGATTTTAAAAGATACTATTCCAAAGATGGCCAAAGACAATTCAGAATTCAACAAAATCCCTTCAGAGAAGTCTTAAAGCTTGAAGCAAGGACTCAAACTTTTAGTTCCAACTCCAAGTTTGCCACGCTGACTGAACAAAAGATCTGAGCTCGTACGTAATGAATGGAATTTGTTTTCTCAGTTGGAGCTGATGAACTGTGCATGTTGTTGTTGTTGTTGTTGACTATAGATCTCCCATGAAAAGCATCTTTCTCTCCATCAGTCGCTGTACGGCTGAGCGACTTGCAATAGACAATAAGATGAGTCCTATTAGAGCTAACAAGCTCTTGGATTGTTTGGTAAATCGTTGACAGTGCTACCTAGGGACCATGCTTTTGTTACTGTGTACCGTAGTTTCTTATTAGCTAACTGTGCGTCCCTGAACACTTTTTAAACCAAGATGACTCACTGTCGCTGCTGGGTTTTTTCTACGATGTTGTCTCTGTTATCACAGCTTCTAATAATGTCCTCTCTCCTCCCCAGCGGTGTTGCCCAAACCCAAAAAAAAAGCAATATTCTTCCAATAAATGCAGTTCCATGTGAAAGAACAAACATGCCGGTGTAAATCCACTCATACACACATTTTTCACAATAGCGAAAATAACAGTTTAGACACTTTACCATGAATTTAGTTTGCAGCGAGACTTCAGCGAGAATAATTGGTCCTCAAAATACGCTGTGATAGCATCCTCTTGGTCTCTGTCATTGATTCAGCAAAACATGATGAAATTTGGAGGAGAACCAAGAGACCACTCTGGCCGTGATGCGGAATACTAACTCACTTCCCGGATTCCTCGGTGGCTAATCCATCCCGGAGAAAGTCAATATCATTCCACAGCTGTTCCAGAATAACCACGCAACTGCTATTTTCTTTGTCTTCTTGGAATAGAGAGTGTGTGTGCAGCATGTTTATCTCCAGACCTGAAAGCTTGATGAAGAACTATTTTTAACAATTTCAAAAGACTGCCAGAGAAAATAATTTGACCCTTTTGGAGGGAGAGATCATACTTTTCGCAGACACATTTATGCTGCGGTATATAATAAAACATTGATTTTAGAATGAGCTCCAGAGTGGAGTGAATGATACGATGGGAGAATGAAAAAATGATTACACTGAAGTTACATTACTGGATCAGTATCTGAAAAGAAATAAAAGACAAAAGGTTGAAGACTTCAATCAGAAGCTCAAAAAAATTCTAAATTGGATATTATGACAATGAAGAAACTTAATGGAAACATAAATTAGAGGTACTGCATGAGATTGTAATAATTAACAGAAGTAGAATAGCATTTGCCTTTTGCAGGAAACTGCACATTTACTCATAAGTAATTAAGAAAGGAACCAAATACACCAGTGCTGTATTTTAATACAAATTTAAGATATTAATACTATAGTTCCTTTTATGCACTGTCTTGCTGGCTGGTCTTATGCACTTTGTAAACCTTGTTTTTAAAAGGTGCTATATAAATAAAGTTATTATTATTATTATTATTATTATTATTATTATTTTGATGAGGACGATTGTCCAGAGGTCCAAATGAAGCGAGTAAGTTGGCGCTAAGTTGAGGTTGTTTTGTTAAACACTTTTAACTAAACCACATTTATATCATGGCTATAGTTAATTTGAATATTCATTTTTTTTTTATTTAAGAACATAAATAAACAAAATAGAAAATATGTATTGCTCTGAATGCAGGACATTCTTGTTATAGAATATAAAGGCACGAGGTTTGGTTCATATCCCAGTTTAGGAGTCTGGTACAGTGGGGGAAAAACAAGAACAAGGCATAGGTGTCTACTTCTTTTCATTTATTTATAACAGACTGCAGTGTGTCAAAGACAGACACCAACCTTTTGTCTTCTGCATGCACCAGACCCTGCATGAACCTTTACAACCCTGAACAGTACTACTTTAATGCTACTGCTACTTTTAGTTTAATAAAAGGTGTTCATATAAGTGAATTTATGTTTAATGGAAATGTAATGACCAAAAAACCCCAAAAGCTTGAGCTTGTTGAGTAGCGGTACAATGATGGGAAAGAGAAGAAAAATGGTAAATGGTTATTTCACTCTTATCTGTTGCAGTCTATTTTTTGGATGCCACCTTAAACTGAGGTTGACTATAAAAAGAGGTGAAAGTCTGAAGTGGAGGTGCAAAGAAGTGAGAGTCTGTGGCAAGGTCCAACACTGAATCCACCATCAAGCAGACTGAGGTCCTGGGGGGGGAAACCAAAGAACCTCTCTTCCTCCTTTCAGTCAGTGTCAGGATGTATGGCTGCCCAGTGTCAATTCTTTCTGCTGAGCTGAATAAGAAAATCCTCAGGCTGCTGAAAGTTTGCTTCAATCAGGTTGGTCAACCACTGGAGAGGTGAAGCCCTCTTAGACTCTTAAACTATAAAAAAGAACACATTTTACAACCCTTTTGTTCCCAATTCCTTAGGGAATTTTAATTAGCATTTTAAATAGGCCTCTTGTCTTGGGAGGTCCAAACACAAATGTGCATGTGAACACAAAGCACCTACGAACACACACACACACACACACACACACACACACACACACACACACACACACACACACACACACACACACACACACACACACACACACACACACACACACACACACACACACACACACACACACACACAATACAACAGATGAAACGTTCTTTGAGTGTGGAAGTACATAATGCTTGATACTATGGGGATGGAGGCTATTTGATGCGTTTCTGTGTGATGGTTTAGTTCATGTTGTCCTGGCACTGGTTGAAAAACGAATTTCCATAAAAATGGACTAATGAGACTCGAACTAATTAGACTAAAGAGTCTCTTTGAGGCACAGCAGTGCTTTGAGTTAAATGTCAGCATGCTCACATTGACTGCTTAACATGCAGACGTTTTCGCAGGTAAAGTGATTACAATGTTCACCATTTTAGTTTATTAGCACTAAACACAAAGGGTAACAGGAATATCAGCAGTTTTGCGACATATTGTTACTCCCAAATCATCAAATGCCGACCATCGGTAAGTGGCCCTTAAACCATGATGCCCTTTGTAGCCCTCTAGCGTCAGTTTTGGACGTGTATGGGACAATGTATCTATTTCCGTTTGCTAAATGCCTTGTGTCTTTTCAGAATAATCTTCCGTGTTCTCAGGAAACGTACAGTTTCTGACTCTTACATGCATACAATACCAACGCAGTTTTAGAAAGTTTAAGGTTTAATTAAAAAGGCAAAGGCAACAAAAGTATTTAGTTAGGTAAAGTTAAAGATCCTGGTTTGGGTTAAAGTACTGTAAGTATTTTTGTTACGGGACTAGCGTTAGTTAAGTATGCAAGTTACGTAATAAAACTAAGAAAAAATATTCATTCATTCATTCATTTGGCTGTCTCCTAGTCCTAGGCCAGTCCTGTTTGTTTGAACCGTCCAACCTCCCAGCCACCTGTCCTAGGAGGACTTTCTTACTCTTTGTACTAAGTCAGTTGCTCTGACCATTGAATATTGAGGCGGATGGGTTAGTTGAAAGCCTGGTGTGTCTCAAACAGACACTAAAGGGTTGCCAAGATGCACTGACATGTGTGTTGGTATTTGACGAGAAGAGGTTTTTGCAGGTACATTAAAAATTCAATGTCAAACCAAAATTATTAGGATTGTTCTTGCCTCGTGGATAGCTGTAAAAGAAAAAAACGTCATGTCATGGCAATCGATCCAACTGTCAATTGGTTGTCGGACCAAAGGACAAATCAAAGGACTACTTTGCCATCCTGAAAGCCACGAAGTGAGAGAAACTGTGCAGCTTCATATGACTGCGTACTGAAGAATTAATTGATTCTCACTCGTATAAGTGAGATCCACCTGGCCCTGAACAAGTCGTCTGTCCTAAAGCAGAAGCCAATTAGAGGGCAAAGCTGACAGCATGCTGAACCCCGTCCACCCTGCCAGCTGCACCCATGCTGTCCCATGCCAGGAAGCGAGAGGAGGGTGTCGTACAAGATGACAATGATCCTGACCACAGAACAACTGGTTGTCAGCAAGACATCCTATTATCCCCTGCTCTCATTATGTTATTCCCGTCTTTAGTTGTTGTAACACGCTGCTCAGACGCACAAAGCAGAACAGATGTTAACATCCTGTATTTGGCTTTATGGCTGTTTGTTGACCACAATGTTGGTAGAAAGATAAACTTGAAATGTGATCGGCATGTGAGTAAAAAGCAATTTTGGGAGGAAGGACACCGGGAGAGGATGTTTTCTCGAATTTGATTTCATTTTGTTGTGCCTGTAAATCCAGGGACTTGATAAAAGAGCCCAGTGTCAGTCTAGATGTAATTGCTGCCTATTTTCCCGGTGAGAGAAACAAGGCTATTTGTGTCAGATATCATCTGGGTGCTGTCATTCTGACCTTTTAAATCCTCTCTCTTGTTAGAGCACAGTGGATTTGACACTTGATATCTTCACTGCTGATTGCTTGTAATGTCTGGGATGTTGGAATTAAACCTTATTCCCACTGCAAGCTCGTGGCTAAGAGGGCCAGTTTAAAATAAAGAATGCAGAAAATCACTACTGGGGATAAAGTTAACAGTGAGTACAAAACAATCAACGAATAAGTCAACCTATGCAAACATCCATCTGTCCAGTACGGAATGTGATGATCCCAAAGCGCTCTTGGGCCTGCTGGGAGATGTAGTGACACCAGTGGATCTTTGGTGGACCACACCTAAAACATCCAAGATTGTAGTTGAAATAAACCAACATCATCTGCAAATAAACCATCAAACTGCCTCTAGGCCTTATTGATAAATATATTGAACTTCTAAGATATTTGGGGTTAGCTAAAGGGTAGAAAGGCATACTTGTTGTGTCATGCCATAATGACATGCAAATACAGCTACTGGAACAAATGGACTTGGAATTGGAGGAAACAATCCCTTCAACATTCTTTACTTGTACAGCAACTTCCACAGGATACCTTTTTCAGATTGTTTCCCCCCCACAAAACACTTTAAGAATGAAGTATAGTCTTCCAAACCAAGGACAAAATCCGCAATCTCATTTCCAGGACTTTGGCACAGTTTCCTGTTTGACCTGGTGTGAAAGCCTCCGCCACCGGTGGACAAATCGGTGTAAATGTGAATTAGTTTAGACCTGATGTGCAGGTGGTTCCTTGCATGGTAGCCTCTGCCTTGAGTGTATGAATGTGTGTGAATGGGTGAATTATGACATGTGGTGTAAAGCACTTTGAGCGGTAAGAGGACCAGAAAAGTGCTGTACAAACGCCATTCCATTGACCATTGACCATTTACCAGCCCCTTCTTTAAAGTGACTGCCTTCACACCTTTGTACCATTCTATATGTAAAGTTCCCAACATCCATGTGACAATAGGGAAACTTGGCCACTACTCTGGGGATGAGCTTTGCGACTATCAGATGATGAAGAAATGATTGCTAACCATTACATTCTTCCATTCTGTAAAATCTCGACCTTTTAACAATTCAATCTCAGATCTCGAGTTCCCTGTCCACGTGGAAAAAGCCTGAGTCCCTGCCTGTAGAGTCACAGATGATTCTTTTTTTAAAATATCTGTCGTCAGCTGAAAGTCAGACTCTATAGCCTCTCCAAACTCCAGCCACGCTAGACCCACGTTCTCCATTCTGCAGCTCATGTACACATCCACTTCCTAAGCTGCCTATCCTGCAGTGAGCACAGAGTTGCCTGTTCAAACCAGGTCTGCGAAACATCCATCTGCAGCTTGACAGCCTTCATCACTGCTGTTGTTAACCACTACATTCTTGGGTTTCCAGCATGATGAGCTCCTGACACATTGTCGCCTCAGCAGCTTTAATGGCAACAGAAAAAAAACAACTAACAAAACAGATGCTTTTGCACAGTATATATGGTTCACCAACAGCCTGACTGTATGGGAATCCATAGGCTGTGGTACTGTATATATCCTGCTGGTGTTGTTGTTTTCTTATTAGCTCCCCCTTCTGCTTGTCTACCTAATGCAACATATGTTTCTAATGATGTTTGGCACATTTTACTGGCGGGTAGATATATTTTTCTGAAATACAGTATTGCCTTAATGATATTTTTATTTTGTTGCATCTTTCTTTCCTCATTGTCATCTGGAAACAAAGAGCTGTTCGTCTCATTGCTGAACAGTTGGAGGCTCTTTAAAGCAAAAGGGAGTGGAGGGATTTAAGCTACTTATTTCTCTGTCTTTCGTAATACAATTGCCAAAATAGATACACTTTGAGGTATAAATACACAAAGACAGCAGATTTTCTCCACTTATAATCAAGGCTGGGTGATATGGAGAAAATAAAATATTACAATATCTTTGACCAGATACTTCTATATTGATATTGCAAGAATATTGTAGGGTTGACTACTGGTGCTTTCACAAACCATTTCCACAATGAGATTTTTGATAAATAATCATCCGTAATGTGGATATAATGACCAATTGGGTAAAGACATATAGTAGAACAGATAGAACAGTAAAACTACATCACTATACTGCACTGCAGCCTTTACAACCAGGAGAAGACAGCACTTATGACATCCACAATCTAAAACATTATCAGTATGTTGCCCAGCCTTACTGGCACTACACACTTTATGGGTATTCTCATTTGGTTTTTCATCTTTGCTGCATGCAAAAAAAAGTATGAATATCAACACCAAAATACCCAAATACGCCTCACATGCTCTCTGGTAAAGCCGTACCTCATCCCTTCGTCTCCCCAGGGTACCTTTCATTCTGTGTGTTGGTGTGGCTGGGAGAGAAAGAGCGGTGTGTGTACGTCCACGTGTGACTTTGAGCTTCTACCGCTCTGTGTTTACCAGTGCTGGCTGGATATTACATTCTTTAACTGTACATCGCTTCCCGTGAGCAGCATCCTCCTGTTTGTCTATTTACAGCACTTGTGTGTGAGCGAACACTGTCACACAAACATCTGTGTACACACATATTTTTCCCCGGGCGGAAATAATCTTATTGTTTGAGTTAATCTCTCTCTGAACACTTGCGACTGGAAAAGTTGAGCGACAAAGAGGGAACTTCTTCAAAATTATTTTTATTGATTCCTTATAGCCTTAATATGTATTATCTTGTAAGGTCCTCAGGTTAGCTGAGAAAGATTAGCAAACAGCTACAGGCTAATGTGATTTTCTCAACATGAGAGTAGCTGCCCTAAATATTTTCATAAGGCTAGTGTTCATTCTGTCAGCATCAGCAGCTTATTGCTCCAATAATGCTCCACAGAGTTGCAAAGTACAGAGACAAAGAAGACAGTTCAAACTATACAAAGAAGATAAATATGTACAATAGTGTACCATTGAAAACTGTAAAAACAAACGCATTTAAAAAATTGAGAAGAGAAATAATCAAATCACAAAAAACAAAGAATACAAAAAAACATTTATGAATATTATATTGTTTTTCCGCTGGTAGATACCCCTAAATCCTACACACACTGTTCCATAAAGATTATGGAGGCTTACAATGTCTCAACACATTACAAAGACACTATATGAAATCCCTGAGTTGTTTTACACAAGTGTAAATTGTGGTGCAAACACTTGAGAGGTTAAAAGGTTTACCACAATTCTTCTATCCTGTAATTCTTGCTAGTCTGGGTTCATCATATAATTATCTCTGAAGTCTGGAATATAAGTTTAATGAAAGTTGTTTTTACCTCTCTCTAACTAGATATTAGTAGGTTAAAGATGCAGACATCTCTTGTCACTACTGTTAATTATCTAATAAAAAGGTATAAAAAAGATAGTTATCTCGCTGTATTCACCCAAAAAAAAAGATTTGTGGCAAGTGTGAACAAAATCTTCTTAGCTAAATGCTCCGAACAACCGACATCTTAGTTTCATGGTTGACAAAATGAAAAATAAAATGCCAAAATTGTCAAAAAAAAAAAAAATATTAAAGAATAACAAGGATGTCCTTTAGGTGTGAGGGGGAATTATATCATGCCTCTAATTCAAGCTCTGTTTTCAAATGTCAGAGGCACAGTGTGAGACCCGACTGGAAATGCTACTCCCACACCTCACGAGGCAGCGTAGTAAATACCATGACCCAATAAACCCTGAGAGACATTAGGCAGTGTGCTCAAGATTGGTATTTTCACCTAATGTGTTACTTATCACCACACTGTGACGCCACTGATGTGGGCTGAAGGGCTTTCTCTAAACAGCGCTTTGAAGTGAAAACAATGCTTTCAGACTGAAACCAATTGACCACTGATATGTGATCGGACGGGAACCTCCAGTTCTTCTGAGTGAAGCCAATGCGGAAGTGTCTTCATTTGCATTCTCTCTACTGTCCACCAGGGGGCGACTCCTCCGGTTGTATAGAAGTCTATGAGAAAATGACTCTACTTCTCTCTTGATTTATTCCCTCAGTAAACATTGTAAACATGAGTTTATGGTCTCAATCTCTAGTTTCAAGTCTTCTTCAATACAGCATGATGTTCATTTAGTAAATGATGCTCCATTTAGAGTCAAACAGACCATAAAGAGGAGTATGCTTTAGAACGGGCTTCCTGTGATTGACAGGTCGCTGCAGCTACCAGAGCCGTAAACGCCCCCTCACTACGTAAATCATTCGCATTCCAAATATGTTGACTTCCGTTCATCAGATGCAATAAAGCCAAGATGGCGACGACCGTATTCCGAGATGGCTACGGCAAAATCGCCAAATTTGAGGCTTCATAATGGCAGTCAACACACCAATGGGTGACGTCAAAATGACTACGTCCACTTCTAATATACAGTCTATGTGTGTGGTAAGAGTTTAGTAACAGACATCCTCACTCTGTGCTCTCAGTCCCATCATGCTCTGTCCATGGTGCTGAATCTGGAGCAGACAGAAACTCCCCTTACAAATGGTTTGAACAATGTTAGATTGGATATAAAAGCAGTGTTTGCCAAGTTCTGTCTGTGGTATAAGGACAACATCAATTCTCGAGTTAAGGCCAACAATGTGTTTTGTGAGGTTACAGAGACCTTGATCATTTCATCCATCCAGGTGGATGTTTGTGCCAAATTTAAAGAAATTCTTTACAGGCATTCCTGAGATATTGCATTCCAGAGAATGGACCAGAAAGGCCGACAGACAACTTGAAAATATGATGCCTCTGACCAAGGCTATCACGGAGGCATAATAAATAATGACTTTATTAATAACTCATCACCAATAAATTAAATTAGTTGCATAACTCATTAAATGACTCCCCTTTACTCAATCCAGCTCCATCAAAGTTACCTCCACATCATATCTTCTGTATTTTACTCCTTTACAAATTGTAACGTCAAATTGTAAGTGGACTGCACTTACATAACTGTTTTCAACCTTGGTCAGACAAAGTGCTTTATAATTCTCATTCACTCATCCTACACAGGCATGCAGGCTGCCGGCCTGGCGGAGAGTTTAACAAGCAGCCAGCTTATAGTTTGAAGGTTTTTACTCACCACCAACAGCCGGCTTAGACCCTTGACTACACACAGCACACTCCACAAGTACCATCCTCAGAGGAAAGGTTCACACACCCTCCAGCTCTGAACACAAGCCAGCTGACTCCTGACTGTTGGGGAACCAGTGACCAGCTAAGAAAACACTGGAAATGCAAAAAAAAGACAACTTTGGAGTAACTAGATCCGTCATTTTTTTGGGTGTAAACTTGGTACTTCTCCCCCCCCACCTGCAGCTCTTCTGGTAAGCTACCGTGTACCAGACCAGTCTGTCCACACAGAAACAAAACTGTTACAAACCCTCTCATCAAATGTCAAACTAATGGAGCGTTGTTAGGATTAGTTGATCAACCTCTTATGGACGAAAAAAGGCTTTGGAGAGAACCATACCTATATAAATTGCTCTTTACATGATTTGCTTATAGTAATCAAGTTGTTTATTTTGAGACAACATATTGGATTTATTTTCAAACTACGGTCATTCGTTTTTCGCTTCGCTTTGTGATGCTACGTGCACAGTGAAAGTCATTTTCTCTCAAAAGGAGCCTGCGAGATAAAGCAGATAAACAAACGTTGTGTCGTCCACTCAAACAACTAAAAACAATCATGGCTGCTAGTGATGGAGACAGTTGAAGCCGCCCTCGAAACTGTTGTACTGGTGAATAGGGAATCTGTCCATTTAATTACTTTATGTAGTAAATATAAAAATGACAATTAGATAACACGCATGAGAAATAAAGAAAAAGAAGAAACATTTAGTTGTGATAATCGTCCATTTACAGTGATCAATTTGACCCGGACAGACAATCAGTAAAAGGGGTTTCCTCTGTAATTAGTTTACACTGTAATCTTTTACACTCCTTGTTGTATAAACCCATTACTAACTAATAAGTTACTGAATAACTGCATTTAAACAGTGGCGCTTGACTCCTCGTTGCTGGATGTAATGAGATTTTTATCGTTGAGTGTTTGTTTTCAGTCTTATTCTTTTTTTTTTTTAAACATTACTGTTCCCATTAAACACCAGGAAATAAACTTCTTTAAAGTTACGGGTATTCTCGCCTGGCGTGAAATGGCTTTCCTGCACCAATCTGCCATGTGCATTAAAAAACGAGCGGAGTTGGATGTGTGCGTCCGTCTGCTTGTGTGTGTCTGTGTTTGACTTTCTATTGAGCGTGACTGCCGGGGAGTGTGTGTCCATGTAAGCGCCCCGTGTTTAAATCTCTGTCTGTTTTGAAAAGCGCGTGTCTGCCTCTTCTCGTTCGAGTCCCCGGGTCAGATAAGGTGACGGGACGAGGACTCGCTGATTGCAAGCCCGGGCCATGAATGCATCACTGACCCCCAATTATAACTTTTACAAAGAGCTCTCCAAATTTGTGTTTTAACCTGGAGGGCACAGGTCAGCAGACAATTATATATCGGGAGTGGAAAAAAACCAACCTTGAAACTGGCAAATGGAACTCTTTGTTCAGTGAGATGGTTTAAAGCCTTCGTCAACGGCGGCGTCATTACTGAGTTATGTTATCGTTTTTCTTCTCCGCTGTGGATGCCCTCGCTGGCCAAGACTCTACTCCGCATTAATTACTGATTGTGGATGCATGCTAATTAACTGCGTCGCTCCAAAAGATAAAAATAGACAGGGGGGGGGGCTTTGATGTTAGCGTTTGGCAAAGCTCTGCGGTCACACACACTCCTTGGGAGTTGACCCGTGATGAGCAAGGAGGTGAGTTGATGTTTCATTATGTAAGGAAGCAGATCAGGAGACACACCGCTGGGTTCTGGCGTCCCCTTATCTCCGTCATGCTCCATATGAGATCAGGATGAAATGATAATGTGTATTGACGGATTCGCTCTCTCGTCTCTTTCTAGCTCGCTCTCCTGCTACCTTATGCTCCGTCACACTTTCACAGCAATGTCATTCTGCATGAGCAAATTATCATTTTGAATCTCCTGGCTGCGTCCAATGGGATAAGTTTGTGCTTCGGCTGGGTTTGATGTCGCTGTGCTAGAGTGACTTTGAAATAGAATTTTGGCCCTTTTTCTTTTTGACTCTATTCCCACTGCTTGTGGTGCTGTTTATGTCAGTACTCTCCTGCCAATATAGCCAAGTGAGCGGAGGGCAGTTTAGCTCCACGGTCATGGGTCTGAAGCCAGAGGCATCTTTTTAATGAGGAAGCGGGACACTGACAGGGGGCGAGCTGACCCGGTACGAGCCAGGACCGAGCCGGTCCTCTGTCCTACCGTTCTGCTGTGTACACACTAAGGGAAACATTGGACACTGAAACCCCCCCACACACACACAGACACAGACGAGTAATACGCGAGCCCTGCAGACACAGATCAAGTCAGACACAAATGACTAGCTCGGCTCTCTTTGTGTCAGAAGCAATTCGAAGAGCCCGCTGTAGACTGCCAGGTCTGGAACACACAGAGGAGCTTCTCCATGTTCACTCACATGAACACGCCGAGAGCCTCCGTCTGCACCAGCGTGTAACCCGAGAACGGTTTGACGCCGGGGTGGAAAAGACCTTGGGATGGCATTGTGGACCAGTGGAGAAGGAAAAAAGCTGATGGAAATTTATGAAGCAACAGAAAAAGTTAAAGACGATATCACTGAAATAAATATTACACTTTACATGCTCATGATTGTTTAACGAAAGTAGAACTCATGTTGACATGAGAACAGCTGGACCTTTTATGTTTATATCCAATACACGACAGTATTGGATAAATCTATGCGATTTTTATAGCCACAAACTGAATAAATATAATTAATATCCTGATTGACCTCGTTAAAAGAGGAAATCTTAATTGATTAGACTTTTAGAGTAAAATCCGTCATTAAATATGTGATTTAATATGTAATATTAATATTAATGTCTAGCGTGTCAGGCTTTCATGAGCAAAAAGCCAGTGATGTATTCAAACCACTTCAACAAGAGTGTGTCGAGACCGAGACCAGACCAAGTCTTTGAGGGGTTGAGACCAAGTCAAGAAAAAGAACAAAGCAGGGCGAGTCCCACGCTGCATGACACACTTATCATAAAAGCAAACCATAAGTTCTCCTCAGATTGATCTCAAAGATCCACATTCCCAAAAATCACCTACAGAAAACAAATAATAAAAACAGAGACTCCTACTTATTCACCTCTTTTCTTGCCATGTATGTGTGTGTGAATGTATAAGAGATGAAATGTCTTGAAATGTCTTTTTAAAATAATATTATTTCATCAATCAAAAGGCATAGCAGAGGTGAATTCTTCTTGTGTGGGATATGTCCTTTGTCACAGTTATGTGATAAACAAATAAATCAGACTATGCACAGATAATTAAGTGACATTCCCGCTGTTGTGGTCTTGAAATAAAGTCCAGAGTCCTCTTTGTCTGAGACCGAGACAAAACCAAGTAAAAAAGCAGTCGATTCTCTGACAATACCAGATCATCAATAAGTAATCTTGAGACCAATCTCGACACCAAGACCGATCTAAAGTGCAACAACGCTTTCAAATGCACAAAGTTATCCCATCAAGCAAGGTTTGGTGGGCACGATGAGAAAAACTACCTTTGTTCTTATGTTTCTAACTGGTAGTACAAATCACGATGTAATCTGATATATTTTGATTCTTTTGCACCCAAAGTTTGAAACCTACGGGGTTGACAGGTTACCAGAGGTCTTGCCTCTCCAATTAGCGAGCTAATGATGATGATGATGACTTCAAATGACTCTTATTTGCCGACTCAAGCGGAACGCCGTGACTCTTTATGACTCTTTATGACTCTGATTTAAAAAAAATGTAACAAAGTCATTATTCCCGCTATGGTTGAGAAGAGCCCAGTGAGAGAGGCTTCAGATTGCCGACGTAATGGACCTTAAATGTGCAGCCAGTAACAAACACGACTCTCTAAAGCAGCTGTGAAACTACGTGACAGCGAAACTCTCGACTGGAAGCAGCGCTAACGATATTCACTGAAGCAGCATTTTAGCGAGGCCGTCTCTTATGGATCCAGTAATGATGAAACCCTGTCAGGTGAGGTGACAGCTCCCCTGGACTGAGTTGCACACTCCAACTATTCACGAGCAGGAGAGAGAGAGAGAGAGAGAGAGAGAGAGAGAGAGAGAGAGAGAGAGAGAGAGGACGGCACCTCACTCGACACGCAGCACAGGAGAGGAGTTGGAAGCGAGCTCTCTGTTGGCGTGGATGTGAGTGTGTAGGCGCAGCAGAATGCAGTGCCACCTTAGAGGGTATGAGTTTTGTTTTCCAAATGAAATATGTTGTCTTAGCGAAAAAGACTGCAAAAAAGTTATGAAGTTTTTTTTTAATTAAGTGTTGGAAACCAGCCTTATAAAGTAGAACTTTGTTGGGCAGATGATTGTTTCAATTTTTCCAATCAACGATTTATATAGAAATTTAAATCAGCACTCTTATCTGCAGAGTTTCATTATTTTCTTTGGTCCTCAGCATGTTCCACTGGCCCGTACATCATTTCCTATAACCCTAATATTGTATCCTATTAATATTAATGTTCTGTGGATTTTGTAAATCATATGAAAATCATAACCTGTTAATTTGAAAATGTTTAACACATTTAGCATTGAGCTAAATGTGTTAAAAAGGTTTAATAGTGAGTGTCAACACATTTTTAACCCTCACTGTTTGCATGATCCTGTCTAAATAAATAAAAACCATAATTATCTTTGCAGCAGAAAGGTAAAGCTTCCGTTTTCCGTGTCAAGAAAACTTTGCACTCAAAAACACTCAAAATCAGAAAAATACATATTACATAGTTCAAATGTCCATTGTATTTTATTCATATTTCTACATGTTGAATTGTTTAAAAAATATGTTCTGTGTATTTTTCTACTAATTTGCTAGTATCAAAGCATATTACACAATTTAAATATTTTATCAATTATTATGGTTTGCTGACTAAACCTTTGAATTAAGGTTGTAGTGATTTTAGGGCATTTGGAGATAATCCGACATCAAGGCCTGTGGTAAATACCTTACGTACCCGTTTAACCAGAAGAAACAGGAATTAAACAGCTAACTCATTTTCAGCAGCTAAGAAATGTTGGATTTGCTTGAAAAGCGATCCTTGAGTCATTGTTTTGCAAGGCACAAGGAATGGCTATGAAGTCCCCAACAAGTCTCCAAGACCTCCAAACAAGACTAGGAACCTGACCAAGTATTTAATGCTGACTTTTTATTCTTTACAGGTTTCAATATAGGGATAGACACATTTCGGTCGTTCTATAAATGATTGGGGTCTGATATCAGCTTTTGTCTGTACTGGAGATGAGAAGAATCCTCTTACCCATCCTCTCTATCCAGCAGAGATTGGATAAAAGAATAAACACCTGTTATTTGTTGGTGGAGTTTTGCAGGAAAAGACGATGGTGAAACAATCAATTTGGTTTTGATTCATGTGGAAGCACAAGGTGTGATTTTAACTCTTTGTGATGCAGATCTGATCCTATCATGGAAAAGTAGAGAAGCAAAACCCACATGGAATCAGACTTTAAAAAAAAAAAAAAAAAAAATCTGAAACCCAGACCTGACCCAAAGCTCTGAGCAGTAGAAAGCCTTATAGAATCAGATTTCCTCCTGTTTAAACAGCAAAGATAGCCTTCTGTGTGCCACACAGAGATAACACTTTGATTATCTTTTCCATTGTGGATGCAGCTTTAGTTTATGTATGCAGATGCCTCGTGGTACCAATTCATGAGCTCTGAATTATGAGGTCCCATCTGCATGCAGAGTAGCTTCAGCATTATCAAGAGTGGAAAAACCAACTAGTTTTGCATGTGCATGTTTTAATCATTTCAATGTGGGTCTCTTCTTTGCCAAAAAACAAAATCAGCAAACCCAAAAAAGAATAGTCTAACTTTTTAAATCATTTTTTCCAATCAGTGAAGGACAAAAATCTAGCAAAATTAGACCCAAATAGTTGATAAATAAAAAGAATATTCCCATTTCAGACCCATGTGAAATCGTTTTAGAAACCAGATATTTTGACTAAAATTCTAGCTGGAGCCTTACAATACCAGAGATCCGGTGGGAATCACAGACTGACTCAAGCACTGGTAGTGAGATGAAGTGAGAAAATTGAACTCTGGTCACCTTCTCCTACGCAGACTCTTGTGTATTTGTGTCAGCAGAGAGAGGAGGCCGGAGGTGATCATCAAATACCAGAGAGCCAAACTGGGATTCTACAACTGAAATAATCTGAGCCAACATGGTCTGTTGTTTCCATGCGTGCTCTGTTGGGGCATTAAAGAGTAACTTAGGTATTTTTCAACCTGGACCCTATTTTCCCATGTTGTTGTGACTAACTGACTAATGGGGAGAACAATTTCTGAAATTGGTCCAGTATTGAGCGAGAGCCTCCCACAGTCTGCAATCCAATCTGAGGGGGAGAGAGAGAGAATGAGAGAGAGAGAGAGAGAGAGAGGCAGAGGAGGGTGAACCAGCTGCTGTAAGGCCATGAATCTTGGAAGGCTGGTGGTGTTACTGTAGGTGCTGTGACCCAATGCACCACAAAGGGAAAATGCTGTGAAAACCAAATGCTGACAAGTATTCAAATATCACAACTAGGCTTCTCCTACGCAAAAAACTAAACAGACTGGATCAGGCCAATGGAAAAGAAAAATGTATAATTCTCTGTTGGGTCCTTTCCATAATGTAGTAAGACACATATGATACAAAATATGAGCATGTCAGAGGTGAAAACAAACACTTTTAGTGGACGTACCGCTATATGGAAAGTTGCCCTGCGGCTCTTTTCGCGCTGCTTCCTCAATACTGGACAAATTTTTAAAAAATGTAGACACAAAAACGTGGGAAATTTGGTCCAGGTTGATAAATGCCAAAGTTACAATATTAACATCCAAGCTCTTAATCTGTCCTCCATTTTCAGCATTGCTTTGTAAATATCTCCATTATGCCATTAGATAAAAAAGTATCTGCAGGTCTGGATCTGGATTTATACTGGACGAAAATGAAAAATTGTGCATGCACTTTTAAGATGGTCGGTAAATTCAGCTCGCCCTAATCATGTCTACTGTCAGGCCTCAATGTTGGATCTTCAGGTAAAAATACCAGTTATTGAGGATCGACCACGTCACATGTCTGAATAGCAAACTCTTCTCGCAATTTCAGGGTTTTTTTGTAGCCTAGAGCAGTGGTTCTCAACCTTTTTTCAGTGATGTACCCTCTGTGAAATACTTTTTTAGCCAAGTACCCCCTAACCAGCGCAAAGCATTTTTGGTTGAAAAAAAGATGTAATACACAGCGCTCTGCCATCAGTGTCTGATTTATTAAACTGTCAACACTGACGATTGCATTGTTGCATTAAATTCAGTTTATGAACTTACACTTATATTTCATTGAATATTTATTAGATAACAATTTTTTTAAAGGATCTTTGAATGGATGCTAATTTTAAATATATTTTTAAAAATCTCACGTACCCCCATTTGAGAACCACTGGCCTAGAGAGTATTTGTTTACACTTCTGCATATAAGAAGTCATGCTGCAGCCGATAACGCTTCTTGTAACCTTGAGTGAACAAACAACACCTGGGTTACTTTTGTCTTAGAATCTGACCATTTTGAGACTTGAGCTGAGGTTATGTTTGTGTGATGTCTTTTCATACGAGTCATCACTCTGAGGGGAGAGAGTGTGAAATTTGTGGGTCCAAATCCAAAAAGATATTACTGTTAGAATTCCACACTCTTCATCTGTTCATATCTGAATAATGTATCCGTATTCAGTTCCATCACTAATAGATACATACAAACATACTGAGAGGGTTTGTAGGAGCTGCTACACTTGACGCCGAAGTGAGCTGCTGTAAAAAGACTTAGTTTTGTTTCATGAAAAGGAAAATAGTACGTTACCATTGGACTGTTCACTGTGACAAATGTTCTCCATTTATTGCAGGAAATATATGAACAACAGTGGTTCTTCACAAGAGTTTATCTTTGAGTCCGGCAAAACAATTTCTGTAGTAATAGAGGCAAACTTTTGGGGAAAAAAGGAGACAAAAGGTCTACACGTAATGCTTTATTTTTGACTTTCTCAGGATATTAGAACCTTTGCACTTTTGGCTCCAAAAGAAAATAACCGATTTAACTTACTCAATTTAGAAGAGTTAGTAGGGAAGTCTGATAAAATGCTCCCAAAAGACTTCACAGAAATAAGCTCTTAAATGTGGCTCCTTGCTTACTTATTTATTTCCCACCCCCAACATGTTGTCCGCCGTTGACCTGGATAAAGCTTAAAGTTAATATTTTCACTATGAGGCCTTGCCATGGGCTTATTCAAAGGAGTCCCATGGGCAAGGAAAAGGATTATGTAATTCTGGGATATGTAACTTTGATGTAAGTAGGCAGAAGAAAACTTTGCGGTCAGATAATGAGTGTGTGTGTGTGTGTGTGTGTGTGTTTGTTGACAGGCCTTAAAGTGACATACACATTCAACTTATACAGAGTTATGATGTAATGTGGCCGTAACAAGGATGACGGGTACCGTGGTGACGGGTACCGCGGTGACATTCTGAAAGGTAGTTAGTATAATTATGAATCGGGTGGTGAAATATTGACGAGGTTGGGAAATTTCTGCGAAGTCAGCGTCTCTGTCATGGACGCTACCATTCCAGAGGATTGTGCATGTGATGATTGCCGCCGGAGGGACTTTCTGTCAGCACAGTTTTGTTTGGCTGTAACTGTCTGTGCAATTTGTTATAGAGAAAACCATTTTGTTTTTAATTAACTTCAAATTATGCTTTACTTTCAAAACACCTCAGGTAATGCCGACGAAAGAGTGAATACAATACAGCTCATGCACATTTTTGTTTATTTAATCAGAACTTTCTCGTACTTTTTGTGCCACGTCGTATTCAACGCTTCCAACTTGAGATAACGGTGTATATGACCAGAGTAAACATTTGCATATTTAACGCCCAAACATTACCATATAAGGCAATGCATCCTGAGAAACATAAAGAAAGTCTAATTTCATTTTAACAGCAGCAGAACTGAAGAGAACCGCTAAAGACGAGGAACTAGGTAAAATAACGTGTGATGTGATCTTGCTGTGTCAACTAAAGGTTGTACTTAAGGTGTACTAAATATGGGGGATCTCAGTGGGTGTGGGTTAGACCCCTCAAGTGACACGTGAGACACCAAAGTTTGACATTTTGTACCATCTTGTCATTTGCAAGTGCCTTCATCATTCCAAGTGTTGATTGTAAAAATAAATGTTATGTCTTAACAGTACATTTTGGGGGGTTTCTCTTGAAAAAAATCTCTAAAAACTTGCAATTATCACAAAAAAATGTATTTTAAAAGCTTAATATGTCCGACATTATTTGTTATACAAACTACAAAACAGTCATTTACTAATATGAATATGGAGAAATATTGCTGTGTCGTTCCCTCTTATATTGGCATTGAATACTCTTCCATGTTACCGTGTACAACCTGAAAAGCAGTGGATCTTTTTTCTGCTTCATCATCAGGGTTAATCCAATTGTTTTCAACTAACCAATCAGAGGAAGGATATCTGAAAGCTACTTCGACTAATATTAATTGTCCACTGACATCAATATAGAACAAACACAGTTCAGTCCCTAGTAACAGTAATTCAAAATAATAATAATAATAATAATTAAGTCTTTATTAGTCCCACAATGGGGAAATTACAATTCTCTGCATTTAACCCATCCCGGAGGAGCAGTGGGCTGCTAGGAAGCACCCGGGGAGCAACTGGGGGTTAGGTGCCTTGCTCAAGGACACCTCGGCATGTTGACTGTAGATAAGTATAAGTGAGGAATGTAGAAACAGAGCACGCACTCTTGAGCTCTCCTGATGCGACACACGTCAACACGCCACTTTAAATGGTGTTGATACATTTAACATCTACACTGTGGCTTTGTGGTGGAAAACATGATATAACAAAGATCTAATTATACTTCATTTATTCTGAACTACATGTACTGTAAATGTATAGCTGTTGACTGCCTGAGAAAGACACACTGGTAATTAAAACATGGGAAATGAGCGTGACTTGTCATGAGCAACATAGAAAAGGACTTTTTCTATGTTGCTCATTTTTGCTCAATTTGCAACTTTTCAGCAATCAAATGTCCAAGAATGACTTCATGTTGTAGATTTTGTTGATATATGAAGTTACATTATCTCAAATGTTTCCAACAATTTCCAAACCTAAAGAAATCCATGATTTAAATCGGAGAAACACAGTTTTTTTTAAACTTGAAACTGCCTTATTCAGTGTTTTACTGGTTTTAATCACAGGATCTGTTTGTTTTTGAGAGAAGGAGACCTCCGCGGATAATTCATCTCCCGGTAGAAACCTCCGTAACGACTTCACCATGTCACCAAACTTCGTCTTTTGTTATGGTTTTGACTGAAGGACCCCATGGTGGCAGAAAATGAAATATTGTGCATTGAAAGCAACTTTGAAAGTATATTCCATTCTTACATGAAGAAAGTTTCCATCAACCAGCTGTAAGCAGCCTTGACAAAACAGCTGCAAGCACAGAATGATCATCTACCGAGACACAAGCTTTGAAAATAAATCATCAAATAGGAGCTATGGATTTGTCTTTTGAGGGCAAGAACAAATATGAGCGGAGCTGTCTTGAACTGATACATTTTCAGCCTGCTTGAGTTTCATGATGATTTAAAAAAAAAAAAAAAAAGAATAACTGAGCGTTCACACTTCAGAAACTCAAACATTTTTCTGTCACTCTGCAGATTTTCCAGGGGAAAAAATATTAAAGCAAGTCACCTGAATTTGTATGAGCACGGCACAGTTAACGGTACTCAGTGAAGCGTATGCAGAAAATGTGATCGGTTTCACCCCCTGTGGGTTTTTTAGGGAAGGTGTGATGTGGGGAGATTCCAGTGACCGTAGCCTGCAGCGAAACAGGTTTTTACATCGAGCAGGAAGTCAGCTGGCACCACTTTCTGTCCCTGAAATAGCTGGAATAAAATGTCCCCGTTTAGCATTCACGGATGTTCAACTTCGACAATCATTCTGCCGTTTAAAAGCCCTTTCCAATATGGGCTCATAAATACGACATTGTCAAACCCCCCCCCCCAAATGCTCTCCTTGACACAAAACAATATCGACCGAGAGCCATCGACCCCGACTGGTCCCAAATCTGTGCAGGAGACAGACTTTTGCTACTGCCAAAGCAATTAAAGCCCCGGCGAGACCTTCGATGGTTTGTGTCCACGGGGAGGGGCATTAATACAAACGGCAGAAAATGAAACAGTTCATTAAAAAGATGCAGTGATCAAACTAAATCACACACCGACACGCTTCTTAAACGGCTCGCCATCTTCTCTTGCGATCGCGCCAAGCTTGTGCCGTAGGGCACTTCGGTTTAAAGGCGTGCACTGAGGCACTGCACCGTGTGTTTCATATCAAAGAGCATATATGTCTGCCGCCTCCTGAGATACAGAATTCCAAATCGCTGTTTCAACTTTGGACCGTTTCAAGACGCTGGCAATACGTCTGAGCCGATGTAATAACACACAGAACTTATTGTTTGAACGTTTCAATCACCCGACGTCTCCGACAAACCGACGTTTGGCCCGTGAGCAGGGTTCTCAGGAGCCAACTCTCATTGTGTATTGATCTGTGTTGTCCCTGTGAGAGGCCCGGGGGCTCATTACTCAGGCTGACACTCGGAGTGACACGCAGGGCTGAGGCAGCTGCATCGCAGCACTGGAACGCAGTGCGAACACCTTTTCTTCTTCTGTTCCCCTGTATTCATTCCCCTTGGCTGCCCAAGAGCCTCAAGAAATGACGAGGCTGTAAGTGGGTGATGTCAGAATGCTGCACAACTCCCTCCCCCTCATCTCTGCTGTTCCACCACTGCTCGGTCCCCAAAGTCCCTCTACACATTTATTTTCGTCATAGGCCTTTAACAAAACCCTGATACACAGAATGTTCAGCTTTGCCCAGGACCGTGGGCTTTTGAGATTTAAGGACAACAGTTGAACTGTTGAAACGGGAAAAAATACAATTTGTCTATCTTCTTTTCAGGGGATTTTCACACTTTGAATGAAGTTATTTTATTTGGACCACATGTTGTTTTCAGTAAGTGTGAAAGTGCCCTGCCGACTAGGGATATACCGAAAAGTGGACTGCATTCACCTTAAAGGGGACATATCAAAGAAAACGGACTTTTTCAGTGCTTGTGCGAGCATCTAGCCACTCACAAACTGGCAAATAAGATAACTCAGTCATTTTTGAGAACTACTTTTGCAAAGATGCACCGTATTTTTCTCGCAAGCCAATCAGAGTCGACTGGGCTTTTTCAGGATGACTGCTTAAAGAGACGGGCCCTAAAACAGAGCGTTTCAGACAGATGGGGAATACAGTTGTATTCATTCTGACAGTACTAGTAAAATATTGTGTTTTTGGAACATTCACGCATTTGAACATGTTCTGGTAGAAACCCGAAACACAAGCCCGAACATGAAAAAGATTATGAAATGTCTCCTTTAATTATCTGGTCTTCATGCTGCGGTGCTCCATTCCCCTGGAGTCCAACAAATTAAAACTGGTCTGCACACGGACGGTTCCTTGATTGGATTGTTTGAACATGTCATATTAGCTTATTAATCTGTCATAACTGCACAAATACAGTATGTGTTAGTAAACCAATACATTATTACGAAAAACACATTTATAGTGCAAAATGTACGTCAGATGCTAAATTCTACTGCTTCTTTTTTTCCCCCAAATATCACAGTCAAGAAGACTGTGATATTTGGGGAAAAATAAGTTAGTTAATTATTCATGTTGCAGTTTTCATGGTAAAACGTTAGGTGGTGGATGTACAAACAGGGAAAATGATATCTTGTTTATCCAATGTCGAAAATGGGAGGTAAAATAAGTTATTATTATGAAAGCACTAAGCTGCCGTTATGTAATGCAGTACGGTTATGATAAATTTGTTCTGTTGATTCTGTTGAATGCAGCTGCGATAAAACTAAAGAATGCATGTCATTTTGGTGTGAAACATATTCATGATGGGAATTATACCGTTTATAAATCATGCAGTTTATAGTTTGTTTGCTATCATCTGCGAAATATTAAAACAAACAGGAGTAAACCAGAGCTGCAGGTGTGGATGATGATGGATGTGTCCCTATACAGACCTCCTACATGGAGACAGCTGTGGTTGCTAAGAGTTTTCGACACACCTGCATGCACCATAGTCCCCATTCTGCCAGTGACACACACACACACACACACACACACACACACACACACACACACACACACACACACACACACACACACACACACACACACACACACACACACACACACACACACACACACACACACACACACACACACACACACACACACACACACACATATACACACAGAAACACACAGAAACACACTTTTAAAGGCTGTCGTCTCACCCTCAATCTCCCATCGTCTCCCTCCGTCCCATCATCCTCTTTGTGATGTGCTTGTTCTTATTCTTGTCATTTTTTTGTCTCCCTCTGTGATGCACTCTGTGACAAACCCGGCTGTTAAAAGCACTTTATAAATAGATTTGACTCGACTCAGTGAGGGAGTCACCGCCATGCGGGAACGCAGCTGGCTGTCACCGACGGAAGGCGGCTAGAGAGGGAAGTTTAGAAACCAGCCACGTACTTTCTGTAACTATGTAAAGCCTCAGAGGCTGCAACAAAACAATGTCAATTGCACTGCTACTTGAAAAACCCGGCAGCATCCAGGGTCACCGCAGTGAGAGGGAAATATAAGCAAAGATTCAGGGCTTAATAGATGGTCACTCGCAGTAAACTTAGAGCGCTGGTGAATAGACAATGAGGTTAGACGGCCTTCGAGTGGCTCTTTTTCTGAGGGCATTAGCTCAGAGCTAACTGAAGGAATGTGGATACAGAATCATTATGGGAAATAGATAGACATGGCAGGCATGGACACTTAGAACGGGCCAACAAACTGTTCAACCATATCAACATAATTAGCGATGGAAAAATCAGGGGGAAAAAGGCCGTTTCAAGCTGTGCTAATTATGCTAATCTTGCTGGTATAATTACCTTTTATACCTCTTGGTTTAAAAAAAAATAAAAATACGAAACAAAAAACAGACACATTCGCTTCTCCAGCAACAAAACGTTCCTTAACATAGCACCACAGTGGAGAGTCTGTTTATAATCTCCTGAGAGGAGTCATTATGAAGAACCATGGTCCTGCTTGTTTATGTTCTACCCATCGGCAGCACAATGGAGTCCTGCAATGCAGAGACCAAGCAGAGACGTGAGAATGAACGACTAAAATAGGCTGTTTGGAGCTTATTGATGCCTTGTCATGTTTCATTCCCCTTTTTTCCATCCGTTTACAATATGACAATAAGGAGATTGTGTTCTGCCATGGTATCCGGGGCGCAGAACGCTCCACTGAGTCACAATCCAGGAGAATCAGACGGAAGAAGAAAAAAGAAGGAGCCCAAATCTTACCCTCCCAAATCTTACCCTCCAGAAACGTTCAGATTTAACGCTTCACAAGGCGCACAGCAATTTGTGATTCAGGCTGGAATAGTAGCCCGAGATAGTGTTCATGGAAGATTCATTGCACCACAAAGAAGCATACAGTAGGTTGATATATAGGTATGTTAGTGTTTGTCCTGGGTAAGAAAAATACTGATACACTTGAGTATTGCTTTGCATTATAATTTTTGTGATACTGTGTGTATTTTTTTAAAACTGTAACACATTATAATTAATACTTTACATGCAGAAATTCTTAGCAGAAAGGGGTGCTATGATATTGGATATTTCAGGGTCCATCACAAATGCAACTCCAGATCCCACTGTTTGGATTGCATAAGAAAGTAAATTTCTTTTTTTTAATAAGATTTTATGCATATGGTGGTGTGTTCTATAGATTATGAAAAAAAATCCCACTATATCGCCCCGTAATTGTATCGTAATGCCAGATTCTTGCCAACACAGTGGGGTTTGGGATATGACCATATTAGACTGTGAGGGATTAAAATGTCTCCATGATCTGTCAGTACACAGAGATAGTTAGTATCATGCTACAGTGCATATTCTATCAGTTTCAGTTCCACGGCTCCAGTGTTTCCTCCTGCATACAGCGGCGTGATTAGCACTGCTGATGTATAAAAAAAATCATTAAGCAGCCAGGGAGTCAGGGACGAGTGAGGATTATAGATCGAACACCCAGAAAGATGCTTCCCCATGGAGGTGAGATATTGAACACCTTTTACAAAATAGTTTAAACCAACGTGTCTACTGACCAAATCCTCTATAATGGTTCTTTCGCCAGCTGCCAAATAAATGCAGTACATATTAAAGACATGATGTGCACTATCCAAAAGCAAAACAATTGCAGAACTATATGCATTTTTTTAATCAAAATATACAGTTATATTGGTCTCCTGCTATTGAAAAATAAACTGGTCTGTTGAGGTACTTTTGCTCAGTTTCGAAAAAACCTTGCAGAAATCTCATCAAATGTACAAAAATTGAATTTCTGATGCTGCCGGTTTAAATATAAATGGTTTTCCTTTTCTACTTTACCCATCGTAGGCTCTTATTTGGTCTATTCGATACAGTGTAACAGCTTGAAAAGGTATAACGGCATTCATATTGGGCGAGGCCATCAGCCAAAATGACTTGTGACAGGTGAAGGATCTGGTAATTTGCACGAGGAATTCTTTTGACCTTTCAGCACCGTGACAGTCTCTCTGATCTACGGGCTGTCAACCTAAGTTCACCATTTTAGACCAGAGCATCCGTGTTGGGTGACTTTTTTGAACACACAGCACTTTCATTTTAGGAGTTGCAAGCAAAAAGCTAAAAAGTTTTTGCCCAACAGGAACCCCTCGGAAGGCCTTTCCCATGGGCTCCTAACAAACACAGGGGCTTCCCACAGCAAGTTAGCAGAGTCCTGATGAATAATGCAGATCTATTAAGCTCATGCGTCACACCACCTTTACTTTGAATACTAATCATCCTGACAGCAATATTAGATCCTTGTGTACCTCGTGTGAACCCCCTTATCTTAACCCAAGCTCACTACACTGCTGTAAACACCAACTAGCTTCCGAAGATGCCGCTCTGAGGGCCCCCCCCCGATGCCAAGACGCCAGAGGTCCCTGATGCCTTCTATTGCGTTGAGGACAAACCCTTATCAGTCCAGCACAAGCAGTTCTGTTGAGTAAACATGTTTACAAAGTTATGATCTCTGATGAAATATGCTCTCCCGATTTCCCCGCAAGTGGTAAACATGTTTTCTCACCTAAGACACTTCGCACAAATCTCCTGAGTTCAATGTAAACACGTCCGGTTCATTTTTTGGCGGATGAAGATTTATACGCCCACCCCCACCCCTGATACTTGCCTGTCAGCATAGCCACAGTGTTACATCAACAGATGTCCGACTGTGTAGGCATCATAGTTAGGGTGGGGGAAAAGCGCACTCTGCTCTCTTCAAAAACTGGGAGTGCCTCACTTGACCTTGTCCATTCCAATTACAGCCGCCCTGTAGCCACAATCATGCAGTGTGTCTATTGTCATTGGAGTGATAACACCGTAACGTGCACAGTGTAAACCTGCAGCTACACCGCGGGCAGGGCGGGATTGTGGGATACGTACAGGCTCGAACACAATAACACGACTGAACTCTCATCTAATGTGGACAGCAGCGTTGCATCTTTTCTATATTTTATAGAAATCTGACATTCAGTCTCTTCACTTCAACATATAGGAAATGAAAAGCTGTCTGTAGCAATGAGAGGAGAGAGATTTACACAAGCTGCAGTTTGGAGTTATACATTTTAAATTTACGGCCCTGAGGTTTTTTATTGTAATTCAGTGGATTACATTGGATGTTCTCAAATAAACATGAGCATTTTTATAAATGTCAGTTATTGAAGATGAAGATTTACATTAAATTACTTGGGGTATCCATGAATATAAAAATATAAAAAAATAAATAGGTTAGATCAGAACAAAAAAGGCTATTTTGTGCTGTAAGAAGATGTAACATACTTTCCCAATTAACATGTTAAAATTAAATGTGGAGGTTGGAAATATTGTGTTTTCTGTTATTGTCAGTGCTAAATCAACAATGTGTAAATCCATCTCTCTGACTTCCTCCCCCTCAGGCCCTCTTGCAAACAGTTGTTTGTTGCATTATTAATGCTAATTACAAATGATATTGGAAATTAGTACCTTAAAGGAAACAAAAAGTGGAAGCTGGAGAAAATCTTCTTTAACGTTATCTATCTCACTATCACGGCAGCGATCAAGAGGCGTAGTGGGCGAGTGGAAAAGAGAGTACTGACGGACAAAGCCCCGAGCTGGAGTAGAGTGCTTTTTTATGGCTTAAGGTGCTCTGTTCCCATGGGGACGTTTTATCAGAAAAACCCATAGTTCTCAGCAGCACCTCTGTGCAATCTGATTAACAGCAGACTAACACCAGGAACACCTATTAAACACCTACACGTTATCCTTCAGACGCACACTGCTTTAGCGTCTGATGCAAAGAGGCAGAGAATGGGCCGCTGTGTGTTTTCATTTGCTTCTGTGTGTGTGTGTGTGTGTGTGTGTGTGTGTGTGTGTGTGTGTGTGTGTGTGTGTGTGTGTGTGTGTGTGTGTGTGTGTGTTTGTGTTTGTTTCCACTGTCAGTCTCTCTGCTATGTGGTGAGATATCAATGTGGCAGTGACAGAGAGAGAGCAGACGGACCACACCAGGATGAAGTGTGGCTCGGGCTGCATTCATTCAAAATCCGGCACCTTCCCGCAGGTTTGTGAGGAGGATGTATATGTGTTTGGCCTTTAGAATGTAACCGTCGTGAAACAAACGGTAAAATAACGTTTTATTTCTCACATTCCTCCCTCTCTTTATCACTCTCTAGCTTGTTCAACAACTGTCGCTCTCTCTCTCTCTCTCTGCCTCTTAAGCCGGATAGGAGTGGCAAATTTTAAATGTTGTGTTTAAAAAAAAACGTATTAAGCCTTTAAATGTTCAGGAGCCGGAATAATCACAGGTGCTTAAATGTACCAGCGTAGGTACAGTACTCGAAGAATAGATCATTTTTGAGTTTTTCCCTTTCTTAATTAGTGTGACAGAAAGATTTTTCTCGGGCCTCCACTTTTAATTTGCTTTAATTTGCTAAATTCCAAATGCAGAGGATTGGTGCAGCAGTAAACAACTGTTCCCTAACTGGGAAGAGAATGAAGTCACATATGAAAATGACAAATACTTAGTTTGCTGCTTTGCGTTTAGCTTGAACAGCCTCTCCGTTGTATCCTCGTTGGCTGATCCTACCAATTTGAGTTCATATCAAATTAGGACCGCTGATAACTCTCAATCTTCTAACACTGCTACTTTCCTACAGTCCAAGACGAGTGAAACAGCGTTGACTGTTTTGAATTGGTCACATTTAATCTGCCTTTTCATTTAGGGGAATACATCACCCAAAAGAGAAGAGTCTTTCGGCCTTGGAGGATGAATTCTAATTAAGGTGTCCGGGGAAACTCAAAAAAGGTCATCACTCGCTCTCATCCAATCACACGCCTTTCAGGCTCTTTAAAAGGTGAAAACCCATCCTGCCATTCTGATAAACTCACTTTTTCAAATCCGCTTCAATTAAATGTCTGCGGTTCGGTGGACAAATGCATGTAATTAATTAGGCCTGAATGAATGCAAACGTAGGATTTAATAGCCTAGCTCATAATTAACTGCAGAAGAGATCACCTTGCTTATCTCGGCTGGCGAAGTAGGGAGACGATATGATCGATAATGCTTCTTGTCTGGGATTCCCAAAAGTATCAAAAGATCATTTTAATTCGGTTTATGCTGGATTCTGTGTTTTTTTTTAACCTTTATTCATCCAGGGAGAGTTTGCTGGGCAGGCACACTCCTTTTCATCAACAACCTACTTTATATTCATACAGTTACTATCCCTAAATTCATAACAGGGAGCTGCAGGAGGCTGTTACTCACAGGCACCATGAGAATAGTTGTCGAAGGAGAGGAAAGCGTTAATTATTCAAACAAGACACATTTTTGTATCTTTTAAAATACTGCTGAATGTTAAACTCTGGTATTTTCAAAGTTAACACAGCTTCCCAGGAACTTGGTTTGCTTGATTCAGTGAGATAACTCTTATAAAAATGGAGATTTGTGAACAATACATTTGTGGTTTATGGCTCGACTTTAGTATTTTAGACTAGAGATGAGTGAGACTATTTGGCCCTGAGATGAGAAGCATCTGGATGTCAGAGTGTAATCGCATCTGTTATCAGACCGAACTGAGATCTCGGCAGCCTGAGGACGGCTCAATCTGCGGCGAGCTCCCGACACCATCGGCCTCATCAAAGCGCTCAGTGCGTATTGTCAAGAGTTAAGATAAAAGACAGAAATGATTCCACGACGCGTTTGACTCGGACTGACACAGAAGAGAGAAATCGTGGATAAACCCAACATTTCTCACAAAAGCCCGGACAGCTTGGCTGGATTTATGGACGGATTTTCGAACATATTACCCCCCCTGTCTAGTAGGTGGGGAGATTTCTACATGTGCGTTTGACAAATAAAAGACACCCTCGCTGCTAAAGTCTCATGTAGCTCTGAGGCATCTGATGTGATTTATAGTATTACGTCTCTGGTAGCTTCATCATCCAACCTGCTATGCCATCATTCAGCGCCAGATGTAACTAAAGCGCAGAGGGATGTAAAACACAATTATAGTGGATTTTCAACACCTCCAGTGGACTCAGGGCCTTCGGATTTATGTAGATCTTTGCATTAGCCACACAATTACACAGTTATACGGTTATACCATGTGACGGGGTGTCGCGCATAGAAAAACCTTGAAAATGTTCCAGCAGATGCCTGTGCTTAGTCTGGAATGGGCCAGCAGGGAATAAAGTACACGAGATTGCAAGAAAAAAACGCAACGAATCCAAAGAGACAGGCACTCTATTACAGAGTACGATGACAGCGACTCTCTCCTCGCGGGCGAGGAACAAAAAGCTGGTTGGATGCAGCTGTCTGTCACTTTGTTGCTGCAGTCAGAGAGCTCATCCCTCACAGACTCTGCGCAGCTGAGTGGAATTCAATTGTGGACTTTGGTTAGACTGGAAACCCATTGTTAAAAGTTCCTCCTCTTCTCTCTGCCTCGGCGCTTGTCAGCCTAAAAATCGAGCGCTTGCGAGGGGCTCAGGCGCCGCGGCCTCTCATCTTCCCTTCGATGGGCAGACACATTTTTCAATTATGCACACGAGGGAAGGGAATTAGAGGCCTAATCCCGGCCTAATCCCCAAACAAACAGATCTATGGCCTCCATTTCCAGCGAAGCCACCGCGGCAGGTCCCTCTACCCCCACCCCCGTCTCCTCCTGTTAAATCTCTGCCCCTTTACTAACCCGGTCAGGGATGGAAGTCCTTTCGGCTCTGATAGTTCCTTAAATTGAGCTCTGCAAGCATTAGCGGTGTTTGAATGGTACATAAAATCAGTTCAAACGACCATTCGCGAACTGCTCTTAGTTCTCCGCTCGTCATTAAAAATGAAAAAGCGGAGAATGTACCCTGTTACGTGCATTAATTCGATGCCTAGAGAGGCACAATTCAATTGCTTTGCCCTCTTAACATTACAGTTTATTTTAGCGGGCATTCACAGCTTCCTTTCCAACACTGATCACGTAAGAATCATGCAACAGCATAATAAGAAATAAATACAGTACAGTACATGAACAAAGTGGTCTTTCAAAAAAACTACTCAAGCAGTACTGAATCATGAGTACCAGTGACCTCTGTGACTGTTAACCTGTGACTAATATGTTGATGATTCATATAAAGTGATCGCTGAGCCGACACCTCTCTATGGATTGCGCCCTTCCGGTTTGGAGTGAGTCACTGACCGTAGCGAGGGAGTTCAAGTATCTGGGGGTCATGTTCAAGAGGGAGGGTAGAATGGAGGGAGGTTGAGAGGGACAGGCAGTCTGGTGTGGCATCAGCTGTGATGCAGACATTGTACCGGATCGTTGTGGCGAAGAGGAGTTGAGCCAGAAGGCAAAGCTCTTGATTTACCAGTCCCCCCCTCTGATCAGACTCTGACCTTTGGTCATGAGCTTTGGGTAGTGTCCGAAGGAATTAGATTGTCGATACAAGCGGCCAAAATGACCTTCCTTGGTAGAGCGGCTGGGCTCAGCCTCAGAGAGAGGTTGAGTAGCTCATAAATAGGTAGGGAGCTTAGATCAGAGAAGCTGCCGCTTCGCGTCGAAAGGGGTCAGCTGAGATGTCAGGCATCTCCTGGAGGCCTCCCTTTAGAGCTTTAAAGTGCATGGCCAACTAGTAAGAGAGTTTATATATCTGATCATTTCTGGGAATCCCCCTGGTACCCAAGGAACCCTTCTAGGCCGGCTTAACAGATAATGGATGGATGCCACATCTCTGTTAAAGGGTTGGTTCTGATAAGGGAACTAAAACTAAAATGTCTTGGTTAAGGTTATCATGGTTTGATTTAAAGAAACAAACACTGACTGTTAGTAGGAAACAGGATGCAAACCGCAATCTGGTGGCATTCACTTCAACTTCATCTCTTTTGGGGTTTGAGGTTCAGACGCTCTTTGACCACCCAACAAACTATTCAGTTGAAATAAACTTACATCTTTAATGTCAGCGCATTAGAACTGATGATACTGTCATGTCCCTTTACTAATGTGAGTTGGAATGGTGATATTATATATATTCATCTTATCTGCATTCAAACCATTGAAATGACTTGAATCAGTGAAGTACTTGGTCATTTTCACCTCAAGAAAATAACAAAAGAAGAAGGTACTTGAACAAAAGCCTATCCAACCATCGACATCATGCACCTACAGCCCCTCCACCACAAATCTATCACACAAACTCACTCTGAGGCCGTGAGCTCTCTCCCTTGTTATGATTCTGTCCGTGAGGGATTCCAGCCAAACGAATGGTGGTCAGATCTCTCTCATTTCCCCGGACTTGTACAAGCAATCGATTCCACTCAAAGAGGAAGGCCTTTGCTCATTCCCCTCTGCCGGGCTCCTGACTTCACTCACCATATCTCTCCATCGGCTTCTGAATGCAGATGGGTTCAGGGTTGTTAGAAGTGAAAGGAGAGAGACGGACTGTTTTATCTGCAAATGTTCCAGCCATACACCTCAGTGTAAGAGCCCCTGAAAGGATATGTGTCCAATTAAAGCACATGCTGGAAGAGATGTCACCTTGTGAGTGGATTGCTTCTGTTGGATCCATCCATTTGAGTTCTAAATCATAATGAAAAATTGGCGCGCCATAAAGGTCAAGCTGTACGTCTCAGTACATTAACTAGACATCATCATGCATATACACTAACTGTTTAGAGCTCTCCTGCTATGTAATGCAGTTGCAAGCAGATTTTCTTGTTGGTGTGTTCAAGGACACTTGCACATTTGATACATGACATTGTAAATGGAATTGCATTTATATAGTGCCTTTCTAGTCTTCCGACCATTCAAAATGCTGTTCACTACATGTCTACATTTACCCTTTCATGGCCATCAGCACATTTACACACACAGTCACTCACCAGTGGCACACTACTGGCACAATGGCACAGCCTTAGGGAGCCATTGGGGTTCAGTATCTTGCCCAAAGACTCTTTGACACGCCGACCGTAGGGGATTGAACATCCGATCTTCCGATTAGAGCACAGCCCCCTCTGAGCCACAGACATCTAGCCACACCACAGCAAGAAGCAACCAACAGAATCAGGACCACAGAGCTTGTGAAAATTATACTCACTGCAGCTTACAATCAATATTTGGATGTCAGAGCATTGTTGAATGCACTGCAGTATCATGTTGATAACTTTGACAGTAAATTAAATAAAAATACCTACCTAGAGATCTAGAAAATATGTTAATTTCTGGCTGACAAGGAATCACAACACTGATAAAAACTTTCAAAATGTCTATTTTGTCACATTAAAAAAAGAAACCTTGGTAATTACGTTAGCATTGGCCCTTGTATCTGGTATAAAGGAATCCAAAATAATTCACAATTAATGTTTCTATGCATTTAACAGCAACAGGGATGAGATTCAATAACAGGACTGTGGTTTCAGAATCAGAAAAGTATTATCTGAGGACAGGAATTCTGGTGCTTTTTAGGGAAACTCAACTCCCCGAGCCTCCAAAAAACACGAACCTTTTAAATCTATTTTCTTCAATATCATGTTACAAGTTCCAAACAAATTCTCCATGTGGGCTGAGAGAGCACTCTTTGGCACAGAACGTTTTTCAGGATTTCATACACCCAAATGTACTTTTCCTGCCAAAGTGTATCTAACTTTATTTTTCTTCATACCGATAATACTGTGGAGACAGATACATCAAAAGAGCTTAAGAAACATGAATTTTTAAACAAGTTAAATAAAGTTTGGGGCCTAGAAGTTCACATTTGTCTCCGTGGGCTCGGATCTCAGTGGGTAGTAATGCTGGTATCAGCTGCTGCAAATGATTGACAAGTACATCTTCACTGGTTTTACACTGTTGATGCCTTTATTTACCCTAAATCTGCAACCTCGTCACAGTCTGCAGTGTGTGTGTGTGTGTAGGGTCGAAGTTTAGAAAAAAGACAGAGATCGCTCCTGACTTTGCGGATCAACCCAACATTCCTCATAAAGCTTCAACACTTGGCTGGATTTATGACCACATTTCAAGCAAATTACTTCCGCCCAGTGGTTGGAGAGACCTTTACATGCCTTTGAATCTGGTGGAAGGGCAAATGACGTTGGGGGCTATGGGGTCAGAGTTCAGTGGGCGGTATATATGTCATCACTGCTGGCTGATAACCTTGAATCGCAGTAATGTCAGCCTTTTTCAAAAGAAGAGCTTCGTTTTCAGGTTGACTATACAATGGAGTAAAGGAAGTTTATCCAGTGTGTTAGACTTCTCTTAAACGGTCGAAGATAATCCTTAAATAAAACCTCTAAATTACCGAAATTGGAGTTGCAAAGCTTCCCAATGAGAGCAATATGTTGTTGTAAAAAAAATCACCAATGGACACAGTCATTGAGTGATGGCTCTTTGTTTCCTGACACTTAAGTCCCTCACAGCCGTGGAAACGCTGAGACCGCATTAGGCTTAAGGCTACTGAAGAACACCACCTTGATACCTGTAAATCTCAACGACGTGTGCGGGTTAGCATTCCATTTGTTTCACAGGGACCAATAAGAGAAGAGTTTTCAACGAGCTCGGGCCCGAGCGAGGGCCTTTGACGTTGCATGTGCGCTGCATGAGATGATCCACCGCCGTGTCCGCAGTGCAGCATCGCGCCAATGTACACAGTCTAAATAAAGAGCCGTTTCATGCCTCTGCTTTATGTGAACCATAATTACTGCCCGGGGTTCTCATCGCCTCGCCACTGCTGACACAGGATTTTCATGTGGGAACGGCGGGGATGAAAGGATCTGGGCTGTCAATAGAAAGATGGATTCTTGTATAGGGAGTTGTGCTGCTATTGTATAATATTTGTTTCATCTACAGTGGGGATGCTGTGGCTGTGAGTTGTGCCATCTTTAACACTGGCTGCTCATAGCAAAGGTATTCTAAGCAACGCTCATTGTAAGCGGCTTTTACGTTGAAGGTTGAGTTAAATGCATATTGGAAAAGCAGCTTTCTAAACCCAATTTTTCCAATGCTCCTGTGAAATGACTCTTAATGTAAACAACTTTAACTAGAATCAGTCTCAACCTCTCTGTATGAGCTATTGAACAATGTATTTGATAGCACTCCTACGGCGATTTTAAGCGCTTTAGAAATTGGCACTTCATTTTACGTTCATGCAGATTAAGTCCATCCTCAGCTGTGACTTCATACAGAATGCATGTACTAAATATGAGCCTCTGAATTCATAGCAGGTACTGTACCGCCTCTGGGATATAATGTTTAACTGTATGTTTAGAATATATTGATAATATAAATGCAGGGGGTGTAAATGAGCAATATCCATGTTCCAATTCCATCCCCCTTGAACATGCACAACTGTGTGTGAAATGAGAAATCAATCCTGTTGTTTCATTTCAACTATTGCCTCCATATTAGCTCGACTTAATATCCCGAAGGTCATAACATTTGATAGATCATAATGTCAGCGTGGCTGGTCATAAACCTCCCCCCCTCTGGCAGCTACAGTCTGCTCACATCACACCTTAATTGACGAAGAGAGAGGCAGACGGCGCGCTTGGGCCACGGCAATCGATTGTGACAAACAAATTAGAGACGAGTTTGAATGATTAAGTTATGTATTGATTTTGATTTAAGCATGAACGGCTCATGTACTCGACGGGATTAGATGGAAAGACGGAAATGTAATCAATGCTTCCTTGTACATATCAATGGGATGTAGCATTTGAAGAGCTGGGTCAAGGGGCCGTGCAGATTAATCATGCTGCTTTTGTATTATGATTGATGGGTGATGGATAAGTGCAATGGGATTCCCTTTAATGTGATTTCAAACATTTCAATCTGATATATTAGGGTTATTTTTTATCAGATACAGTCAATTGCAGTAAATCAGTTTATTAACAGCTTCAGTTCCAACATGTGAAGCATTTTTATCACGGTTACCTCGGAAGGAATATGATCTAAGGGAGTAAATCAAAGAGTATTTTGCGTATGTTTACTTTAATTGTACTACAAAATGAGCATAGTTTATCTGAGAGTGGCTGATAGGGCCATTGATCAAAATTAATTAACCAGTTACTCAATAATTGCTCTCAGGTGTCGAGAGTCCTGGTTTGAAAGCTCACTTTCTGGCCTGCTTTGAAACAACACACAGACACAGAAAAACATGTGAGCTGCGACCAAATTGATAAAAAGTATTCTCGCTGGGGTCGTTTGACAAAAGTGGAAGTTTGAAGTTGGCCTGGCTCTAAAAAGAAGGCTCATCCATCCATTTATCCATCATCTAAGCCTGCTCCGTTTTTTTAAATGATATATTCAGTGAATTATTATTACATTTGTGCATTTACAGACAAGCTGTCGACACCTCTCTCCTCCCAAGTCTCTCACTATTAATCATCTTATTAAACCTTTTTTTAACGGTTTTGTAATTTATTGTGTTTTATCCGATAATCTTTTCCTAGTTTCATTGTTGCTTTCAGAAAAAAACAACTTCAAAGGCTAACTCTTTATCGTAAATAGTGTTAAGCTTTCTGCCTGAATGTGCCTTAACACGCATAGTGAGGACGGCAAAGAAAAAATAAGAGCGCGAGCACACAAGCACTCACACCTTAGGGTAATTTACAGCTTCCTGTGCACCCAACCTAAATGTCTTTGGGAAGTGTGAGGAAACTGGAGCACCAGGAGGAAAAAAAAGAGTGTGAACATGCAAACTTCACACATAAATCCTGCAGCAGAGGAGGAATCAAACAAACCATGGGGCCATCGTAGACCAGATTGTTGACTCAGTCACACTACACATCCTGCAGGTCCCTGTACTTCATGACAAACCACTCAGCACACACATACAACAGGGGAATACAGAACATTAGCTCACTAACTCTGGAGCTATAGGCACTGGAGACACATGATCTGACATTCAAGTAACTTAAATATGTTATCCATCGTAGCATTGAATCTGCGCAGGCAAAGAAGGTTACTGTGAACATGGAAACACAATGAAGTCTGTTCTTTTTTTAAACTAGGATTGAGCTGAATAAAACATAAGACTACACTTACGGTTCTAAGGAAACACAAGTAGGCTAAGTATTTAAGTGGTCAGTCATGTATGATTACACTGTGGCATTCTTATACAAACAAAACTGGGACAACAAGGGACAACGAATGGAAATGTATAAAATGTAAACCTGGGAAGTACCGTTTGTAATTGGGGCCATTCCTGTTTGTTTGTCTTTAAATTACACATTTGGTGGGGAAAAAACTGGGTTACAGTCTGAATTACCACTGATCCTAGTGATAAGTGATCAGTAACAGATGGTCTCTTATCGATTACCTTTTGAACAAGCCCACAAACATCCTGCTTTGAAATGACGATAAACAAAGCCTTCTGTTGAGAGTCAAATATGGCAGCTGGTACTCAGCACTACAACCACAGACATGGTTCCAATAAAGAGACTGCCCTGCACACTAAATTTAGGTGCTCCATGAATTCCCACTAAAAAAAGACCCAAATGATGTGTGTGTGTGTGTGTGTGTGTGTGTGTGTGTGTGTGTGTGTGTGTGTGTGTGTGTGTGTGTGTGTGTGTGTGTGTGTGTGTGTGTGTGTGTGTGTGTGTGTGTGTTCCACAGAGAATTCAGCGACCTGGTTTCCATTAAGCATCTGAGCATTGACGGCATCCTAGTCCATCAGCTCACAATAAAATAAAGACAGTTTGAGAAAGCGAAGGTGGAGGCAGTAAGGTAATAAAACAGTAAGAAAATATGAAAAGCATGAAAACTAAATGACCTTAGTACAATAAAAAAGCATCTGTACCTGCTGTTGTTACTAACTGTGGGTATTAATTCTGCTTTTTGAAAAAATGCTTCCTACATTTATTGATTTGTCCAACTGACCCAAATTTTCTGAACTGTGATAACAGTCACATGTAGATAAGAAACAAATAAGACGATCAACTATGGAAAACTGTATCACTACAGGAACCAGGAAAAAAAGACAACATTTAAGATATGAGACCAACGAGCCTAATGCTTAAGGTGTTTTCAGACCAAAAGATGAATAATTTGTGTTAATAAATTGCACATAAATCCAAAAAATTGACATCTATCTCTATGAGCCTATCCACACTGAATCTGAAAATTCCGTATTTTGCAATTTTCTTTTTCCGCATCTGTTTTAACTTTTTTGAAACTTTTGATGCGGATAAAAAGAACCCAACCAATAAAATGTATTAATTACAATAGATTTTCACTGCCATATTCACTGTCATATTTCAGCGTGAGGAGAACATGCAAATTGACTCAAGGAAATATAGGGAAATATATTTATTACATTTATTGTTCCGCAGGGAAATTTGTCTTGGGCTCTCATGCATAAACATGCTTAATTAACATGTCGACAAGAGTATAGAATAATAAAACCATGTGTTATCAACACAAATAATAAATAATCGAGTCAAAATATATTAGTCCCCAATAAAATCACATCATATAATACTACTTGTTGCTATTTAATATATGATGGGTGATGGAATTAATGAATTCAAGATTCTTGTTGTGAGGTGACAGTGCTAATCACTGTTGCCACCATGGAAGAAGATGGAAAAGGAAATGTTAAGGCACCACCAAAGAAAGAACAAATCAACCTGAGGGTGACATGAATCTTTTTACCAAATGAGATGACAATCCATGCATTAGTTGTCGAGATATTTCACTGAAAAACACAAACGTCAACCTCATTGTGGCGCCAGTAGAAAAGTCAGATGATCACCAAAGCCATCTGGATACATGACGTATAAGAACCATGAGTACATCCGTACAACATCTGTTAAATGTTGAGATATTTAGCCAGATAAGTTAAAACTTTGACCTGCTGGTGGCGCTATAACAACTATCACTGGATCACCAAAGCCACAAGGCTTCTCCCTATAGACAACATGAATATCTGCACCAACGTTCATGTTAATCTGTCCAATAGTAGTTGAGCTACTTGAGCCTGGACCAATATGGTTGACAGACTGACTGACCAGCAGACTGATATGGCCATCCCTTTAGCCATACTGCTATCTCTCATATCAGGATTTCATTTAAATATACAATATCTCTAAGCTTTCCAAACTAGGACTGACATGGTTTCTATTTCTGTGGGATACATGAATCATCACTCAGTTAGTGCTGTCCAATGTACCTTACGTTTGCAGAACATGTCAGTGATGACAGAACAGAAAACTTTCCAGTATTAACAAGTGGGGGTTTTTTTCTGAGAAAGTTGTTTGTCCGCTCAGAGCTGTTATAGCTTTAGGGCAAATGTTTAAAACTATCCAAAAGTGTGAAATTGACTCTGATGGGTTGGAATCCATAACTCACAAGCAGTAGCAAAGAATTAGTTGTTACTTTGTTAGAATTTCATAAATGTACAATGTTACTTTTGATGCTTGGTGGTTCCAATGAGTAACAGAGCAGCTGATTCAGAGGTAAAATGAGAAGAGATGGTCGACTTCTCCAGAGCAGGTAAGGAGGATTAACACAACGTCAAAAGTGATTCCAGCTAAGTAATTAGGGCTCGTTACTCGCCACTTTCCCTGAACACCAACAGAGAGAGGTCAGATTAGAAGCAGCCGGGAGTTTGGTGATGTTCTGGGGGGACGAGGGAAAAGCGGTGAGCTGTCGGTCCGTTGGAGATGATGAGGAGTGACAAGTGGTGCCGTCAGCAGCAGGGCCGCTGGAGGACTTGGTGCTGATGCAGGATTTACAACTCATCACACAGCGGAGTGGCCCTGTCATCGACTGCAATGATGAAAATGACACAAGCGGCTGTGTGGTGATGGAGTGTGTGTTTGTGATGCAAGTGTGTCCACGGTAACTAATGAGTGAATGTGGAAGTGAAATCTCTGTGGGAGGAAATGTGCGTTTTGGGTATTTTTGTGTATGTAGGCGTAGTGGAGGTGGAAAGCAACAAAGAAAAGTCAAGTGCTGAAATACAATGCTCAGGAAGACATATACAGCCTGCTTTAATACTTGTATGTGATGGCTGTAAATGTTGGTGCCTTTACAGATTAGGATTTATATCCAACATAATATGAATTTATATAATACTACAAAGGTCATCTTTATACACTATACACACTGGACACTTTAATAACATACTTGTTTTGACAAACTCTTATTTGTTTGTTTAACATATTTTCTATTTTAAATTATGTCTTATACTATTGCATTGTGTTTAATGTTATTCACCAATCACCAAGCCAAATTAAAGAAGTAAAGAACTTTTCAATAAAACAGTTCTGATTCTTTCTTTTTTTCTCTTCCCTTTCATGTTTTAATGTTTTTTCACTCTCCCTTCCCCTTTTTAATTGTTTATTAACTGGTTAATCAGTTTGCTTACTTCTATTATATGAAAAAAAGAGACTTGAAGCCTAAATTAACTCTTCAGGTTGCGGTTATGCCGATGTGACGAAGCTGAGACGGAAACCTAAACAGAGCCGGTGCAGTCATCTGCATATAAGCATATTTATTGTGTGTGACGTGAAAGTGAAAATCACATCTGTTACAGTTAAATGTTGGGCTTAGCCAATTGTGGGTTGTATTCATTTAATCAAACATTACAGCAGTGTTCGTTGCAGACACACCAGGCAGAGACTTTCACTCCACTGAGTGCCCCTTACTAGTTTCCTTCTGTTTTTTTATAAATCTTTTTCATTTGATCTTTTTTCCCATCCTTCTTTACTTCCTTTTTCTTCCTTCATTTTGTGTCTATTTGCTACTTTAATTGTCTATTTTAATCTTTTTTCTGTCACAATTCAATTTTTTCGTCTTATTGGCATATTTTTATTCTTCAAAGACTTGAAAGCATAAAATTCCCCAAAAGCTAAATTAAAAAGGTTTTCAACTGACAGTGAAATGTTCATTGATGTTTTCACTACTTTTATTTTGCATACTTGAGTATCTTTTACTGCCAATTTGGGCATATAGCTTACAATCCTTTGAATTACCAATTAATCAGTTTTCTTCTTTCATTCATCGGTTAATTGAAACCTTTGTAAAAGGCCCATCACGCATTCCAAAAGTAATTCCTAACAGCTTAATGATAAGCTGCACCAGCATTTAACCTGATACACAATCAGAATTGTTGACTGATTAATCTGCGTCGATTGACTGATCTCTTATGATCCCCACTCGAGTCGTCGTTTGGAGCCAGCCCTGCCCGCTGTGAGGCGTATCAAACTGCATGTAGAGGCATTCGGTGAGTTGGTTTTCACCGGCTCCTAACTACAGGCAGCTTTTTACAGCTTCAATAGGGTAATACCTCATAAATGATGGCTTGTTGGGCCAGTGTAATGATGAGGGATAAGAAATGCCTACAAGCATGTATCATCATAAACATCAACCAGCTCGAGTGGCTGTGATAAAGTATCCTGCAGGTCAGGACCGACTTATCAGATCTTGATTTGGGGGAGGACATGTCTTGTAAACAATGATTAATGGCATCATGTGCTCTCGTACATTATCCTCAGGTTCTGTCTTAAACTGGGTAAACCATTTGTTTTTCAGAAATGTTCTGTCTTTTTAGTTCCTTCTGGAGAGAGTTTTTTCTGAGCATGCTCGTTTGCAAAAAACTACCTGCTTCATATTCACACAACTGAACGGGTTGGATCTCCAGGTTTTCGATAAGTTCTTTGCTCAAAAAGCACATTGATTTCTGCCCAGCATTTACAAGGCTAAAAGATCTAATTAAAGAACGTAAGAACAAGCTTCCAATAATATATATACTAGTTAGGTGTTTCTTTCTCTGCCTACATTTTATGTATTATCCAGCTAACAGGGAGCAGCTAACGCATTTATTTGGAATTGTGTTTTTTGCCGCCTGGGATAATAAAGCCCTAATTGACTTTACTTTTTGCTCTTATTTGGTCACCATCAACACCTGTGTGAACTATGTAACTCTTCAGCAGTTAAATGCTTCACCATGCTCACCAGCTATTTGCTAACTTGTAACCTGCTGAAGCGGGAGTGGTTGACAGTAGAGAGCAAATAAGCACAACAGGAAATTTACGGGCCATAGAACCAGAACAAGAAGTTGAAAGATGCCAAAAGGCTCTGTAGAGTTAAGGGACATCGCAAAGCTGTTTGATATTATAATTATAATATCCATGAATTCGTCACTACAGACAGTCCCTTTCACTTTATATATTGTAATTGGATATTTGAATATGAAAAATGATACCTGTGCGGCTTTTAATGGACATAACGTGATTTTGTTACTTCACAACAAGACAAAAAAGACACACCTGACATATCATTTCTTTACCTAGAGGTGCAATGGATTCAGAAAACTGCAGCAGAGATACAACAAGTAGCAAATATAAATACAAGAGGGTATTTTTATTGTTAACCAATTGGGGCACTGGCCTCTGTACGGATCATGGGTCAGATACGCTCCGTTACACTTCTACTTTACATAGTTGTTTTGGGCTGTCTTTGCAGTGGGAAGCCAGCAGAGAGTCTGTTTTCAGCACCTTTCTGCTAAGAACAGCTGAATTTGTGGACCATTTATCGAAAACAATGCAGAGTCATCGATGTCCCTTCAGACAACCCCTTTGAAATGACATTTTGTCGTATGATCCATTGTTAAAGCTAGGGTAGGTAACATTGGAGAAACCAGCAAGAGTCAGCAAGATAACAAAAAAATGCCAACTAAAAAACTCTTGCCAACTCTTTTCCAATGCAAAGTAGCTAGCAGCACTAGCTTCAAAAGTCGCTTAATCTAGCAAGCAAGACTCCAAGTCGGCAACACAAGCCCCATCAGGCTCCCCTCCAAAGACGCTCCCCCAGAAATGACCACAATAAAAGATATCAATGAATATGACTATTGTTATTACTCACAGCTGTGAAGGTAGCAGGTTGTGGAAGACTTTGACACTCCCAATGAGCAGGTAGGCAGACGGGTGGAGATCTAATAATTTCATTTAAGCCGAATAATATTATTGAACAAGCTTATTACAGTCCTGCGACAGGCAGGAGCATCACTTATTGATTGCTGTCTCTTTTTTCAAGACAATTCAACAAATATCATTAAAAAACATTCCTAAGACCAATCTAGTTTTACTACTAAAAAAATGGTTTAAATAGTTCGAATAATTACTGCTAATAAATACATTTTTACCTGTAGCAGCAATTGTAGATTTTGACCTGAGATCTTTTGGTCCTTCTGAAAACACTTCACTGTTCAACAAACAGCAACATTTCTTCTACCAGTCCAAGGACCAGTCAGAATCAGGCTCAGGTGAGTGAGAGAGGGATTAGTGCTAGCAGGCAGAGCTAGGTCTGTTTCAATTTGTTGCTACTAGGTGTTCGATCAATAACCTGCTTGCGAGCCTGGCTTCAAAGTGCTGAAGTGTATTAGACTTCACTCCTCTGGACTCAAAATGGTGCATACAGCCCAAATATGGAGTCCAGGAACAGACATTAATGGGTCTGCATGCTCAAAAGGTTGCAGATAGTCAGACTGTGCGGGAGAAAAGCGATTTGAATTGCAAAGAGGACGTAATTACAAATCCAAATGTTTCAGCATTCAAGCCATTCGCAGTCAGTGTCACTGTCACTTCTTATTTATAATCCCTTCCTCTTTGCAATTCAAATCCTCCCCCTGCACATGATCACCGTTTAGTATTCTTTGCTTGAAGAGATCATATTTTAGTGTGGAGTGGAGATGATACTTTGCAGATGCACACAAGCCATCTGGACACATGCGGCACATATGCGCTGATGAATACATACATTAAAGATTAAAGGAGCTTCATATTTTACACAGACAGATTGCTGAAACTCAGTGTTGTGCTCAATGTAGAGAGATGTAACGGACAACATGCAGTCTGCATTCAGCAAGTTTCCATTAATACTGCAGCATGAGATTGGTGATTCTGAAACCAACATGCCAGAAATGAAGTCAAGGGTTATATTTTATTATTCATAAAAAGAAATATGAGTTATTTATTCATGTAGGGATGGTAAAGCTTATTTAACAGCAGAGCACACAACATTGTGAACTGAAACTAGAGCTGTAAAGATATCAAATTCATATTTAACCATGTTTCTTGTGCTTTTTTGGCAAATGAATTGCACTCAAAATACCAATGTGGATTGAGTCTGTGACCACGAATGTATATATAAAATTATTCAAGAGGTGCGGATTATTTCCACAATATCATAAATTATAAAATCATTTAAATAATAGATATTTCATAGAATCAGAGTAGCAACCACTTATGCCAGAATGACCTACCTTACCTTCAATGTTTAAGAGTAGGACAAACTCTGGAAAACATTTTACTGCATTTAAAAAAAAAAAAAAAAAAAAATGATATGGTAATAATCTTTTTGGTGGATGAAATGTCTGGCGATTATGCATTATCTGCTGGAGCCAATTATCTGCCCAATTAGTAGATCTGATCCAAAGTGACAGCACATATTATCACTTTCCAGTGTGTCCACACGGTATGCGTCTATAAATGTGATACAGTGGGAACACGTCTGTGAGGAGGAAGTTGAGGTTTGTTTCAATGATACCCTGGAACTGTGTGTCCGAGTGAGCCGAGTGTGCACTCTGTCTTATCCCTGCCTCTGTGTGGCTCTGAGTCCATCAGCGCTGACAGAACTGTCTGAATGTGACTCTATAGAAAATGTGCCACGTTTTCAAACACTTAGGTTCAATGTTCAGGCACATCAGTCACGGCCGGTGATTTATCGACTGAAGCTCTGGCTCCGCATTCACATCAGGACCGTAGCAGCTGCCCTCGTATCCCAGAGGGCCGCGCTGCAGCAAGATATCCTGGCCCGGGGGCGTGAAGCTGGAGGCTCAGCGGTGTAATATTGACATTCGAGCGCTCTACATATCTTTGCTGCTTGTTCATCCTTTCACTCATTCAGTCACCTGCTGACCGACTCGGTTGTGTACTTTCTCATTAATTCTCTTATTCTCTGACTTGCTCACTAACTTCCTCGGTCACTCATTTCATCACCAAAACTTTTCTGATGCCACTTTTTCCTTCCCCAATACCTGAACTTGCGTATCGGCAGATGAGACTGAGTACTGATCCCATACCGGTGCGTTAAAAACATACAAAACTTCAACAGGCCATAATCTAAAATTGTTGCTGTGACAACATCACCTTTCAACAACTGTATCTATTCAAGTTTCTGGCCATAAAGAACATTTTACAAGATAACATTTCAACACATCCTGATGTCATGCTAATTAACCTTAGCAAAGCAGGACTGTGCTGCCCACCGGCTACTAACAGCACATGTTAACTAGATCTCCTCCTGCTGTTTTCAACACAAATGTGTTGTCCACAATGTAGCATCATCAGGGAACAACTCCAACCAAACAACAATGTTGTAACATATAACAGACCTTGCCGTTTTCATGGGGATGTCAGTATCTCCTACTGCAGAATATACTGTCATCCCTGCAGCATATGCCTGTACCTGTCTGTCAGAGTCACTTAACTTTGGATGGATTTTACTCTGATTTACTCTGATTTCACAAGTCTGCATGCATAGCCCTACTGCTTGCAAAAATCAATCTTCATACAAGAATCTGTCCAGATACGCTCTTAAATCATGATTTGCAAATCTATTTGTGTTGTACTCTCTTAATAACTATCATTATCGAATATTTTTACTGGGATAACATAGAAGTACACAATTTCACTTTTTTTTTTTTCTTGTGCCAGGATTCTATTTTTCTTAGTATTATTGGTATTAAAAACGCCATCACAGAAAATCAATACCATTCCATTCTCCTGCAAACATAACAAGATGGATATTAATATGCACCGCCAGCTGTTTGTCTTCATGTCGCTTTGTGTTGTGGCAATGAAAATTCAAGCATTCAAGTCACAGGCAGGATCTAAACAGGAGAAGTTGTGTACTGCCTGCAAGATCTCGGGTTTAGTCCTTCACAAGGGGAAACTCCACTACACCAAGGGCACTCGACACATTTCAGGAAGTGCTCCTGCTCTGTCTCGCTACACACGGATCCATCACAATGTTCTCAATGCTAATCTGCGCTGCCTGAAGCCATCCATGGGGATGCGGCTGGTTGTTCAGTATGCACCACTACAGTAACGCCGGGATTTATAGGGGCCGAAAGATGTGGAAGCAGCATGAACAGAAGGCCGGTCAAATGTGTGTGTGTTCTCTAAAGGGGTTTGGTTCTCTCTCGCGGGGGAACAGTTTCATTAGCGGATGTGAATAATGCGGTCTGGTTCCCTTGTTCTGCCGGAGGTCCGTCAATGAGGCAAGCCTTGAGATTGGGTCCACAGATATTTACATTCAAAGCGCCGCCTGCTTTCTGTACGTGATCAGACGCGCTGGAAGAGGATGATAATGACATGAACTCTGGAAATGTTCCGGTGTTTCTACTGCCGTGTTATCTGGTGAAAGAAATAACACCTGACTTTCACTTTGAAAAGGGCGAAATGCCTTTGAGGTTTAATACCGTTTTGCTGATATTTCCATATGTCATGTCACTGCGAGCACCGGCGAAGGAAGTAAGGTTGTGATTAATTACTGAATTGTGGGTGATTGCTATGAATATCTTTAGTACGATTTCGATTCAATTTATTTTGTATAGCCCAAAATCACAAATCACAGATTTGCCTCAGAGGGTTTTGCAATATGTAGAGCATACTTAAAGTCATTCATTTGTACCAGCATGGAAAAATGCAGAATCAACTCTTATTCGTCAGATGAAATAAAGTAAATATTGCTTGCAGAGTCACCAGCTTGATTTCTTTTACGATTATAATCATTTTATTGCAGTCATTTTGCTCATAGCATAAAAAGTTAAGAGATAAAAACATACATTATAGTTTTTCACGGTTATCTAATACTTTGTCTAATATCAATTCTTCTCTCTCAATCAAGTATCATTTTAACAGGATTTTTCTGCACTAAAAAACGGCTGTACCGTTTTCCCATTACGCTGCATTTTCCCCTCTTTAAAGGAGCACTGATCTTCTGTCAAAGCACTAAGGAGCCCATCTGACTACCGGCCAGACAACTCCAGCTCGAACACTGCAGGATGTAGAGTGATAAGAACAAGCTACTGTTTTATACCCTACAGTACAACCGGTCCTAATACTCGCCATTAAAGCTGTATATATGAAAATTCTCAATGTCAATTATAATAGAAACAATGCTCTATAAGTAAGACAATAAGGTGGTTTAGCACTTATGTTGTTCAATAAATGACAACGCTCCAAATAATCAATGACAACGACAACATATCCGTCATCGGCAACACATCGATAACTTGATTTTACTTACAGGGATATCACGTTCTTTCCCCGTCTCTTTACTCGTAACTATAACTGGAGTACTACATGCTTTGCCTCTGTGAGGTGGCTTGTATCTCAAAAACATCTAAAGAGCTGAAAAATAGGCAAGTTATACACTGGCTGTTAATGTATTTGTTTTATTTATGGAGTTCTCAAAGGTTATTTCGTAAAGGGTAAGCCTTACTTCAGTCACATAACTTACGTTGTATTTGCATTGCAGTCCTTACTTCATGACAGTGTGATGTGTCACTGCGGTCAGTGATGAACTAACGTGTCTTCGAGCCAATGAAAAAGTTCTGGCGGCTGTATACCCAAGACAAATTCCCACACAGCAGTTAGTCAATATATTGATCCTGATGCAAGCCTAAACGTGGTCTCATATCATGCGACCCTTATCTAATCTTCAAAAAAAAAAATCTAATCGAATTGGCAAGTGTAACCGAGGTCTGCCTCTCGGTGACAGCGAGGAATAGTCAGGTAGGGAATGGGAAGGCCGGCGCCCTGCGGGGAGGCGGGCGGCGAGAGCGTTTTATCTGAATAGATTACTGAAGGCAGCCGTGCCCTCTCTCCCCGGCTGCCAGGGCGCCCCCGCTTTGATCCTAACTCCCTCCGAATGGTAATCACCTGGGAAAAGGTCCCAATTATCTGCCCGAAACTCTCAGAGGTACAATGTCCCTGTCGCTCTCCCAGCCTCGGATTGGGCACGGACACACAGATACAGACAGGCACAGACACAACTACATACTGTTTATATTACATTGACTACATTCGTTCCAGAAACCCCCCACCCACCCAAACCTTAAAGGAATACTTTGACTTTTTGAGAAATCCCATGTTTGCTGTCCTACCACAAGTCATTTTTGTGTGTTTAGAAGGATTGTACCAGGACGTGTTTGGACTTGCTGAGCACAAACACTGGAAGCAGGAGTTGACAGCTAGCACCCAATGGAAAAAAAATAATAATTAAATGTTGACAACTAAAATTGTCTTATTTATATGTTGCATGTCAGCTAATCAACTAGCCAACAACACAACCAAACTTCTAACTTCTACTCTACACAGGAATGCCTAGCGGTCATTTCTTAAAATTTGGCACAAACGTCCACGTGGAATCAAGAATGAACTGATTAGAATTTGGTGGTTTAACACTGGATTAACAAAATATAGTTTTGGCCAGAATTAAAATGCTAATTATGACAATTTCACAAAAATGTCTAATAGGATACAATGATCAAGTGATGACATTTTTTGACAGACATGGCAGATCAATATAACCGCAAGGCAGTAATTCTAGATTTGCATTAAATGTTATATATATAAATATTTCCATTAAACATAATCCTAGTTTTAATTAAATCAAAATCCTTAACACCAACCAAGGTGTAATGTGATAGGGACTCACACTGCAATTATGCAGTCACTCTGAAGGTCTAAGACATACCTGTTCCCACAGGGATAGCAAAAGAAGAACACACACACTGATAAATTCAGAAACACACAACCAGGTATCAAAAACAGAGACCTGACCTCAAACCCACTAAATCAAACATCTCAGCGTGGAAGATTCACAGCACGACAACCAGGCAGGCACTAATTTTGCAGATGAACTGTGGGCTCTCGCTTTGGAAAGTGTCTTGAACCTTGCTGTCGAGCCATGCAGTCATTGACAGAATGCATAAATACTCACCCAGCAGGTCGCTGCAAAACACCTTCTGCCTTGACTAACCAGGAAATTACATGGTTTTTTTTCGAAATACAGGTATCTCGCCTCATCAAAGGACTGCGATTAAAACGTTCCGACGGGTCCGAGAGCAGGTCGGCAGGTGGTTGCGTCGGCTGGGGAGGGGGGGGAATAAATGGGATCTAATTTTACACGGAGGCCCGGAGATTGTATTGGCGATAGTGAAGTGGAGGATGGTTGATTGAGATAAAAGACTCTGCGCTGCCTTTGAGGGCTGGCTGATTATGAGGAGGAGCGAGAGAGAAGGTAATGTGGATGGATGGACGGGTAGATAAATGGGTAACGCTGGATAGGTGTGAGGACACTCGATGGATGGTGTGTGGGCACCATAATATCTGGGCTGTTGCATTTTACATAACAGAGGCTTTTCACTGCAGGATCTCAGGGAGAGATAAAGAACACAATTCCAGCGGGCAAAGGAGATGTGTGAGCGGCCGGGTGTTTCGCCGTCGATAAACGTTTTCCTGACAAAACACTACAAATCTCTACACAGCCAAAGGCCTCAGAAATATCCACAGTGCCGTTGCAACAGTGCATGGTGCATTGGGGACAAGGCTTTTCCCTGAGTCACTTCTCATAATGTGATTTTCGCCCTTGAAAATGTAATCACACCCTTAAAATAAGGCTCACTGTGCACTAATCCCCTCCAGTGTGCCTAAGTGCTGCGGTGAGATAAAAAAAAAAAAAAAAGTGAATCACTCATCCTTTTTTTATGACCGTGCTAATTGTCCTTGCTTTTTCAACAGTATCATGATAATCCCAAATAAGCTGGTATGCATCAATATTTTGTGAGGAAAAAAGGGAGCTTAAAAACATATATTTACCCTTAACCTCAGTAGAGTCCAGATGCTTTGCCCTTACCTACTAAAGCTGATAATCCATTTTTCAAATGCAGCACCCTGAGGCGGGTATTTAATTACGTTCAGTTGATTTAAATGTGATAGCAAAACATTGTTTCTACAAAAAGAAAATCTACCTCTCAATTGACCTTCAGAGGAATTCATGGTATTTACAACCATTTCCTGGAGTCTCAACCCGGTATGATGCAAAATAGACAAACCCAGCGAAATTAACATGTGGATTATTTGTCCCAAACTTGTTTTTTAACAAGACTAAGAGACTACAGCCATGCCAGCCTGTACTTGGACACAGTGGTGCTTTAAGTTAAATGCTAGCATCTACATGGTAACACAATGACAAAGCTGGAATGCTGATGCCAAGCAAATATAATGTTTATCATTTTAGATTAGATGGTTGGACCAATATAACATTTGACCCGATGATGGTGCTAGATGGAAAGTCGGGGCCTCATCAAAGTGATTCAGTTCATCCTGAGGGGAACATGAATCTGTGAACCAAATTTCAAGGCTATCCATTCAATAATTGTAGTCAATCCTCAAAGGATAAATGTCAACCTGATGGCGACACTCGAAGTCAGAAGGTTACCAAAACTATAAATGTAACTTTCTAGAATTTTTTTTACCAATCTTTCAAGTATAAACTTCAGATAGTTCACAAGACAAGTGAAAATGTTGACCTGCTGGTGCCACTAGAGGAAATAGTTATCAAGATATTACACTAAAAGCCCCAAATTGTGACCTAATGGTTGTCCTACAGGAAAAAAAAAATCAAGGATCACCAAAGTCAGTAGGATTCATCCTCTAGGTACCATGAATGGCTGTACCAAATATCAATCCATTAAACATTGGTTGAAGGTACAAACATTACCATCCCTACAGCCATGCAGCTAGCATGGCGACATTTAATACAAATGTTCTCATCTCAAGCTACTTCAGCTTTCAGATAGAAATTGCTCTAGTCACCAGAGTGGTTGGTTGGCACTTAGCGTTGGTGCTACAGTAGCAATCATCATCTCAAACTGTGGCTTCCTGACAGCATGAGAGCTGTAATCTAAATGTTCCAACATGCCATCCACAAAACGCTGCTACTTTTTTTTGTGTTTTCTTTTTTTTTCTTTCCGAACAGTCCATGCACTGTATATGCAGTGCCAGATGTTTGTTACCATATATTGTAGTCTGGATGATTGCTGGGGCCATCAACTGTAATTGACGAGCATGTCCGCCCCCTTAAGGGATTGTGAGTCTATTCACAGAGTGATTTTTGTTTTTCTCCCAGCATGTCAATCAAAGCTATCCATATATGGCTGTACTTTGAAAATGTGACTTGGTTTTCTATACCTGTGAGCCCCTGCAGATGCAGTTTAAAATGCAATGTCTGAATAGTACAGCATAGCCCAATGTCTCGACTTTACTTTATTCTAAATTGCACAGAGAAGAGCAGAATGTTAAAAAGAGCTTCAGGATGTCGGTAAGAGCAGAGGAAGCTCTTCAACATTATGTTAACAAGAAACATACTTCACACGACTTGTGAACTCGGAGCTATATAAGAAAATGAAAAAGTCAGAAAGTTGTTGGATCATTGATACAGACTGACAACTTGAAGAACTGGGCTGACAGAAGCAGGTGTGTAATATCTGGGGTATTTTTTTGTTCATTCTAAGCATCACAGCCACATTCATGCTTCCAAACAGCTGATTTTATCATCGACAAAGCGATGACTTATCAGGGTGTTGAGGACGATCTATTGCATTAAAAGTTAATGGAAGAACTAGATATTCTGTATAGTTTGACAGGATACAACGCTGCTTGGTGTTCTTCTTTACATATGTTGAACTTTCTGTACAAGATAGGCAGGGCCATCAAAGAAATGTCAGAAACAGAATACATAAAATCCAAGGGATGATGATCTGATAGTTAAAGTGTATATTCATGTCAGTACAGAAGGTGGTGAGATAAGAGTGAAGAGATTTCAGCCTCTGGTCGGATTAGTCATGGCTGCACTTTACTGTATTATTCAGATCTCTAGTGAATGGACCTCCTGTACCAGTGTAAATATATGAGTAAGAGTAGATAGAAATCGGTGCATTGAGGTGACTCCTTACAAAGAAAAGCATTATGTTTTGTGTCAAATATGTAACTACTATATCAACAAATAAATTAATGTTTGTGTTTTGACGTTATGGCTATGTTTTAATAAGCTTTTTTTTCCCCTTTCTGATCCGCCAATGTAGTGAAGCATTATTTGGATTGTCAAGATTGCAATGCTGAATCAAAGTGGATGAGGGAGCATGGTTAAAATAAATACAAGAAGCTATCAGTACAGAATTTGATTAAGTTCAAATCAGGTACAGTGCAAAAGAGGAAATGGAACCAAACCGTTTGCAGCTCAATCATTCTTTAGTTTACAGTTAGATCTCTTGTTTTCAGGAAAATCTTTCAGTGAAAACCCTTTCAAATAAAGAGACGTACTTATACAAAACATAAATCCATGTATCTTTAAGTAACGGTGCAATCAGAGTACCTGGTTGTTGGCGTTACACTGAATCTAGAACAGATCCAGAGACTGAACCGGCATTATATGGGGTATAGATGTCAGTCATTGATGCAACTGTGATCAAACCTTGACTGTTCGGAACGGGCTGACTGCTTGGCCTTCGATATTGCTGCTTGCAGCTTTCTTGAGAACCGCCCATCTAAAGCACTTCACACTTCACACTCAACACTTCACTTCTTTGGGTCCTGAGCAATGCACCCGCCAAGTGTGAAGTCAATCGGAAGAACAGTTGTCGAGAAAAGCAAAAAGGACAAACTTGCATTCAGAGACTCCTTTCATTTTACTTATATAGACTGTCAGTTTGCCTTCTGCCGTAGTTTCTCCCCTGACGGAGGGCGGTTTTGCCTGCAGAGGTGGCGTGATGGTGCTCCTTCTGGGTAGGCGGCATCCCTGGCCTTGTTAGCAGTACCGGTTATCTTTCGCTCCTTCATTGTTATTCCCCTCCTTTCTGATCAGCTCATCTCGCCTGTGTTTACATGGTGGGCAAATAGGAATCCTTGGATTCTTACTTCCACACGCAAATCAAATATTCATGAAAACACGTCAATATCGTTGATCGTTCTCCCGGTGAGGCACATAGCATAGAGGATCTCATATGCTGCAGATGGACATGCATGCTGCATTATGCACAAAAGCACACACATACAATATGCATGGACGCACATGAGTGCACCCTAAGTGGCACACGCTGGTACATGCAGAGACTCTTAAAGATATTGTATTCTGCCCTCATTATTTTCATCTTGTGCTCAGGACAAATGGGTGCGCTGTTTTCGATTACAGTATTGATTTTAAAGTGTTGCTAAGAAAAAAACAAAAAACATCTGTGGGGATTCGCACGTTCTGGTCCCAGTGTTCTCTGCACCAAACGGATACACATGTTTGTGAGAGTTGCTGCTCTGTTGTTCTTTGTGTTTGGAGCCTAACCCGGCTGTCTGAGAGCACGGCGCCTCGCTGGGAAGCACACCTGCCCTCTGAACCCCGCCGGACAGCGAGGCTCGCACCAATCACAGTCCCTCAATGCAGCATCAGTAAACGGAGCGACCTTAACATCACAATACAAACAACAACTTATTCAGGTCAAGTCCCTGTAAAGGCGTATGCACTGCTTTGAATTAAAAGCAGTGACAGGATGATGGATAATACACACAAACGCGAGCTGGCCCAGACTCAGTCCGCTAACCAGTGTTCCTCGCCTCTGGGTGGAGGTAGACTATTGGCACGGAGATGCCCTATTTCTGTAGGAAAGGAGAAGGGAACAGAGGCAGAGAGGGAAAAGCCCTGGATGTTATCACCTTGATAACAGTGGGGGTGTGAATGGGGCATATTAATGTGTGGAGAACATTATGCTCTGGCTTTTACAGAGATTTACCACCCCAGTAGAGCACCTGAGTACCTCCAACAGCCCCAAAATGAGCCCCTCAAATTGGACTGATTTGGCTGACCGGTGCGGCCTCTGCCAGCATGCAGCCCTGGAGGAATGAGAGGAAAGGAATTAAGAAGGGGGGAAAAAAGGGAGGAGGAGGAGGAGGAGGAGGTGGAGGAGGAGGGAGGGTTGCGGCAGGAGATGCCGTCTGGCTGCAGATGAGCTCTAGTTACAAGAGCTGTTAGCCACCCTGTTAAACTGCTCTTCTTATCTTAACACCAGGAAATGGATCACTAAACTCCTTTGTTTGAATCGGATTCTGGAGGAAGAAATCATTACATGAGAAATGTGTCTCAAGAAACGCCGCCGCTTTAATCCTTAAGGCCCAACACGCCTTGGAACTTATCTCCCAAAGAGCCGTTTTCTGGCTCGGAAAAGCTGTCGAGAGGCATCGATGCTTTGGGGAAGAAGAAGAATCAGATTAAACTCTGCGGCACAGCTTTCTGAACATTTGAATCCCCTGTTTAGCAAAGGTGAAAGTTCACATTGTGGTGTCAAAGTGTTAGGATGTACATGTTTCTGTTTTTATGAAAATACTATATGAGAAACATTGCATCTCGTTTCGCTGTGAGCAGAAGTCTGCGATGTCAAACAAAATTGCCAATTCTCAAGAGTCACTGAGCAACAAACCGCACAGTGATGTTGCAGTAAACTAATGTTCAGGTACATTCTGTTCATTTTGTCCAGAGCAGTGGGTTTGAAGTAGTTTGATTTGCCTCCTCGGGTCGAATCTAAGCACATTTTGAATTTTTATTAGTCAATTGCAACGGTAGCCGTGTCGGGTTTTATCTATTTTGCAGTCTCTGCTGCCAACTGACTGTAAAATGAAAAGAACTGTAAAGCTGACAGGAACCAACAGAGACTGGAGAAGTGTCTGAATGACTATGTAGTACAGAATAAAGTACGTTAACCATCTTTATTGGGTGACTGCGGCACATTGTGATGGGTGTATGCTCCCGATTTAGCTCCACAGAATATACATGGGGCTTTAGTTTCTGTTTTAATGTAAGTTATGTCTGATTGTGCAGGTATGACAGCTAAAATCAAATGAATGCATCCACTTGGGAACATGAAAGAATCTAATCAAAGAGTTGTTGAGATATTTCAGTCTGGACCAAAGTGGTGGGTCGACCAGAGATACTGACATGAATGAGCTGAGAAGTCAGACAGCATGATATTCACTGGAACCGTCAATTTTGTTATGCAGATAAAACCTACATGTGTGCTATCAGGATAGTTTCAATGGCTACTATTGCCAAAAAATGTGATACAAGTACAAAAACAGTTAAAAGGAGCCTTTTAAGTATGTACATGCCATAGGTTTACAGGGGGAAACTCATGCAGAGTTTTTAATACCACCATCAAAGCTTTATAGCTCATGGTGAAACGCTGTTATTGAGCGATCTTTGTGGATGTAGTTCAAAAGTTCATAACACACACAAGAAGGGGATTTGTGTGATTACAGGGTTGAAACTGGGTGTAAACGAAAAAAAAAAAAAAAAAAAAAGGACTTGAAGTGTCGGAGAACAGAGAGGGCTGCTTATTAATAGATGTCTGCCGGAGTCGGCGAGACACATTTATTAAGACGGGGCCTTATCTGCTCTACGAGACAGACGACTAACAATGCTTCAAAAAACAACGTCAGCATGAGTTTAACCTCAAGGTTACAGAACTTCCATCTGACATCCATCTTCCTAAGGCTCCTCCATTCCTCGACAAATCACAATGGGAACTTTTTTTTTTTTTTTCTAATATGCTCATCTCTGCTTTACTAAGAATCGTTGGCTTTAAAAAAAGTTTTCCAATTTTGAATAGCGGAGCTCTTATTTCACGCTGCGCAAGCTGAGGACACGGCTGGTAGCACTGATGACATCCTTTAGAAAAAGAAACTTGAAACTTTCCACAATCTTGACGTGCCATTAGTGGGATGTTTTGTTTGTGTTTGTTCACTTTATTGGGTCAATTTTTGTTGTTTTTGATAGCAGAATTGTCGACGTTGACATCTTGTTTTTTTTTCTTTTTGTGCCTTGGCTGTCAACAGACACAATAAGTACTAAAAACTAGCTGACAGGCGACAAGAAATACGGGTAGCAATGCCCACAGGTGCCTGGATGGGCCACGTATATCTGTAAAAAAAGAAAAAAACTCCACTAGATACGCCTGACACTTGTACCCAGCAGCCAGTACACCGCTTAGCGATGCCTTGTATTCATTAGCGGCTTTTTGGAGTTTTCTGTGTATTCTCTGGCTGCGGGGCCGGGGGCTCGGCGGTGCTGCTGGCGACTGACAGGTTGGTGACGAGGCCTTCATCGTCGCTGTCGCGGGCACACCGAGTCGCGGACGCCCGGTCCCAATCCGCTCGCCGTGTGTTGCTCAGCCCAGATCTGTCCCGGGCCCGTCTCGCTGCTTCTCAGCTGTGACTGCGTAGCGGATTCCCGGCGCCAGACGTGATAAATATTCCATCTGCTGAGAGGCCGTTTTCCCTCCCTGATCCCCTGCAGAATGAGCCATGAAAAGACCAGCTTGTCTGCTATCTGTCTCTATGTGTGTGTGTGTGTGTGTGTGTGTGTGTTTTCCTCAGAGCCCTGTCGCTCTCTCCGTCTTTAAGTATGTCAATCAATCTCTTCTGGGCTCTGTCCGTCCTTCTGTCCGTCCCCTCCGTCCGTCTGTCTCTCTCCATGTCCATCTCCTCGTCTGTCTGCTCGCTTGTCCATCAACCTGTCTACTTGTTTGTTTTCCTTTTTTCGCCCTGAGGTACATCGGCCTGTCTAGATGTCTGTTTGAATACACCATGAGCATGTGTCCCACATATTTGTCCGGCCTCATTGATATGGAAATTTGAAAAGCTCTTGTTTTATCTGATTATCTGCTTCCTATCATGTGGTGAAGAGAAATAATAAAAAAAAATAATAAAAAAAAGAAAAAGTCCCTCCGTCTCATAACTTCACCCTCACTTCTCTCCCACTCTATTATGCAGCCCTTTTTTTGAGGGACACAGGATTATTTATTACATCTATATTCTCTGCGCTGTTGCTCTGACCCTTGCGGTCCTTACTTTTGATGGCTTGTCATGTCGTTGATCGAAGAATTCAAGCTCATGCGGCTGAGAAAAAAAAAAAAAAAAAAAAAAACTCGGCGAAAGTGGTTGCGGATATGACCGTCAGCTGAAGCGTCTCTGACGTGTCCTCTGCATGACTTCTTATCATTTCCCTGCTAGGTTACCTGCTGGCATGCCCCGGTCCGTCCATGTCGTGATTCTCATTCGCTCGATCGCCTGCATATGTGGCATATTTTTGGAGAAGGGCCAAGGCGGTCAGCGGCGAAAATCTGCAGGGGGACTAAAAGACAAAGCAGGTCCCCCCCCCCCTGGAGAATCAGCCCCCCTCATGCACATCTTATCGTTGAGCAGGAGCCAGACAAAGCCGCGTATGCAGCAGCCCAGGGACTCCGTATTCCTCCGAGTTGATGCCTCCGGGCGGGTGACCTTCAGTGCTCTCAGTGTAAATCCTTACATTCATCTGCTGTGCACACTATCTCAATGTGACAGGGAGCCGGGGCTTTGATAGCGACTGCTATTCAAAGTTTAATAATTTCCAGGGCTCAGACTAAGTCCTCAGATGAAGCTGTGGCCCTACCTGTCCTCACACTCCTGATCTTGATGTACTGGGGGCTCAAGGAAGGAAATGTAGCACAAAAGTGGCACTTTGGGTGGAAGATTTGACTCAGCGAACTGCGGGGGGGGGGAGGTTGATCCAGTGGCCCGGGCTGAACGGATTAGGAGGTGCTTCTACATTCTCTGCGGTGAACTGGGTTTCACTTGACCAGTTTTATTGCAGAATAAAATCTAATGCCTTTCATGAAATGTGACTCCAAGTCTTTTTTTAACAGGAGCAATGAGTAGGTGTTTTTACTGCCTCATAGACCAAAATGTCTACATAATGTCTGCGGGGGGTTAATAAGGCTGGTGGTGACGCCGCAGGGTGCCGTGTCTGTTCAAAGACGTGTTTAGGAGGAGTTCCTGCTTTTCCTTCTAATTATGATATTTAAAGCCCTTTAGGTAAATGTCTGGGTCTGTTGGGGAAACCGTGGATGAAAGAGTCACCAGACACAGTACCAGTAGTGTCTCACCTAAAACATCCGTCCACATCTGTGAAGAAAGTCAAAGCTTTACTCCAGATACACACTAACGATATTCTTCAACAGGGTATTAACGTTTCAGTTTTTTCTATTTTTTGTTATTAAGTACTTTTACTTAAGTACTGTACTTAAGAACAGGAAGTCCAACAACACAGACTCATTTGCAAAGGGATTCAGCTGACAAAGAGCCAGACGAACCTGAGCGAAAAACAAAAAGGACATTTGTGAAGTCTTGGGAGGCAAGACGGCGGATAATACTGAAAACCGCGTACGACACTCACATGACATGTCACATTTTCATTATTCAGTTGACATACAACGGCGTCAAATTATAAGGTGACCAAAATAGCAACCGTATTTTCAGTTTTAGTTAGGAATGAGCTCTCCAATAGCATGTTTGCTACAACAATTTTGGTCCATGTTGCAAATGCAAACGCATACAATAAAAATCCTATTATTACAACGACCCCTCCCCCATGGCTTTCCCTTCAACCCATGTCTCGCGCCCTCATTTGTTGAACCTCCCTGACAGGTTCAGATATTTGGCCTCACTCATAGCGCCAAAGCACTAATTTGCGAGTCCTTAGCCAACGACGATATATGGACATTCTATGACAGCAAGACTTTCATCCCACCTTCTATTGTGGCCATTGGGAACAGATATAAACACGTTTTTTTTTTCAGTGGTGTTCAGAACTAGCATTTACACATATTAGCTCGACCTTTATCCAATCACACTTAGTTAAGAGATTTAACTCGACCAACAGTAGCAGAAATCTATTTCTCTTCCCCACTATTAAACCCATTGTAAGTTTAATGAAGATAAATATTAAATGTCCACAATAATTTATGGTCACCACACAAATCCTTTACCAGCAGATGCCAACTTTACAGACGGCATCGTCTAAATTTCAGAAATGAAAAACAATCAACAGGAAGCTTTCACTTCATTTGTGCCATGCGGACTTACCAAACACTATCCCACTATCCCAGGTAAGTGTTTTTCATTCTATTCCATAAGACTACACATCCAATTCTGCATAAAGACATCAGCATGCATGAGTGACTTGCTCAATTTCAGCAGTGGGAGAGCGATTGCTTAATGCACTCTGCACCGCTGAGAGGTCTGGTGGCTTAGATTGCCTCTGAGTCAGTTACAAGACAACAAAAGGTTTTTTCCTAACAAGAGTGTGTCTTTAATTATTTAAAAATGACAAATAAGTACTCTTTTGTGGCCCCCATCTCTGCATCCTGCACAAAAGACATCGGGGAGATGTCATTAAACTTTAAATTCAGTCACACTGTGCCGGGTGGTAAAAAAAAACCTTTCATCATATCAGTGTCTCTGTTTCCATCCAAGTGTCTGTTAGCCTCCATTTGAAGCAGGAACCAGGGATCATGCTGGCTGCTTGGCTGCTGGCTGAGTGGGAGATGGGCTTCTACCAGCGCGTTGTTCTGTGTCAGCTTGTGAAACAGTACAGTAACAGAAAGAGACACTTTACACTTTGTGTTTTAACTCAACTCAAAGTCCTTATATGGCCGAGCAACAAAGACGAACCTCTAGAGATGATCACATTTGGAATAATATCTGGGAATATTGGTCACTTTGCTTTTGAAACAAAAGGCTTTATGATAAGACTTTTTTTTTTAATTCATAATGTGCTTTATTTCTATATCAATGAGCACTCATTTCAAAAGGCACAGCCATATTTTACTCCAATTAGTTGTCTTGTTTAAAAAGAACCTCTTGCATTGTTTTCTAATTGTAAAGTTTTGGTATAATGTCCATAATGATCAAACTTGTACAAGCTCTGCATCCTGCAGTAAATAACATGTTATTTCTTTTTTAGAATGATAGAAAAAGATGATAACACCCACTCTTACAAAATGAATGTTCGAGACCAAACAAATTGTTATCCCCCCCCCTAACACCAGGAGATAACATGCTTTGGAACAGTTTCCAAAAATGCATATCTGGCACTTTGCAAATGAATTCTTCAAGCGGAATATTGTATATTGTGCATCGGAGGCGAGGAGGCAGCTGAGTTGCAGAGTGTGTCGTGTGTGTTTTCATACTGAAGAATAAGCAGGAAGAGGGTGGAAGACTTCAAAGCAGCTTTTTCGTACCACCAGAGTATTCCACGGATAATAGACTTAGGGGGAAGATTTATCAAACGGCACACTTGAGGACTCTAATGTGAGATGTGAATGCGAGCTGGAGAGAGAGAGAGAGAGAGAGAGATTGGCGTTTGTCTATGTGCTCGTTGTATTTTGCCGTGCACGTGTGTGTCTGTGTGTGTGTGTGTGTGTGTGTGTGTGTGTCTGTGTGTCTGTGTGTGTTCTTTCTAGGTGCGATGGAGACCGGAGGCGGGTTCGCGGGTGTCACCTTTCGTTTTTTGAGAGAATTTGTGAAGTGAATATGCTAATGTGCGGCCCCGGCGTTTGCCCACGCAAACACAACGCCGGCTCCATCGCAAGCCGTCCACCTACAAACGGAATCAGAGCACCGAGGGGCCGCGGGGGAACAGCTTATTTATGCAAACCTCTCCTGTTGATCTCTGCCAACTTTGATACATGTTGAATAATTTCCATCAGCGCACAGCCATCATCCAGATCCAGAGCCCTATCAGTCACGTCGAGCCCATATTGAAAAAGGCATTATGTGGGCACTCATGCCCCGTCATCGAGCTGCGAACGTAAACATTGGAATCGACCTGGTGATTAAGCGTGGCCCACTGCTTGTGCCCGGCAGAATAATGGCCTAATACTTATCAATATTAAGCAGGGGATCTTTCCTATTACTGCCTCGCAGCAAAGTCATTAATTGTGCGGCGTTCATGAAAAATATGCAAATACGCCGTTGACATTCTGATATGTAAATCATGCCTCTTTTTTTTTTTCTTTTTTTAAAATAATGAAGAGTGGAGATTATGCACTTGCTTGTAGATGGAGCTGTGCAAAGGGGGAAATACTGACTCCAAAGTTTTATTAAAAAATCATTAATAGTTTAGGACTTAGGAGCATAGCTTTAGTGAACGGTGTCACAACAAACTTATTATTCAAATGTGCAGCAGCTGCAGTCAGACTGGTTACCAGACGACGCCCCGCTGAAGCCTGGGAACACGCAGACATGGCGAGTAAAACTCAACACCAACACAAATGGTGACAAACGGAGCAGTGTGTGGGTATCGATCGCAGGCTGTGAAGCTCGCAGGCGGGCCATGATGACAGGTGGGGTCAGAGGGACCTTGCTACGGGCCTGTGATATACCGGCCAATGAAATATATATATATATATATAAAAAAAAAAATTGTATTTATTTATGTTGGGTTCAATGAGACTTTGAAAGAATCAGAAAGTGACAACTGGAAGATAATAAAATAGGTTTCCAAGGCCTTGGAGGACACTGTATGGAGTCCCACTATGAAATGTTGTTCTTTGGTCAGTGATGAAGGATTCTGGGTAAAATGAGAATCACTCTTCTCACAAAGAATGAAGCTGACAGTTTATTTTCCATGTTTTAGTGTCTTTGATGCGTGTGTTCTGTGGTTTACCTGACTGCAAACCACCCTCAAACCCCATGCCTGTGAGAGTTTTATTGACTTACAATGAATGACTGAATGACATTTATTTATATATCACCTTTCATGCACAGAATGCAGACCAAAGTGTTTTACACTTCAGCATCAAAAGCACAAGTTTAAAAAAACAAATACACAAGGAGGAAGGGAGAAAAAAGGTGTTTTTGTACTATCTTAAAATTACCACAAAAAAAACTATAAAAGATTAAAACCAGACAGCTCGTAGTTAAAGGCAACATGAAAACGCTGCGTTTGAGATATCACTTTTAACCCTCCACCGAGTCAGCAAGTCTTATATCTAAAAGGCAGAGGGGGCATATTTTTGGGGCATAGTGGCAAAAAGTAGCTTCCCCAAAGGTTTTTGTGGGAAAAGTCTCATGAGACGCAAAGAAGTAACACAACTTTTAGAAGACACACTACAGGACGAGTGGGGAGTGAGAGGAAGACAAAACCTGCACAGAGTAGAGAAGGAATGGTGCAAATTCTGATGCAACAGATCTGCAAAACTGTTAATCTAAGACTGCATAGAGGTACGAATCTACTCCTCTGCTCTAAATAGCATCCAGTCTGTGATTTAGCCTAATACATTTTACAAAAGTGGTATTTACATAAATACAAATGTAGGAGAGGATTTAGGAGGAAGGAAAGCGGAAGGGAAAAAGTGATTAAACAAGCAAAAAAGGGCACACCGAGAAAAAGGTCATGAAGTGAAAGTGAGAAAGAGACACAAGGAAGTTTAAGGTGGAGGAGAGTAAAGGTGAGACGAGGAATGATGGCGCCGAGGCTTAATTACAGGTCTGTCCCCTGTTCTCCAGGTCAGACCATCATTCACAGCCAATGGACAAGCAGTCGCGTGTGTCGGATAGTGTGTGTGTGTGTGTGTGTGTGTGTGTGTGTGTGTGTGTGTGTGTGTGTGTGTGTGTGTGTGTGTGAGTTGGGGTGGGCAAGCGGCCACCAGCTGCACAGAAAGTCCATAACCTTATCACTGCAAGGAGGGTCAAAGATATGGACTCAAACTACTGTAAATAATATCCTCACTATGAGGGGAGAGAGGGAGGGACGGGGTGGGAGAGAAAGAAAGGAGGGGAGAGATTGATGGACAGAGAGGTCAAGTGACACAGGAAAGGGAGGAGAGGGAGAAAAGGATAAAGGTGAAGAGAAACACAACCTTGTATTAGTGTGGAAGCAGAGAGAGAGAAAATATAGACTTCCAGAGGGTTTAACTATCAATAAAAACAGTTACATAACATTTGAATTTATCATGTGTATTAAATTAGCTTTTTTTTTTTTGATTAAATGTAATTAAACAGTTGGCTCCGTTAGGTCTTCATCTTCCTCGGAGGCTAGTCATTGTGCGCCACCGTTGGGCTCAACATGAATGGTAATGAAGGGGATAAGAGACGCCATTTTTAAACGCTTGACTGTTTTGAGCTTTCTGGGTTTCAGCAGCTGTTTTTAGAACACAAGAGTTCTGGAGGTTAGGACTTTTGTTCCACTTCTACTTTGCTGTTTTTACCTAGATTGCAGCTATGAAGCTGTTTACATGCGCTTAAGTTACCAGTTTAAAGTTGGCCTCTTCTGATTTCTTGAAAATGAGAAACGAATGAAAAAGGAATAAGAAAAAGTTTTTCGAATAAGAAAAAAAGCTAGGTTTCTCCTGAGAAAACTCCCATTTCTTGACCAAGTATACCAGGAACTAAAATGATGTCGTATCTTTCATGCGACAGTGCTGTTGAAGTGATGAGGAAGGATGCTCCGGGACACTGTTCTTGCTGGTATAATAAAGTTTATTACAAACAAGCAACACATGTCATGACGGACGTCTAGAGCGCCCGGAGGTCTCGAGTCGAATCTGTGAGTTCCCTACTTTTCGGGCTCTCACACCTCCTTATATAGGGTACATGTTATTCACATTTGGGCTGAAGTCAAGAGCTTGTATGGGGCTCCGATATTCTATACATTTGCCCTTTGGCCCCTGGTATCCCGCACACCTGCTTCCTATATATTATATAAGACAAGAGCACTGGGGGCCTTTGTTGTATTGTGCAAGGCCTGAAAATATACCACAACGGAGCCATGCTTCCACCTACGGTTGTTTTTGGGGAGAAATCTTACTACAGAGCGTGTTCTCAGATTACCTGCACAACCTGGTTTCTTCAAAACACTGCCAGCAGCTACTGGAAGTAAATCTGAGTGTCCATGCAGCGTTTTTTCTCTGGCAGAAAATCGCTGGCCTGGCAGGTCTTTCTTAGAAGTTCAGAGATTTTTCAACTAGAAGCGCTCGGCGCGGCGGCACAAAAAAGTACTCTTAAAGAAAACTCGAAGATGGCAGCGTCTTTTGGACGTTCTCTCCTGTTGTAAATTCGTTTCTAAGAAGATATAAAGAAATTTGGGTACCGTTAGATGAGACGAGCTGCATGCGACAGGTGCTCCTCACTGTTTTGGTCGACTTCAAAATGTCGTTTTTACGGTAAGACACAGTGCTTTATAGAAAACTGCTGAAGCATTGTGTCCTTGCTTTTTTGCACATTCATACCTCTAACAGAAGGCAGAGAGAAGGTATCGCTTCTTTCTTTTTTTTTTTGGGGTGTAGTTTCAAACCCCCCCAAAAAAGCTGAGAAGCTGCATTTAACATCAACACTGCTGCAAAATAGGAGAGAAACATTTTGGGGAAAGAAAAATGCTTTATTATCTTTATTGGGAGAGAATATTGGCATTTCATTTGAGAGAAAAAGATGAAGAGCATCAGAGTAAGAGACAGAAAGGGGGAGGAGTGAGATATAGAGGGATTCAAACTGTAATTTAGCATAGACAGAAAAGCTAACACGACCTCAGGGAGAGAGATAGGAGGATGAGTTCACTCTATATAACCTCAGACATGCTGTGAGCTCTGATAGGAGACCGACGAGATACAGAAAGGGAATGAAACCTTAACACAGGCTCCGCTCTGTATGCTATAGCTTCATATTTACCGCTGTGACGTTAAACTAAGTGATGAATAGATGATACGTAACCATGGTGATGCAGCAAGTCCAGAGACAGAGTAATACAACTTTTAGAAGACACGCTACAGGACGTGTGGGGAGTGAGATGAAGGCAGAAGCTGCACAGAGTAGAGAAGGAGAGACGCAGGACGTGGTGGGATTTGGGAGGAATGTTACAAATGATGACGCAAGGGTTCAATTCGGAGATTTGTCAAGATGGCCGCTAAATTAGCCTGAAAAAGTTGATTTCTTTCAGAGAAATGTGTGTAGATCTTTGTTTTTTATTAACTGTTTTATGAATAGGTTGATATATTGTTTTACCAAAATAGGCTATAAATCACACGTAGAAAACCCAAGCGATTTCACGTCAAATCAACATTAAGTATTCCCATAGAGCCCGCTTGGAATGATCCTTTTTTTTCCATGATCACATTTTTCTGCTAGTGCGACTCGAATGAGATTTCCAGTCAAATCAGGCACTCCATGTAAATGAGAAACTGAGGGTAATGAAATCAGCAAAATGCACTCCAGCAGGCTTTAAAACATACTAATCTGCATCAAGATCATTAAAAGCGACCGACTACACACATTTATATGTAAAAAAAAAAAAAATCAACTTCAGGAAACCAATTTGAAAGCCATCTTGAAAAATGGCCGCCATCTTGGACTTTCAAAATGGCCAATCGGGCAGATTTGAACAATAAGCCCAGGGGAAAGACCAAGCCGTCATAATCTATCCGCTCCACTAAGAAAGCTTATATTTCCGGCACAGAGGCTCCGGTCATGGACGCCTATAGACTGGAGGGCTATGAACCCTCTCTCTCTCTGTGATGCTTTGGAGTTTCCTCCCTCCCTCCATCACTTGTCCTTTAGATGACTCAGCTCACCGCCATCTGACGAGCAAATTTATAAAGCTCCACCCTCTGACTGACGGAGTCCAGCTTGTGAGAGTCAGAGTCACTCCTATTTGTTTTTTTGGACACTTTTCTGTTGTCACACACACACACACACACACACACACACACACACACACACACACACACACACACACACACACACACACACACACACACACACACACACACACACACACACACACACACACACACACACACACACACACACACACACACACACAGTGAGGGAATACTGACTGCAATGGAAGAGTTGGCCATTATAAGATAACTGTCTTGTTTTGCTAGTTGTGTGCATAGGTTTCTACTTCATTCATAAAATAAAATGTGCACTCGAGTTGCACAGGGGGATACAAGGGGAACATACTTCTGTGAGCTGCTCTCAGACTGCATCTATATTAAATCTGGCCAGTGTGCGTGCTGATAACGGCTGAACTCTTTAGCTCTTGATATCTTTGTGACTTGTTTTTTAGTGCTTTGAAAAAGAATTGATAAATGACATCCTTTTTTTTTTTGTGAATTTTAATCAAAATCTCAGGTTAAACATCACTAATCATGGCTTTATTCAGCTAAGTGTTTTAAAAAATACAATCAAGTAATTTTGACAAATTATCAGGAGTGAGTAAAATCAGTTTGATGGCTCAAACTCGAGGACATGATTTGTTAATTTATGAGTCTATTCAGCATTTGTTTGTTTGTTTGCTTGCACAAATTACTAAATTATAGTTGCAAAACAATGAAAGTAAAGGTATAAATCTACCAAAACGAGGAGGCGGACTGTTTCACATTGACATAAATCCATAAAAATGAAGCCATTAGATTGATTCCACGTGGGAAAGATGACATTGTGTCTCTCTGCAGAATAAACCACGCCTCAAGAAATAAATACCTTCTTTACCTGTGGTTGTATACATGATCTGTAGTAACCGCGTCTCACATAAAAACCTGAGTACTGCATAAAGCTGTCCCTGCTCGTAGCTGCAGCCCTCCATGGTTTAACTCACACAAAAGCTTGCTTTGATTAAAATGGTTTTCCAGAGCAACTGAAATGTTAGTTTCCTCCAGTCAGGTCGAACACAACCATGGCATTTTCTCTGCAGGACCGATGTTCATTTAGAGCGTAAGGCGGCACAATAATCACCATGGTGGCATTTGTTTGACTTTTGGGCAGTTCTGAGGTACATGTGGAAGTAAAAACCAGCAGGAGAGCTTCATCATCTGTATCCAAGCAAAAAGCCTGTTTCTGAAATCAATCAGAAAACATGCATGCAGGGAGAAAATAAATTCATGCAACTCATTTAATAATTAATCTCTGTCCAACTTTCCATTCATGTGACACAAAGAAAAGCCCCGCAGTGAACACAGTGGATGTCCTGTTAGTCCGTGAAATGAAGACAGCATGTGTGTTCTGCAAGGTGGAAATGACTCCTTTTGGCAGTGTTCGAAAAAAATATTCTTAGTGCATTTACATGTTAATGATTTATAGAACATGTGGTATGTATGCATACATGCTTCTGTTTAGGGTGTGTGGGTCTGTGTGTTACACTGAATGTGTGTGTTTGTGTACCCTGCAGGGTGGTCTATATACAGGTACATACCTGTTTGCTTGCTGGAATGAACTTTACAGCAACAAATATGATCATGTGTGACCATAAACGTGTAGCATGAAATAAGCAATAACAGAGCCAATCTTAAAATTGTACACATAGCATACTGTAAATGTGCTGCTGCAAATGTCACAGCTGCAGGGAGAAAAAAACCTGGTCTGCATCTAATTTATGGCTGGTCGGGTTTTTGTTGATGCTTAGCAATTTCCTGTAGCCGCCATGGCCTCAGTGCATGTACACACCATGTGATTTCACAAGGCAAATAGTTCTTTACCTTTTCTATGAGAAGCAAATTATAGGTAACCAGGCCTGCAGCGTGTCGGAAATGGGGAAGGATTTAAACAGAATGTGATTCAGCTTAATGTAGCAGCCAGGTGGCAAACTCCTGTTCTGTAAAGGAAAGCCAATGCAAAAGTGTCTTAAGTGTAAAACCAGCAGGGGGCGACTCCCCTCGATGCAAAATAAAGTCAGATTGTATAGAAGTCTATGAGAAAATGACTCTACTTCTCTCTTGGTTTATTCCCTCAGTAAACATTGTAAACATGAGTTTATGGTCTCAATCTCTAGTTTCAAGTCTTCTTCAATACAGCATGATGTTCATTTAGTAAATTATGAACCATTTAGAGTCAAACAGACCATAAAGCAGGGTATGATTTAGGGCGGGGCTACCTTGTGATTGACAGGTTGCTACCACGCGATATTCCAGTCTGGGAGTTGTCCGTGTTGGCACCTACAACTGTAACCCTTTCACGGTGTGTTTTCAGTTCATCAAAATTAATTGTAACCTTTTGGCGTCCTAAAAATGTCTAATTCAGCGTTCGGTTGTGCTTTCATGTGTTACTTATGGTTGCCAAAAAACAACATGGCGATGGTCCAAAATCGAGAGAGCGAATGCTAACACACTCATTCACTTCTTATATACAATCTATGGTTACAGATGGAGGACCAATTACTTTTTAATAGATATGGTTATCATCATTATATATTTCAGGCTATGTTTAGTCAGTAATATGACTCATCTATTAGCTTACAACAGTCTCTGATTTTGCTGAAAATGTCTTTAAAGCTACACTTTAGCATTGGCAGGCCAAATGCATTATTGTATTATGGATTGCATTCCTTTAGCCATAATCAGAAAAGCCAAACATCGTATTCAAGCTTCTAATGCAAAGTTGCTAGTTTGATTTGTGCAATGACAAACAAAGGGAAAGTAGAAAATGAAGAACTTGCTTAGAAGTGCCATATGAAATGTACCTCGCATGTATGTGTCCATTTGTTGCTTGGTTCCAGATATTCTATTATAAGCATATACACGTGGCTGATGTAGACAACTTCCCACCTAGATGAAATACTTTCAGCAGCTGTAAAAGGGTTGTTCAGTCTATGACACACACGTCAAGGAAGTGACTATTTATAGCAAATGATGATACAGTTAGAATTGTCAGGAACACATGCATGAACATTAAATATTAATAATAATATAATTATGTCAAAACCCAAAGCACATGAGAAAGAGGTTGGAGGTGGAGAAGGCACCCTTTCGGGGTCGACCTAAACTATCGCTATGTTTGAAATGAAATAATGCCAACCATAGAATGTAAATCGGGGCAGCTGTAAGCAATCAAAATTAGGAGCTGATAATAATCATACAAGGAGAAATATCACACTGAAGATTCAACTCCTAGATGGCTAGTGCCCCTTAATAACCCAGAATGCAACACAGTCACAGTATATGTTGTGATTGTCAGTGTGTTACTTTCACCAAATATGCTCCTAAACAGAGATAAAGCATTACAAACTGTGCCAATGGTCTGAAATGGCATATACTTCTCCTAAGTGGGTGTGGTCATGGTCACCTATGGTCATGAGCTTTGTGTAGCGAACAAAAGAATGAAATTCGGAGTAGAGTCACTGCTCCTTCATGTCAAAAGGGGCCAGCTGAGGGGGTTTGGGCATCGGATCAGGAGTCCTCCTGGATGCCTCTCTATCTGGGCACGTCCAACTGGTAAGAGACCTCGAGCTAGACCCAGAACTCGCTGGAGGGGTTTTATATCTCATCTGGCCTGGAGACGCCTTGGGGTTCCCAAGGAGGAGATGGACACTGCAACCTGGCCCCAGATAAGCTGGAGGATAATGGATGGCTGGATAGATATTTACACAGCTAACAGCCATATTTTGCATTACAACATGCAAACGTGAGCCGGCAAATCTCATGAGAATGTGTAACTGAGACAAAGAAAGGCCACAAAGTGAATTTTCTTCTGATTTTTCTGTCTGGCAAATGGCATTTTAGAGTCAGAATATTCTGCTTGGGGGAAGTGGTTCCAATATTTACTTTGGTGACTATGAAGCGAAAGAATCTGTCGTAATCTGTGCTCACGTTCACTTCTCAAAAATGGGAGTTAATAGACTCGGGACCTGACGCTGGTTTCCTAAAGGGGGGCAGGGCGAAACACATCTGACATAGATCCAATTGCTCTGTTGTTGATTTCAATATTATTAATAATCTCTACACATGCAACCAAAATCTGGAAGCCACAGAGTCCAAGTTAGTTTACTGGAAGATGTGAGAGAGAGACGATGAGTCACAATGAGAAAGAGTGGATGCAAGAAAAGAAAAACTAATTATAACAGTTTGTCAGGAAGAAATATCTGGAACCCCTTGAAAATCACAGATGATTTTCTGAAACTTGCAAGAATGTCTGATGGGTAATTTCTGTTAGTGCTTTGATTAAGGGCACCTTGATGGCCCTTAAGGGAAAGCAGAGAGTTTCTAATTCCTGCTCCACCTCCAGAGAGGCCCATCGAGGCAAATCCTGCAAACTTATAATCACAGAAAACCTGCTTCTGTAACCTGTCAGGATAATGCTGCTACGCTATCCATTCCACAAACTCCATTTTTTTCTTTCCGCTCGAAAGCCTATGGAGGATATAATGGGAAGTGAAAAAAGGACTGTGCAGTAGGACACAAAGCTCCAATTAAGGTCTTTACATTCCGTTAAATGGAACTGAGTGGGAAATCAATTATGTGAAATTAGCACTTATTGCTAACTACCCTGCTCACTGCTAGGAATGCATATGACAGCCGAACAGCGGGGAGATGCCTTTTTAAGTGTCAGAAAGGATTTGTCATAGCGGGATCGAACCTCGTGTGGTTTTTCCACAGAGCTGCTGTGTGGTGGGGAATGAAGAAAGATGTGAAAGATCAAACGGAATTGCTGTAAATATGAGGAAAGGTGAATATTAACGCCCAGAGGCGCTATTTCTGTGTTTCCGATGATGCTGACAGACATAATAGAGATCTACAAATGTTTTAAAAGCCTCAACGGGGCCGCGGCTATGCTCGGAGAGCAAAAATAAAGGCGAGGGGGGGGTAAAGAAATAACCACTCACCAAAATATTCCACAGGGAGCGAAATGTTTGAATATCTGCAGTGGGAAAGCATTAGAGCGTTAGCACTGTCCACCGGGGAGAGGAAACAGACAGCGGTTCACTCCTCCTAATCTGAGACTTCCTGCTGCCTCAGCTCAGCTTCATTCTCTTCTCTCAGAGCCGCCCCCTCCCAGATCACCGCAAAAAAAAGGGGGGAGAAGAAGAAAAGTCGAAGGCTGAAGTGGGGAGGTGAGGACGAGGTCCCTCCCTCAGAACTGAAATCTCACCTTGAAAAGGCCTCGGCCTCCTTGATCAATCTTTCATCGCTGTTTCCCACAAACACAGCCACACACACACACACACACACACACACACACACAACACACACACACACACACACACACACACACACACACACACACACACACACACACACACACACACACACACACACACACACACACCTCCATCCTTCTTCGGCCTGGAGAAGTGCCTGCTGCACTGGATCACTCAGATGCTGTGTTTACAGACACACCTGCCATTTCGCTATCTGCTGCTCTCTATAATGGCATAGCAACAGATATCTGACCGCTGCTGCAGAGAAAACCATAAAAGCAAACATTGAGCAGCGTGCATACAATGCTCCTATATGTATATTTATATATATATATACACATAGTCTAAAAACAAAGCTCATAAAGTATTCAGATTAATACTGAGTCAGTGAGTAGTTGGTTGGTGCTGACAGCAACTTTAATAGGATCTGTTGTTGGAAAGAAGTTAATTAATCTCGTCTACTTTCTCCCTTCATCTCAGAGTCGCTGCGCCTCTTGTTCACCTTATAATCCCTCTCACAGTCAACTCTCTCATTTCATCTCTTCCTCCGTCTGTCCCCCTCTTCCCTCTTTCTGTCTCTCCATATTTTCTCACCGACCGGAGCATACAGGACAGGGGGCCATTTCTCAAGGGGCCACCTCAAGACAAGAGAACACGACACATCTTCACAATTTCTTGAGCTTTTATGCATTCCTCACAGTTGCCTGAACAACACACTCAGTGTTTCCAAACAGCTTGTCGCTCGACTTTACACCAGCTATTTTCAGATCCGGTGTCGGCGTAAGGGTGTGCTTTTCCGTTTGCGAGCTTTGGGAGACGAGGGACCGAAAAAAACACAGGAAGCCGCCGACGCCGTGTTGGCAAATAGCACTTGCTGTTAATGAAAACTCACAAAGCAAAGAGACAAAAAACGGCGACAGCTACAGGTTACGCCTATTTGATGAAAGTGTGCAGCGGGCAGAGGCAACGAAATCACACACATGGTTTGTTGCAAGAAAACATCCAAATTGGTTTATCAAAGAGAAAACTAATAAAAAGAAGTTCAAAAGAGAAGCCCGTGAATAAATATATATATATAACATACTAAATCCATTAAGGAGTAAACATGTTTTTCTTCATTTCTCAAGGTTTATTAAATATCACAGAATGCTCAACATGTACATGGCCTTACACTCATATCAAATGGGAACCCTGCATTTGTAATTAATGGTGTTGATATTGTAAAGATTTCCCAGCAGGTCTGATACATTTGCATCTCCTCGGGTGGGTTGTTTTTTTTTTCTTCTTCAGTGCTTTTGTCTGGTAAACATCGCCCACAAAACTGATTCCATGAGGGGTAATTACAGCAACCGCCGGAAACCAATCAGCGTAGCCAGCGGGGAAAATGCACTGATTTAAACAAAGCAGGATATTAAAGCCGGCGGACCTGGACGCAATAAAGTGGTACTAGAGGACAGTGGGAGATTACAGGGCTGAGAAATGGAACCAGTTCATTGCTTTGACTGAACATTGTGGACATAGACCATTACTTTGGGGTCATTACACAAAATGATACAGATACAATCCAATATTGTCAATTACAGGCATCGAGCATCTCTCTCTCTGCATGTCGGCTTTTTGAAATTCAAAAACACAGACTGGAACAGTGACGATCTGCTGATTTCTGCTGATCTATTTCAGGCTGATAGCAGCTCTGCTTCTCCCAACAGCGTCGGTAATGAATGTATCCACGGTTTGAGGGAGATGTCGGGCTTTCAGCCACTCGTCGGACAGCTGTGTAAAGCCCTGGTTCGCTAATACCTCTCCACCTTTGCACAGGTTTATGGCCACGGATCAGCAGGCTCAGTAACAAGGCTGACAGGGGCTTCTAACCAGTCAGGAGACAGGCAAACAGATGAACCGGGCAGCTCCCGTCTCCGAGGAGAGAGCGCCGTCGGAGGGAGGGTTAAGGATAAATGGGAAGCGTCCAGTCAAGCGTAGCTGAACATGCTAGCCCATCTCAATGGGCCCTAATGACTTGGCTGGGGATCGCTGTGACATGACTCTGGTTGGGAGGATTTGGCAGGCGGGGATGGGGGGGGAGAGAGGTTCTGGATACGTGTCAGGGTATCAGGGAGAGCAGAGGAACGCGGACCGGGGTCGACCGCTTCAAAACATAATTGTTCCACGTGAACCAAGAAATGCAGGTCTGCCCTTACTGTCCACGAACATGGACACCAGGCACAGAAAGCTTGAAAGTGCATGAATATAGAAGAACTCCATATGTCTCAACCGTACAGGCAGTTCATCGAAATACATTTGGCGATGTGGCAATCACACACCGGCAGAACATTTAACTGACACAGACGGGATGAAGGCGGGGATGAAGGCTGTTAGAAACCGACGGCGCCAAGCAGCTGATTCCTGCCGCCTGTCAAAAGTTAAGTTTCTTTTTCCCCCCCTGGAGGAAATTCTCTGCCTTGATTTGATTCCAGTGTGTATGGACTGTTCATCGCTAAACCACTTCACGCAATAAACTGGGCGGTTAGCGTGAGCAGAGGCAGAGGCAGCGGTGCCGCTCGGAGCCGCTCAGAAGGAGGAGGTTTGAAATCTGTTCAGGGGCCTTTTTGCTGCCCGTCATCCTCAACACGATTCCCGTTTCTCTCTGTTGTCTTGTTCAACAAAGACTTGATGCCAAAAGAAAGCAATAAAAGAAGCAGAATTGCAGTGATTGCACAGACAGAGGACACCCTCATTAGACTGTCTACTTCAGCAAACACCGGTGGCAGCAACGATTGAGCAGTAAGCATTTAAACCCCCCAACCAGACGTTTATGGGCTTAATGAATGAACAAATGAAAGAATTATCTTTATCTATTTAAAGCTCAGCTATCTCTAAGACACATTGCAAACATGCATGTTATAATGTTCCTAGTAAAACACCACAATAACCATCAGTGTGGCATGTCTTGATAAACTTTACAGTGACGGTGCCAATAAATACAATTTAAATAAGGTCTAATGATTCTGAATTACATAAGTTCTGATCAGTGTTGAATATTTACAGAATGTGTGGGCTAAAATGCGCCAGAGGCCTATTTCTCTTTTGCAATAACTCACTGCATGTTAATTATCAGTTCAGGCAAAACTATTAAATATGCAAAAAGTAAGATCAGTGTATATGATAGAATTGTGCAATTGCAATGTACAGCTGGACCCAAGCTGGCTGCTCAATATCCTTGTGAAATGCAACATTCAAGCAGTGTGCTTTAGTACTTTTTTCTTATTTTTTTCTGGTACTTTGGACTTCTATTCTTCTGCATTTTTGAGAAGGAACTAAGGGAGGACTAAACTGTAACAAAAAACTAACATAAAACATAAAACTATCTCAATCCCAAAAGTTAAAACAATAAGGAGCCGAGTCTCTCTTCTTCGGCTGTGTGCAGAAACACCATAAACATGAACATTTTGCATCAAAGATGCCAGTCTCAGTTAACATATTAAAGTAGCATCCACCTGCAAAGGGGGGTTGCGATGAAAAACACTACAAACATTAAAGTCATGTTGGTTTAAAAACACCATGGCCGTCAAATCCTCATCAATAAACATTCACCTTTGTGTTATCTAAAGACACTCAGATAACAATGTCCGATGTCATTTTTAAGGGTGCAGTAAGATAACGCATTACTAAGCACACAGGTCCACGTCTGCATATTCATCAGGCCGTATGAAAAGAAACTGGAACCCATTGAGGGAGTGTTATAGACAAACATACCACATCATAATGACATATTTTTCTGCCATACAATGATCAAATCTCTTTAAAATGGGCCATAAACAGACACTGCTGTGGTTCATATCACAGTGATTAGAGAACCCTTAATCACTGGATGGAAATACATCGTCAAACTGTAAATATCAGGATGTTATATATCAGTTTGCTAATCAAGAGGACGGGCAGAGAAGTGCTTCAGTCAAGGTGTTCGTTCCCATATTCCCATAGGCTTCTTTCCATCTGCGTGTGTTAAAGTTGTCCACAGGAGCCAGGGAGAGTTATAAATATCCTCAGCATTGTAGTGTTGATTGGCCACCAGCCACCATCCGAGTTTGCAAATTGATAACGGGAGAAACTGAACCAACATTATAGCTGTATGTGAATGAGTTCTAATAAAAAAAAGAGACTGGAGGGGCAACGGTGCCAAGGATCTCATTCATTCCGGTTGTCACGACAAGCCGCGCTACAGCCTCAATAAAACATTCGGCCCGCCTCGTCATCTATCACGGCTCTGGCCCTGGCAGGTTCTTGGCTCGCCGTCTGAGGGCCGGCCTCTTGGTCTTGTAATGCGTTTTGGGCTCTTAGGCCCCCTTCACTCAGGAGTGTACTACAACACAGCACTGGAGTACTGGTACAGTGTGTGAGTCCTTAAACGATATCGATGGGGGTTGGCACCTCGTGAACCCGACGACAGCCGGGTAAACTGAGGAGCGTTCTTCTGTAGCTTCGACAGATTTCATCTAATCTAGCCGTTATCAAGATGGGATGCTGTCTTGTTCCACGCTGTGAACACGCAACCCTGCGTTTGTTCAGGTTGCTGATCAGACAAGAGGTGGCGGGCAGCGGGCGGCTGACAGCGGAGGAGGGGCTTAGGACGGACCCATCACAGCCAATCTGCTGCTGCGCCATCAGAGTCCTACTTCTACTTCCTCTCCTGTCCTTTAGGGAGGCCTTACTCAGACACTATCAAGTAGTATCTGAGAAAGTCAAGTGGCTCTGACCTCGGAGGCTATCTACTCATAGTTCTTCATCTCCTAGACAGCGGCGCTATTACGGAGCGGTGAAAAAGCCTCAAAAAAAAATAATGCCGGAGCTTTGATGGTGTTTGAAGCCCAGGAAACCCGGAACTGTGATTCACTTGGCGAGCGGAGCGTTCTGAGAAAAATGTAATACCTGAACCATCAGGGGGGGGAATAGATGATGCAGTGGATTATCAGATAATTGGAATCTGTGAAAGGTCACCGCCGTGATGGCAAGTGACCTTAGATCAATGGCAGTGGGTTGGGTCACACTTCAGTAGGAAGGCCTGAAGCCAATGGGGGAGGGGTGGGGTGGATCCAGGATCACACGGAAAAGGGGGAAGGGGCGACGGACGGAGTTAAAAGCAGCAAATTAAACCATAAGATGAGACGTCCGCTGACCGAGGGGACTAAGGCGAGCCAGCAGACATCTGGAAAATACTTTTCCCTCTTTCTTTGGTTCTCTTCCTCTCCTCTCTTCCGTCTCTCAGTTCCCCCCCCTCACTCTGTCGTTTGATCTAGCCACGGCCCTAAAGTCACGAGGCAGGCTTTATATCTTATATTCACTGTTCCGCATGAGAAACCGTGTGTCCCAAAAAAAACTCTTCTCAAAATAAATGAGGCTCTCTGAAGGCAAACGCAGGCGATGACGGGCGCCATGCCGACACCGGCCATCGCAGCAGGCATCAGTAATTCGATCTGAAGAAAATGTCTGTGTGTGTGTGTGTGTGTGTGCGCGTGCGTGCGTTTGCAATAGGCGATGGTGTGTAACTGCAGTCTATCTTTCTCTTACTTCTGTTCCAAAGGCCCAATCGGATTAAGACAGGTGTAGGTGTTGACTGTCCTCCTCCACATCTGTGTTTGCTTTTGAAGCTTCTCCCTTTCTAGATTGGATTTAGATTCGTTGTCCAGGAGGGATATTTGTTTTCACAGCCAGTCCACACCAAAAAAATACAGATACACATATGGCAACATACAGATATAGACTGTACACAAAGTCTTCATGTTTACATTCATTCAATCATCCCGGCTCACAACAGTGTCAGCGAGGCGGATTGTTCAGCGGCTGCTGTTTCGGGTAGGAACAAAGCTGCTCTTTGAATGGAGCTCTTCTCCATTGAAGTGTTCTGTATCTCCAACCAGATGGAAGTAACGTGACGTGCTGGTTTGGGTGTTGATGAGTGTCATTTGAAAGTGTGAGCGCTTGGTGTGTGATTGTTCGTATCTGGGTGTGGGAGGGTATTTGATCTGGGAGGCATCTCCACGCTGCTTGTTACAATTTGTTTTTTTAATTTATTTTCAATTTTCAAACGGAGATGAAAAACACTTTAGGAGTGGATGCCAGTGTTAATTGGCTGGAGAAGCTGCTACAGTACAAAGAGCTGCGCGGGTGTTACAATACCCCCAGCCATTAACACTGGGTTGCTGCAAGTGGCCGGTTTAGAAATGAACCTGCCATCTGGAGATAAAGAAAATCAATATCCCTGATGACGGTCTATTGTTCCCCGTAAGAGGCACAGAAAAGGGCTGTGGTCAATATATTGCCACTGTCATCATCTTTAAAATACGGGCCTTGACTGTCATTGACTGGCAACCCAACAGACGCCCGCCGGCTAATTGGAATTTACTCATAGGAAGACAAAAGGGAGGCAGCTCTCTTTGTCGCTGACAGGATGCCGAGAGGCCCGGAGAAATTGAATTCACAATCGAGAGCGATTTTAATTAGACCACTTTGTACCTTTCATTGCCGCTGAATCCTATTTACATTCATTCTCGTGTTACTAAGCTACCTCACCTTAGGTTTATTGCCTCAACTAATCTTCAGGTCTCAGTCCGTTTAAAAAAAAAAAAAAAAGTGAGCTTTCAAAATGTTCAGATCAATGAGATCTTTTTGAAATGGAGTTTTATTCATCATTTAATAATAAACCTCGACCTTGTGGTTGACACAAAAAGCATTGCCATAGTTAAAACCACACAACATCTGATATGTTCATTCCCGTAACAGAGATACTGCAACACAAAAAAGCAACTCATTTCCGATACATTGTGTGTAGCACGTCAATCACGACCCCTTTAAAAATCCCCTTTGAAATAAATCTAAAAAAAGAAAAAAAAAAAAAACAGTATTTAGATGTGCTGGAACAAAAAGACCTTGAAGGCAGGATTTATCAGCTTAGCTAAAGGCAGATGATCCACTGAGCGGAGATAGGAAGGGGTTGCCCCGTCTTATTCTGAGCCCCGTATGATAGTCACATGGAATCCATCCCGAGGCCTGTCGGACACAAACGTATTGATAGTTTAATAGCACCAGTTTAACTCTCGCCCTCGCAGCTAACGTCAGATTTCTCCATCAGCATTCTCCACCATTTAGAGCTCCAATGTGCCACTTTGAGGCTTGAGGCTGGCAGTGTGTTCACACTCCCGCCCACCTGTCACTCATCTGATGGAGTCGATGTCACTGGCCCCGTCATTCATCTTAAAGACTTGATTGGTGTCTTTGCAGCATTTAAAGAGACAGTATGTCAGAGAAGAGAAAAATATTTTTCGCTAGCTTAAAGATTTCAATAATTTCAATCCATATTTTGTGTGATGTGAAATGAGTTGCCCGTAATTTTCACTTTTTACCCCGCCGTCCAATGACAACGGAGGAGGGGCGGGACAAATACCCCGAAGACCAACCGTCACATCCCACATGTTGGCTACAGGTACTAAACAACAACAACAACAACAACAACAACAACAACGGAGGAGAAATGTGTACACGTCCTCTCTCCCTACACGCTTCAGCCTTCCCTTCATTCAGAGAAAGTCCTCTACATCGCGCCGACATCTTTAGTTCTGTGAATATTTTGAATCATAGCAACTAGATGATACCAAAAAACTGTGTTCTGCATTTAACAATAAACAAGTATTTCATTAATAATGGATTTTATTTATATAGCACACTTTAACATACAATGAAATCTCAAGGTGCTGCACAGGGTAAAACAATCACAATAATCAAATATAATAATAAAACGCTAAAAACAAATACAAAATGAAATAAATGAATTAATTTAATCATAATAAAATCTAAGAATATATATTAAAACTGAACAACCACCCAAGAAACGCAATCTAAACTACACAAAGCCAAGACCTTAGGGGAAGGCAGAGAGGAACAGGTGAGTTAAAAAAATATATATATTGCATATTGCCAATCATTATCATCGCAGGGTAAATTTCCATTTATGATATAGCATCTAGCTAGCTAGCTAGCTGTGAAGGAAGATGACATCACCAGCACAAATCAATCTGACAAAACCCCAATTATGGAACTGTCTCTCCAATCAGCAACTAGACGCTGATGAGTTAATGGGCACAACACATCACTGAACCAATAGCAGGTGTGGATGGTGATTAAGAGGTCTGGAATCATTTGTTTCTTTTACGTTCAGTGTGGAATGACAAATGGCTTTAAAAACTACAGTACCAATGAGTGCAAGTGGCCATTACCATGGTGAAGACACCAGGCAGAGGTATGAATCAGAACTGTGACTCAACGAATGAAACACCAAGCTGCTGAATTCAGCCAAACTTGACTTTTACTTTACTTTGCTAATTAGACATTCATAACTTGGGAGTTCTTGGGAGCTGTAGTTGACTTTTCTGAAGTTTTAATGTGCACAGACTGTACTAAACAATATGTTTTGGCTTTTTTAAATCGCACTCTCTCTATTTGTCCTGATATTTCATCCACAGCCTTCATAGTCATCTAACAGAGTCTTTAGTCACCGGAACCATGAAGTAAGTCCATATGGTTTAAAAATGTCCCCAATATCACTGAAAGGCAGCTTCCAGCTGGATGGTGTGATTTGGTTGAGTAAACACAAGGTCACAGTAAAACACCAAGTGATATTGTATAACATATGGTGCGTTGTTTAATATAATTTTAATGCAAAAACACTGCATGCTGTCGCTTCATAGCTAAATCAGACTGTGTGTGATAAATATTCTGGGAAATGCGACAAGACACAAACTGCCTCATCATTACAGCCAATAAACTGTTTTTGGATTTTGTATCTTCATGAAATCTTGAACATCTTCCAAATCTTTTTTTTTTCCCCTGTTTTTCCGTCTGCCTGGGTGATGACGTGGAACATGTAAGACACAAAGATATAATCAGCTGAGCGGCCCACGACAGACGACGCCACGCAAGAGTGTCGAGCCGAGAACTCTTTTATTAGCCCTCCTAACTGATATCTGGCACATATCTGAGACAGGCTGGGTGTATCGCCTGCTGGGATTTGGCCCGGTCCAAACACCCCCCCCCTCCAACCCGCCACCTCCCGCTGGCTTAGTCTGAGGACAGCCTGGCACCAAACCTGATTCCTGAGTCCCGAATTCACACACTTCCTCTGTTTCTATCTCGACAGACTGGGCAAAGAAAACAAAAACCTGCAGCTCTGATTAAAAAGCAATTAGCTCCCCAGATCCCGGGGCCCCTGCAGAAGAAGCTGCAGGATGTCATCTGGATTCGGCCCGGGCCCAGGACTGGGATGTCTGCTCCCCCTCTGCTCTCTGCTCTCATTTGCTGAGAGTTGTCTGGGAAAAGTAAGCCGGCAAGTGGAGGAGCTACTTCTTTTAACATGACCTAACCTAAATGTGAGCTGTGGCAGGCAGAGATGGATGACATTTCTCCCTCGTGTAGTTATTATATTTATATCTTTAGATTCTGCATTGATGGATACCTTTAGAGCTAATGACAAAAGCCACTCTTTTCATTGCAATACAAACACTGAGAAAAGCTGCAGTTGCTTACAAAAAGAAGCATTTTTGAACGCATTCATAATCCTCAAAGACAATCCTGCTGCTACACTAATAATCTGTCTGGAGTAACAGAGAAACTGATTTTTTACAACCTTATTTACAAGGCGGATCTGAGCCCAAACAAAAGTTCTAAGACACAGTTGTTTTTTTGCAGACAGAAATATTTCCAGACTGTTCATTTCACCTCGCAATTCCCTCACATAACATGCCGTGACACCGTATTTCTTGGCTAACTGACATATGATTCTTCCAGTCAATGTCTACAATAACTAAGTAGAGAGAAGCTTTCCACGTTATGAATTGTCCTCCATGCTAAGTACACAAGCTGAACCAGCAGTAAACTGGTTAAACTGGGCTTCCTGGACATTTTTTTAGGGTGACTAGCTTTAAAAGTGACACACTGTTTTAGACTTACAGTTTTTTTCTGTATCATAAACTCTTTACCGCTAAACTAAACTTAAATTTCTAGTCCACGAATATATAAAAACATTGCACCAGAAAAAAAGAACATTGCTCCCCGTTATCATCTCTATTAAGAAAACAAAAATGTTAAATGGTGGCTGCACATTTGTCCAGTTGCCATCTTATTCAGGTAAAAGACATGCAGTGTGTCCCAGTTCCTGGCTGCATGCTACTTCTAAGCAGGATCTGAGTGTACTGTGTATTCACACTGGAGAAGTGACAAAAATGAAGTACAGTGTACTAGAAACATTCAAAATAAATACTTGATTTTTAAGGAAATGTAAGAGCTGCTCAAGACTGCAAAAAAGAAGTTAAACTATTTATGGATGATGGTGAAACAGCTCCAGAAACACCAGAAAAGTATCATGTATTGTTAGTATAAACAGTGAAGCCTATTTTTTTGTATGCCAACTGCAAAAAGATGTTACCTACCGTATAGAATTACTATGCTGTTTGGACACAACTATGGATTCTAGGGTTGCAATTAACGATTATTTTTATTGTTGATTAATCAGTGATGATTTTCTCAATTATGGAATAGTTCTTTGGTCTATGAAATGTCAGAAAACGTTGAACCATGTCGATCAGTGTTTCCCAAAGCCCAAGATGACGTCCACAAATGTCAGTTTATCAAACAGCTTAAAAATATTCCGTTCAAATGCCATAAAGGAAGCTGGAATCAGACAGTTTTGTCTTTTTTTATTCTTATAAATGACCAATTGACTGTCATAATAGTTGGCAGTTAACATAATGGTTGACAATTGGACGATTGATAAATCTGTCAGCTCTAATGGAGCCATACCTCGTAACACGGGTAAAAAAAATACACTGTACACCTGAGGGCGTATCCCTTAGCAACAGGACAGAAGAGCCTCTGAGGATAATGGACATTTATCTATAAGCTCATTAAGTTTTTTTTAAATAATCTGCTGGTTTAGTCTAACACTTTGTGACAAAAACTGTGTGTTATATATCTTTGGCTTAATTCACGCTAAAGTAAAACGACATCATTACAAGAAAAGCACAAAACGGCTGAAATATGAGCACGCAGCACTGGAACATGGGGAACATGTGAATGGAAGCCGGCACCTCGTGATCATCAGCGGTGGTTTTGATGTCATCGCTTCATCGAGACGTCAGATGAGATGAGAATATGATTGTCACCTCCAGCACCTCTCTCAATAAAAATGCTGGAGTAATAAGAGCCTTTATTTTATGGATCTGGATAATGGTTCGCGCCAGTCGCAATGAGACGCTGGAAGTTCCTTATACTTAAATGCGCACTGACAGACACACTTAGAGGCTTTAAGTACTGTGAACACTTGATGAAGGGCCTTGGGCGTCTTGCTAGCTTGTTTCATTACCACTTGTCATTCTCTCTGCCAAGCCAACTCTACGATACCTTTTTCCTCCTCCCCCCCCCCTAACTCTCAAAACTTTTCTTCTGATTAATTGCACCCTTTTAGGCTTTCTCACAATCAGCCTGAACCATTTTGCAGCCTTTTCATTACAAAGTTAAACGTCTGGCTATGGAATACAGTGGCAGTAAATGCCATATCCTTTCAAAGAGGCAAGGGCAGGGTAATTGTCTCAGTGGCATAATCGTCCCTCAACAAAAGCCGGTGGAGATGACAGGGCTTTAACATAATAAGGAGCGCTGTCATCGTGGATTCACCCAACAAAATCCTTCCAAACAGCATCTGTGGTGCCTTTTGATTCCCTCTCTACCAGGGGACGTGTATCTCCATTTTAAGGCGTCCATTTCGCTCTTTTCTCCACTGCTGATGGCCTGTAATTGCTTCCATCTGCTCTTTGTACATACAGTATTACATGTCCTGCCAGAGATAACACAGCGCAGTGAGAAAACCAGTATGACAGCAGAGAACAACCGGCTCTAAATGTCAACTAGCCACCAATGAAACGCACCCGCGGCTATCGGAGTTCATGTTCCAACTCTTTTGTTGAGTCATAATGACATGGGGCAATGCAGTGTTCCTTAAAAACTTCTTTTTTTTTTTGCCACAAAGCATTATCTCAGCGAGGAGACAGTTGACAAATGAAATCAATAAATCAATCACACAAGATGGATTGGGTGTCTAAAACGATATCTGCAAATGTGAAGATCCTGGGTGCAGATTGGGGGGGCGAGCCATCTCCACCATCTTCACCATCTCTGCTGCTGGGACGTGGAGCAACAGGTGCTCAGCGTAAACAACAAACAGAGGAAATAAAAATGATATTCAAAAAGGGGGCAGCACAGTAAATCTGAGGCTCCGAACTGAGCCGACGCACACGGGGATCTAAAGAGCGACTCAGCGCTGGTGAGACGCTCTACAGAGGATACGCATCTCCTCTCAGATGCCCAACGACAGCTCCAACCTCACGGGAAAAAATAAATCCCCTCTCTCGCTGTCACACACGGCTTATTCGCATTCACATTCACATCCTCCTCTCCCCGCTATGTTTGCTCCTGTAATTCTCCGACGCTATTCTCTCCCTTCTCCCTGTCAGAGGAATTTAAAGGCACAGAGAAGTACCCACTATGAACAGAAATCAAGAAAACTGTGCAACGTTGCACCGGCTATGTGGACCCGGTGGGTGAGAGAGAGGGAGAGAGAGGGGCGAGTATGAATTATGCATGTGTCAGGGGGTGGTGGTGAGGGGGTGGGCTTCAGATTTGTCAGAATAAATGCATAAAGCGCACACTTGCAAAAACCCATAATATTATCTGTCACAATTCAAGGTTACCAAATATGCAAGGAGCAAATTATTCATTCCCATACAAAGCATAGTGATGAGGCGGAATAACTGCTGAGAGCGACAGAAGGAGTTGGCTTAGGATGCGCGGGAGGCTCTTCTCTCTGTGCGAGTTTGTGTGTGGGGTTGTTAATTAGGAAGCTATTTGTGTGGAGAAAATAGTTATTCTAGTGCCTGTCACTGTCCCTCTGCACTGTCATATCTGTCCTGTTAAACACAAATACTTATGATTACATCTACCACCCCCAAACTGTGGAAAAGTACTGTGTGAAGGCCTATTAATTAATACTATTCCATTAACAGGAATAAAAAGACTACATTGGTTCAAAGTGATAGAAATCAAACTTTTTTTAGAGAACTTTTTAGCCTCTCTCATTTTTGTTTTGTTTTACGCCACATATACATATTGTACAGTTCAGTCTTAGTGCTCTAACAAAGTTTTCACTTGGCTGATTTTCTGCGCCTTGTGGCCAAAAAATCTAATTAAAACATTAAAACACAAAGAAACTACTACTTGAGAAGTATCCTGCAGTGCTGGACCCATTTGGATTTTTGGTTTTATATTTGTCTTATTCCTGTCCAAAGGTAGTAAACCTTAATATTTTACATCCATCAAAACCACCACCAAGTGATGGACTGAGCTAACACAGTTTCAGATACCGATAGGGTATCTGCAAATAGTGATTGCCAATACGATATCGTAATTCATTGGAATCATGCAACCACGGATTGTTTTGGCTCTAAAACTGAGCTGGATTGCCCAACATGATTGTATGAGTGTTACTGATAGAGAAAACACAGGTTTTTAATAATGATATTGACAAAGAAACTCTATATAATTAGAATCAATCAGATCAGGATCGATATCTGATCATTTAGAAAGGGTCACTATTGGCACAAGGATCGGGGTGAATCATTCCCAGCAGCACTAATCAATTATGTTATATATATTTATATACTGTGGCACTTATTGGCTAGATTGCTGTTTAACCGAGAAACAATGGTTTCATGTCAAGTTGCTGGAGTTAGCCTTCCCAATGCAACAAGGCCGTGTGGATGTCTAAAAGGTACACTCGAAAGAAAATGGAGATCACCCATCACGAGAAAGCGTTGATGGAAATAAGGAAAACCCAAGAGAAATGACACTGCATAAAAAAACAAAACCCAAGAATTCAGTCATTGTAGATGGGTTAAAAGAATCTGTGGGTATTCTTTTCCTTCTAAAGATTAGATCACGCTACTGCAATGAGTAATAAAGCCGAGTACGGAAGGACTACTTTAAAAATCTACTCAACTGAACTGGAAAGTTAATCAGTAAATAATTACCAAGTGAAGAACATTAATCAGCTGTCAGCTTACCCTCAGAGCTCTATCTCAACACTGCAATCACTTTTTGGGTCACTTTTCTCTCGAGTCCTCAAAATACGAAAATGAAATGGCTCTTTAGTTATGATGAGTGATTTGAATCGCTTTCCTGACAAACAACAAACCAAACCATGACCGTCTACAGTATAAAAGTTAAACACAGGTGCAAAAACAGCTGGGTGGTATTAATTATTTCTTTATAAACTGATTTTTGTTTGGGAGTAATAATCAAGATATTTGTATAACATCTGACCTTTAGTTTGACGAGTTCTCACTTTGTATTGTTTGACGCTTGATTGTGAAAAAACTATTCACATCCATTAATTCTATAGTCATAATGAAATGCTGCCGTTTGAAAAATTTGAATTACTTGATTTTAGAATGTGCAATTTCACCGTGTTCTTTTTCCCCCCTACTGAGTTTAACTGATGACAGCTACCGTTTTGAAACAAATTACACAATCATCTGTTTGCCAAAAACAGGGTGATATAAAATCAACAGTGGATGCCCTTTTCAGTCTGCTGGGCCTCTTTATGGGATGTGATTCTGGCTCCCCACATTGGTGCATCTCATCCACAGCCGTCTTTGTGAAAGACCCCTGCAGTTTAACGCACCTTCAAATTGTTCACACCTTCCCTGCACGACTGCTGCCCCCGTGATGAACCAATCACAGCAAAGTCATGCTGGGAAAAATATGCATACCACCCTCAAGTAGTGGGCCATTTATGTTTATGATCATAACTTCTTGCAAGCCAATTATCACCATAGATATAACACTATTCACACTATTAAAAAAAAAATCCTCCGCCATGTCGCAAAGGGCAATGTAGGCTGTGTTCATTTGCTGCCGACCACTTAGAGAAGAATAATATGCAGATAAACGTGGTCAACTTATTACAGTCATGATTGCAAAATGTTCAGAGCAGTGTGGGCAAATAATCACTGAAGCATCACAAGACTAAGCAGTAAATATGCTAATTTAAATCTGAAGCAAATAGACGCTTGTTGTTGTTTTTTTTTCCTTGCATGAGTTTACCCCTGCAAGTTAATGAAATGCAAAAACACAGCATGCTAATCTAGCATACATACACTTCATCAGAAAGAGACATTCATTAGACTGGACAGATATTATTGCAGCCCGCGGACACCACGTGCATTTTAAAAGCCTTGTTTGGCCTGGCGACTTATAGAGAAGCATATTTGTACTTGCAGCAGGAGCTCCGGGAAAGAGAGCTGCATGCCAAAGACATACAAACGTAACAGCCTTAATGTCCTCTTAAACCAAAAGGTCCTCATAAGGACGGTTGGATGTCTCAGTCGTCATTGTGTATAGACCATTTCACATCCGTAAACGGAAATATTCCAAATGTATCCCAGCTTATATTACCTGTTACAGTATATGTGAATGACACAGACTGACAAAAAACTAAACATGGACCCAAGCTGTTGCCTAGCAATGCAATTGACCCTTCGCCAAGTCCCGCCCCCCCCCGCTGCAACTCGGTCAAGTTAATAGAGGTACCATCGAGCCCACAAAGTCTCTATCTGCATACATAAAAAATTACATTTAAAAAATAAAATGTAAAAAGCGCTTTAATAGAGAAGCAGAAAAAACAGTCTAAAACAGGTTGAAGGATATATCCAAGATGTCGGCAGTGAAAACAGGTGAAAAAAATAAAGACAGAAGTTTAAGGCTACAGATCACAGAGTTAAAGTGAACGATCACATCACCTGGTGATCGAGACAGAAGACAATGACGTTTAGGAACAACAACGTTCCTATAAAGCCAGGTTGGTCTTTCTTTCACTGTTAAAATCATTAAAAAGCAAAAGCAGCATCTGTTGACATTTAGCAAACAGTGAGTAGCGAGCGTAGCATAGAAGTGCTAACATACACTGCAAATGTTAGCTCCAGAGGTTCTTATGTAGAAACATAACCTTTTAGAATTGTTTATCTCATTCCAACCTCTCCGTGTAACGAGTATCACAATTTGACAATTTTTAACCATGACTAGCTCCAAATCCACAAAACCAGCCTGAAAACAAATTAAATATGAGACGATTTCATGAAAGTCTATGGAGCAAAGCTGGATAGTTGTCGGTCCCTGGTTGCAGCTGGCTGATGCTACGCTATGATTGGCCATCTGTGTTCCAGGGGTCAGACTTAGCCAAGGGTCAATTCCAAGTGAAACAGTCTAAAACCAAGCCATTCCACACACACACACACACACACACACACACACACACACACACACACACACACACACACACACACACACACACACACACACACACACACACACACACACACACACACACACACACACACACACACACACACACACACACACGTTGTTGATAAGCGTGCTAAAGGACACTTTGGTCATTTCTGAGGTGTAAATATGAATTTACTCACATTCCAGCGCTCTTAGGAGCAACATAACATCTAATTTCGACCCATTAGTGAAAGTGTTTCTTTATGGGGTTTAATGTTCTACTTCAGATTCAAATGGTGCTGCTCTGCTTTTTGCATGACAAATGAAACACAGAAAATGCATCAGAGAAAGTCGCAAATACATTTCACTAAATGACAAACGTGTCTTGACTTGACATTTACACGTTGTCTGGCATTTTATCCTCAAAGCTCTAATGCTAAAGTTACCATTTGATGTACCCGATTTCCATGGAAAGGATTGCCCAGGTGCTCCCAAACTTACATTACTGACAGCACTTTAAGACTCATTTGCCCCATCCACTTTGATTCCCCCCTGTGGATCCAAAACCGACCACCTCCGTCTTCCCATCTCTAACCTCCAGGCTAAAGCTGCTTCAGTTCCTTTGATCCCCCCCTCCCCCGACTCCTCTCTACATCTGCCTCCATGCGTGGCTGATGGACGGGATCATGAGGCCTAAGATGAGACACTCTCTGCCATTTTGACACATCTCTTTGACAAGGTTGAGAATATCTTCGGCGAAAAGACTCAGACTGACTGGTGTCACCTCCACCCCCCCCCCTCCTCCAATCCTGCTTTCACTTACCCACCCGGCTCATGTCTTGAGTGACAGGCACAGCATGGTGACATGGGTTTTACATATAATGTGTCACGCGAGGGGGAGACAGGGGAGAAGTTAGAGCATCACATCCTCTCAGGGTAAGTGTGGCGGAGAGAAGAGTGCCGCAAGTGTGTTTGTGTGTGTGTGTGTTCAGGGTTCAAGGTGGTGGAACAGCTTGTCTGGGAGCCCCAGAATTTCCAATGTACTCCCAGCATGCAAGGCTGCTTCCAGTGTGCCTGGTGAGTGGCTGCAATCACAGCTGCAGCACAGGGAAATGGAGTCTGAGATGTGGGGCTGTCATCGTCGAGGCTGTAAATCTCCCAAATATAAATCCGTACGTCCCGTTTCCAGCCCGCTGTGCTCTGCGGAAAAGGTTGTTTTTTTCCCCCTCAATGGTGTTGGAATTTTACATAACAGAGTGCAGCAGAATCAGAAAAAAAAAAAAAAAAAAAAAAAAAAAAAAAGTCTAGAGTTACCACAGATGAATTGAAAATGAGCCCAGCAGAACCCAGCTCTGACACTATGAAGTGACTGGCACCAGCTGGCACACTGAGGAGCACACAGGTAGCATGATGAATAGATTTTGGGGTAGAGTGAGCGTGCGTGTGCGCGCGTGCACGTGGCCATTGCTCATGATTCCCAGTGTTTGGAGTCGATGCTGCATCCCACTTTGGGCAGTTTTACACTCTGAAAACGCATGCACAAAAACACCGCACCGCACACACACACACGCGGGAGACACAACACACCTGCAAAGACAGGTACACACACACAGCTGCACGACTCCAACCACACAAACACTTAGACACACACTTGTCTGCATTGGCATTTTTTTTTCGCAGTCAAACTGGAGACCAGCAGCACAGGCGTCTCTCTCTCTCTCTCTCTCTCTCTCTCTGGTGGCAAACACCTTCTGTCATCTGATCTCACACCAGTGTGCAGTGGGAGAAGCATGTGCATAGACTGTGTGCGGGGCTGCTGCCTGCAGGGCAACACACACACAACAACCAAAAAACACACACAAGCCTCTCCTGCGTGGAGAGGAAGCCCGGGGAGAGAGCCAGTGCCAGCCGCCCTTCAGAGAACCATTTTGCGGTCTTTCTGTGCGGTCCTTTAAAAACCCTGCTGTGTGCGGGACCCTGTGCTGCACCCGTTCACACTAACTGGCTGATCTTGCAGCAAAAAAATAACATATTTCATCATGCAACTTGCAAAAAAAAGCCAGAGGAATAAAGAACAGTTTGGCACTAATGACGCTCAGACTGAGAACATTCAAGTTCAGCTAGACTGCATTACATCCCAAGTGTTGTTCAACTCACCGATGAGAGCCAGCTGCAAGAAGTACAGTCCGAGGAAGTCCATTATGGAGTGCGACATTAATTCAAATGGATGCAATCCCCGGCGAGGTGATGCGCGACAATAAAAAGCCTCTGTGCGCGTCTCTGTGCGTATTTGCGCGTTTGTTGGAATTGGCACCGAAATGATGATGAAGACCCAAAGAACCGCAGCTATTTCTCAAGTGGCTGACTGGTCACGGAATCCACAGCACTGCATGAAAAGACAGGAGCGCAGCAGAGCATCATCTTCTTTTTAACAGTCAAACTTTTGTCATGGAGGAGGGGAAGAAATGGGTTACAGCTGCGCCAAATGGTTCCAAATCAATGCAACACCGGTAGGGGTGGAGAGAGAGAGAGAGGAAGGGAAGAAAAAAGAAAAAAAGAGAGAAAACCACAGTTTGTTCCTTGGGTGGAGTAAACCGTGCACGCATTGAGCATCCCCCTGGTCGTCTCCTCCGTCCTGCGTCCTCTCCTGCTTCGCCTCCTCCACCTGCTGGAGCTGTCTGGAGAGCTGCGGATGAATCACTGGAGGGAGGGTGGTGCGCTGCTTTGAGCACTCCGACCCAGTGATCCTCCTCTCTGCTCCCAGGCGGGTCCGGCCGGAGATATGCCCAGCCCAGCTCGTTTCCCCCCCCCAAAAAAAAAGAAAAATCAAAAAAGAAAAATCCAATCTTGGCCAAAGTTGAAATAGGACAAGTTAAATCGATAGTCTATTTCATACTGCCATAAAATGGAAACAATAAACCCGCGTGAAATGGTGCATAGGGTGGGTGGACCATATCCACACTTCTCTGAAAGTAGGTTATCCCCCCTAAAAAAGAGAAACTACCACAGTGGACCTGCATGAGAGGCATTGATTTGGAGGAAGTTGAGAAAATATTTGAGGGGCCCTACAGCAGCATCAGCATCAGCATCAGCACCACCGGAGGAGCAGGCAGCACAAACAGACCCAGACTGACTCTGTGTCTGTGCCTCTTAATGGTGGAAGTGAAGGGACCATCTTGCAGCCAGCATGCTCTGTTTGAGGCTACCTGCTGTCTAATGTGCTCACGCTGGTCCACCTTCAGAAGAGCAGAACAAAGAATCATCTATCATGATCTCGGGTTTCTGGTGGGGGAAATGGCTCTGATTGACGTACTGTTGTTGTTGTTGTTATTATTATTTTTGAGACGTAGCATACTTTTTTTTTATCTATTAGACATTTGTTTGCCGTACACCCAGAATAATTGGAATAGGCCTGTAGAAGCAGGTCTCCATAAATCATGGAGAATATTTAAATTCTTCATACGGACAGCTGTTATGGGCGCCTTTTTTTTTTTTTTTTTTTGGAGCAGGGGGTTAAAGCTTGAATTATTTCCAAGCCGTTACACTCGCACTCTGGATGAGAAATTAATTTTTGAGCGGTCTCTCTGTTGGGAGTTGTTTTGCCTCCTCGAGCTTAGTTGTTTTTTTTTTACAGCATCTCCGGGACACTTTCATCCAAAAACCTTGTTTGTGCAGTATGTAAAAAAGGCTGACACTCACTGAAACGTGGGAAGGATCATACACTGTTTTCTAAAGAATAAGCTGCACAACCTTAAACTTCTGTGCAGTTTTGTGCTGGGGTTTTTTCTGAGGAGAGTGGGCAGTGTGCTCCTCTTAGGATTTGTTTATAGCGAGACTGTAGGAAGGCTGAGAGGAAAGATACTGCAGCAGCAAGTGTTTGGAAAACTTTTATCACATTTGCAGAGATTCGTCTTTAGCCCGAAGCCCACTTTTAATGACTTTCAGATCACAACACATTTACACCGTCAGGAGCATAAATACTTCATTTTAACAATATATGTATATATATAGCATGATTATATACATTTTTGGTGGAGTGAGATCCAAGAAACAGCTTATTTTCCGAGGTTGGAGACTCTATTCCGTGTTCTTCTGTAAAACAATGTTAACTTGGTTTGTCTGGACGCAAAGGACGTTTGATTATGTCAAACGTAATTCATTTGGTAAATAATAAGAAAAGTGAGATACTGGTCAGCCGGTGGAATTGTTTTTTCATTTCATTTTTGGTCTTCCATTGCACATATGAGATCCAAGCTGCCACACAGTCAAAGGCTTGTTCGCGACGTGTCAACCAGTCAACAGACTCAACGCGATGCATCAGGAATTGCTAGTTGACGGCTAACAACGACAATAACTGTCTTCGACGCCGGAAAATTTGATAATAACAGTAAACGGTGTTGGATTAATTGTAAAATGGATTTAGTCTCCAAGAAGACACTGCAGTTAAGACTGGATTAGAAAAGCTTGTATAAAAGGATCCGACGGCACCGGTGCAAACATTGAAACAACTCAACGGTAGGCTCTCATCTAAAAGAGTCTCAGAGATATTCAGTTTGCTGTACATGACATACTTTGACCTGACGCCTACAGCATAGTAGTAGTAAGCAGTAGACTAAAAGTTGTATATTAGTGTACTTGTATTTTAGCATTGAAAAGCAAATCTTTATTCTAGGTACTCCTCATCTGTCCCCTATTTTAACATGTGATACGATCTGGACTTAAACTCCTTGACTTATCTTCTGTCATTGGATATTGGGACATTTCCAGCCTGTATTGACATTCACATAATGGCTGCTATTGACACTGGAGATCCAGCATAGTGTATCTTGGCATGAATGTATATGCTACTTTCTCTCCTTTATCAAAACCGTATGACTGGGTGAGAGGTTTTTAGTCTTGTGTTTTTTCGTGTTTAAAGCTAAAGTACATTTATGGAATCCAGCTTTAAAGAAGCATTTAAAAGCTGGAGAGAGTAAAGACAAAAAAAAAAACTGAGCTTTAATTTCCCAGAAATCCTCCAAATGTGTAATGCACAGTAATGCCAATACACTTCACACGGCATGATCAAAGTGTTTACCGAGTACCAAAGGACACAAGATTAAAAAGATCTATACTGTAGTTGGTCACTCTGGTTTTCTCAGCACAGTGTGTGCTTTCACTGCAGCTTAGCAAACAGTCTGGACTCCGTTCTTAAACTTCAATCACTCCAAACGAATAGAAACAAGACCGTACAAAACAACAGCTTCATTTGTGCAGTCAGGACGAATGTAGGAGATGTCTTTATTTCCCATTTTTTGTTTAAAAAAAAAAAGTGTATTCACAACACTCTCGCCAAGTGCAGATTTAACAAGAAGGAACACAAAGAAATTGTTTTTCTTTTTACAGCGGCACCAGAGGGGGAGTAAATGTCTGAGGTTTGGATTTGCACCCTGGCGGCGGTCCAGCAGTGCATCCACTGAGCAGCTCCACAGCAGCAGCAGCTGGTAGTTAACTGCCTTGCTCAAGGGCAAATTGGCTGCCATTGCAGTGGGAGAGCAGAATAATGCTTGTTCAGGTTTCCAAAACTGGTTTACCCAGCAGGTTATCAAAGTGCGACCTACCCTTACCCTTTCTCCCAACAGCCCTGGATTACAGAGCGTGCCAAAAAAGATCCCCTCCCTCTATCCTTTGAATCAAACGTCCCCCTGCCTGCTTTGGATCGAATCCTTCCAGAGATTTCTCTCCCGTGTCTCCACCTCCGCTCTGTGTCCCACTCAAAAAAAAAAAGAAGCTTTTTCCTTCAAATATTTGTGGAGCTGGTGTCATAAGCCGGGGAGGAGGGGATGAGGGACAGCCTCCTGCTGGGCTGGTCATAAAGCAGTAGAGACATCTTAACGTGGGCTGATGTAGAAGCGTTAATGCATTCAAATGAATGTCTGCTCTGGCTGAGACACATGGTGAGGGAAATTAGAGGGAGAGGGAGAGGGAAGACAAGATGGAGAGAGAAAAAGAGACATTATTGACCAGCAAATGGGGCTAAATCAGAACGTTGGAACAGCTTTCAGTCCAGAGTGCATAAAGACTTGCCGGGAAATTGAAGGTACAGTTATATGACAATGTCACAAGGCCATGTGCAGCGCAACACTCTGCTCTCTCACCTGCTTTCACTCACATTTGCCTCCTCTTCTTTTTTTTCTTTTTCAATAAAGCCATTCACCATCTAGAATCATTAGAATAGGGGCGGCTGTGGCACACGAGGTAGAGCGCTCGTCCCGCAACCACAAGGTCGGTGGTTCGAACCCCTCTTCAGCCAACATGCCGAGGTGTCCTTGAGCGAGACACCTAACCCCAAGTTGCTCCCCGGGCGCTTCTTAGCAGCCCACTGCTCCTCCGGGATGGGTCAAATGCAGAGAATTGTAATTTCCCCATTGTGGGACTAATAAAGGCTTAATTATTATTATTATTAAATACTATATAATCTATGGCTTCTGCCCAGTTACATAACAGTCCAATGTTTAACCATTGAAGCTTGTATTTACTGCACACTGGTGCACTACAGACCACCACAGTGTTAGCAGTCCCAGCGTCTGGTTTACGAGCGGTTTAGCCGACTTTGCCGACACATGACATGTTGTGCTGCCGTGCCTTCCTTTCCCCATCATCCTGCTCAATTTCCATTACTGTTATTAATTTTGAGTAAAGACAAGGTTCGCAACACTGCAGGCTGCCATGCTGTTTTCCTGAGCCGCTCCGACGCAGGCAATTTCAGCTGACAACATAGGGTCCGCCTCCGTCTCATTTCGGAATAAAACTAGCAACGTGTAATCACCGTGTTCCCGTCCTCTTCTTCACGGTGACGGACAGAAGGTGAGGTGATGGGGGTGCGCAGACAGCTTGCATCGAGATGGCTTTGATAGATGCGTCTAATTGAAAAGAAAAAAAGAAAATACAGCGTCTTTCTTAAACTTCCTTGGAGCTGTATTCACTCTCAACAACATCCTCTGGTATCTGAAAACACGAGCAGCCTCAGCTGACCAACCCCAGCTCTTGTGGTCCCCGATAGAAGTAACTGCAGTCTCGCTATAGGTTACGCATTCTAGGTAAGCACAATGAAATGCTGAGGAACGTGTCAATCATGGTGCACCTGGCAGCAGATTCCCGTTTCTGCCCCCAGCTCTCACCTGCCAATGGTTACCTAGCCTAATGACATTAGGTTGGCTTGCCTTTAAGAACACCAACACAAATGCAATGTAAGAATAAGGAAATGCTGCTGCATGTCTGAACTACGGAAATCACCTGAATTATCTGAATCTAATATTGTTAGACTATTAAAAGAGTAAGTCCTCCAAAAACAGAGGGATTGGTTGGACCTTTTTATAACAAGGTTTCAAAGTGGTTCACAATAAAAACACATGAGCACATAAGATCCAGAACCAAATCGGTAAAACAAGATGGACTAGTTACGTGCAGGAATAAGCCATGGAGTAAAAGTGAGTCTTTAGAAGAGATTTAACAGAGGATACTGAATTTGTCTTTGATTTCCAGACAGGGCGTTCCACAGCCAACAGGCCCGGACAGCAAAGGCCCGGCCCGGCTCATAGGGAGTCAGCAGATCGCAGATATACGAAGGAGCAAGGCTGTTCAAGGCTTTAAAAACAAGCAGTTAAAATCATTTCTAAAACTCACAGGTAACCAGTGAAGGGCAGCAGGGATTGTTGTGATGTGGTCACTTTTTGTTCGTACGAGTTAAAAGCCCGGCAGCAGCGTTCTGTATCAATGGCAGTCTCTGAATGTTTTTTGTCTGTCTGATACCAGAATAAAGTGCATGGTGGTAGTCAAGTCTTGAAGAGATAAAAGCATGAATGGCTCTTTACGGTCTGCAGGTCTGAAAGGAATGACCCGACTTTGGTTAGCCGTCTCAATTGAGCGAAGCTGGATGGCACGACTTTAGTCACCTGAGCATCAAAAGTCAGTTCTGAATCAAAAAATAACAAAGAAGTTGCCGGCTTTGTGTCAAAAAAATGATTACATAAGGTAGTTTGTGTGTTGTTGCTAGTATGGTATGTTGCAAATAGAGGGGCGGCAGAATAGTTTTTTTGCATAAAGCTGCAGAAACGCATGCATCCGTCAACATAGCCGCCTTCTTTTTTAAAAACAACTATCTACATAGCTTACGGTGAACCTCTTAATGCACAACTATTAATCCAGCTTCCTCTGATGCCAAGCTGATATCTTCAAATATGCCTGCATTGCCTGAAAAACTGTCCAAAATCCAAATACATATCATTTACAATGATACAAAATACAGAAAAATAAGTTACATTTTGTCATTTTTGCTTCCTAAATGGCTTTAGGGGTTATAAATTATTAATTGTTTGACAATAAAACTGACTTTTCCAGCACCTCTGTATATGAATTAATCGTTAGAATTAGTAGCAAGTCTGTGCACTCTACAGTTCTGTATCTCCTGAAGATATTTTTGGTTCATTCAGGGTTAGCTTGGTCGTGAACCACCTTTGGAGCCAATTGTTAGTCGAAATAAACTTTTCAGTTGGATTTCACGTTGCTGGTGTTGGACTAGACTCTAGCTGCGGTATAAAGCAAAACATTTTTAACGTATGCTTCTTAATAGCTCAGTGTGGTTCTCTGTTCAGTTCATAACACTTTACACTCCCTCCCCTCCGGCAGAATTATTGCCGGAATAAAAAGCCTGTGGTGTAACAACTGACGGTGTGGACTGATGGCCCTTTCTTGGCCGTCACACTGATTTTGTCCCATTTGCAAATTCTGTCCCTGCTGTGGGAAATATTACCGAGCCATACTGCAACAAAACATTCCCCGTGTATTACGGCCTTTAAAAGGGCTGGGAAGCATCGTTTGTGAGCAGTGATATGAGACCTTAGTGAAATGGAACTCAGCATGTCTCATTTGATGTCCAAGCTTAGACTGTTTAGGCGCAAAAGTCTCAGCTGATAGAACTCGATGCAAATCGTAAACAATGAAATCCGAGTACTGAAAAACGTTGCCTGACTGTTAATGGTTGCTGCACTGCATTTTGAACTTTTTGAATCTTGTAATAAAAATGTAAAATGCAGAAATGTAAAATAATAAAAAAATATTAAAGTCATGTATTTATATACGAGTAGGCAACTTCTCAGCCCCAAAGGCCTTCTAAAAATAAAAGATTAAAAAGGTGTAATTGATTTTGCAAGCCTCACATAATCATAACATGTTTAGCTCAAGAAATGCATCGCTGTAGATCAAAGTCGCCCTTTTCTCATAGCACAAGCAGGATTGTATCTGTGGAGTACTTTTAGGCTGATCATAGTATTTTCTGAATATATATATATATATATATATATATATATATATATATATATATATATATATATATTAATCTGACTACTTTTTGTCAAACAAATACATTTTTTAGTATTTCTCAGACTTGTATTCTGAGCAGAAAAATCTGAGAGCATCACTATATTGTAATTGTAAGTAAATGTAAGTTCAAGATTATACGGCAGCTTGCCCGCTACAACGGTTGCAATGGTAAACATAAAAATGGCCGCCGGTATGACCATCCTGCTACATTGATTGGAATAGGAATGTATGTTCGACCCCGTTATCTGTTTCTATGGACTTCAGTATCACCGGAATCCTGGAAATGGTCCTGGTCACAGTTTATTTTAGTTCAACTTTGGCTGCACAACCAGACAGAAAATCAGGGCGATTTGTTTCACTGGACTTGTAAAGCTGCCGAGGAAGGCACAGCTGCGCTCCCCATTGAAAATAATGGCCTTGCTCTGCACAGTGTTGCTCTAGGTTTTCATGTGAGAGCAGAGTTAGATTTAGCATCACCTCTGCAGCCACAGTACAACATCAAAACCGCTCCGTACACAAAAACGTTTCAATGACTACATTTTATTGCTCTACTTTTTTCACTTGAGAAACTGTCTATTCTTAAGTTTGGATGGTGTGTTAGCTTCAGACCGCTGGCTAGAACAATGATTAGAGATCACAAAAGGCAACATATTTCTTCTTTGCCCATGTAGTAGCATGGGGCATGTCATCAAACCTTTCTAACAACAATGAACACCCTTTGAAGATGAGGCTAAAGAAGAGAAGCCTCCCCTGCAGTGGTACCGATGTACTGCAGCATCAGCTTTTGCTCTCTTTGCAGGCGCGAGCTGTAACCAGAAACGGGAAGAAGAAAAAAACAGGAGAAGACGGGCTGCCAACCAAACGAGAGGCCGTGTCGTTTTCAGGCTTTTTCCAACACAGCCCCGTGGTGTAATTATAATCATATCTGGCCATCGCAGTGGGCAGGTGATGAGACCGATGTATCCAGAGAGAAATGCGAGGCACAAAAACTAAAAGACCCATACGCCCTTGGCAATTCGGGGTTGTTTTCATGATTTGTTTGCAGCGGCATATTTTCAGATGCACAGCAAGGATGCGTGGAAATGGATAAATCAATGAGGCCATCTGGGGAGAGGAAGTCAAGATGAGAAATGGTTTACGGCTGACATTCATTCTACAGTAGCCTCACAGACCTAATTATTCCATTCATTATAGGGAGGCAAAAAAAAGAGAGAGAGAGAGAGAGCCTCGTTATTTTCATGACAGACATCAAATTTAATTTGCTTTTAAGAAGTTATAGGTCACGCAATATATTGTGAAAGTGTGTTTTTTGTCCTCAACTAAGAGCAATTAACACACGTCTTTTTTGACATGTTTCTACTTTACAGATCAGAATTTGAAATGTGATTTCCAACGGATTTTTTAAATAAAATAAAAAAAGTCTTTCTTGTGAAAAGAAAGTCGTTCACATGCAAAAGACAAATCTAGCACATGTACAGAAGTGAAGTAACGAAACAGCCTTGTACTTGGTGACTGCAGCTCGTCTAGATGAAGGCCTCAGTTTCCACGAGTATTGCTGAATATCATCATTGTCATTGTCTGCCCTCTCCAGCTGAGCCAGTGATCACACGCACACTAACAGTGACACATCTCACTCCCACTGTTTCTCCGTCACACAAACACAGAATGCAGATTGATCACAATGCATAATCACAACAATAATCAAATAAAACATACATTTAATGGGGTTTCGAAATGATCAAACAGAGGATTTATTTTACAATTTAAATTATAGACGGTGAGGTTCTGTAGCGAGGAAATAAACAATCACGTAATGAATCTACTGTATTTTCATTTTTTCCATCACTGCTGAACAGCATCTAACGGAGCATGAAAAGAGGACAGACAATTTGAATGAGTAAGTAAAGAGCTATATCATACTGTAATGATTAAGATTTATGAAGTGATTGATTAAACTACGCTGGGACTGCCTTATTATAGATTCATAGGCCACTGGGTGTGCAATGAGAGCCTGAAGTTTCTTGGATATATTTCAACTTATTTCAAATAAAACCAAAACATTTCATTGGACGCACTCTGTCAATAACCTAAAAAAACAATAATTTCAAAGTAAGACCCAAAGTCTTTTTACTCTGCTTTCATAAATATTAAAGTGAAAGGCCCCTTCCTTTGAAAGACTCCTGACTGAGCGGTCATTAAGCTTCAGTGTAGAGGAACGAGCGCAAATGTCACAGCAACATTTAACCATCTTCACAGATAACAGTGTTTCAGTTTAAGTTGCCATGTGCATAAACCGTGAAGATTGCTCCCTGGTAAGGTGTTTTTTTGTATTGAAAAGCAGTAACGGGAATCACGACTGTGATGGTCCATCTGCAAAACAAGACGACTTCTCAGCAAGGTAACCAACGTGACTGAGATCTGTTTGGAAAACTGCTCACACTGTGTGCAGCGTGAAATCAGATTGCAGTTGCAAAAAAAAAAAACAACTGACTGGCTTCTTTACTGAAACGTCTGTTTGGCTGTAAACAGATAGGCTCTTCTGTTGGATTTGTGAGAAAATGTTGATTCCCATGAATTTTGGAACCTGTAGTATTAAATCCCACTTGCTGTTACTATGGAAACTGTTGGTGTCACCAAATCAACAAGGACTGAAAGGATGACAGCTTTAACAGGCACAGAAATGGGTGATTTATTGTCCCAGAAATAATTACCATAAACATTATTGTAGTTTTAATAGTGTTTTATGCCAGCGATATGATTCTAATGCACACTTTCAAATAGCAATATACCTTTAATTTTTAAGAATATTCAGACATTGAAATTGGAATGTGATAAAAATATACAAATGTTCTAAATAAATAAAATAAAACAAATCCAAACAATAACTAGAATGGATTCTCTGCTACTGTTAAGGAAAATAAGTCTTCTAATTGCCAAACTGTGCTGTACTTGGCATCATGTTGGCTACAATGTTTGTGACAATTTTAAGGAAACAAACATGCATGTAAACACTGAAAAAATGATCACGATTATGTCCATAAATGGTGTGCTATTAGTGGAAAATGTTAATGATCAATTTGAAAAGTCGATACCTCGTAAAAAGTAAACTGCAAAGGGATAAATGTTAGACTGGTGTGAAGCTCAGGACTATACTGTACGATAAGTCGATAAAAGAAAAATGACCAGGTCATGTATATAAATACAACGCTAAGTCAATATCGTAAAAATGATTTGGTCATGTCCATATATTGCACTTTAATTTAAAAACAGAAAATAATCGAAGTTACGACCATATATCGTTCAATAAGTCAATAATGTAAAAATTATTTGGTTATATCCATATACCGTACGATAGCGTTGATAACAGAGAAATTATCAAAGTTATGACCTATATCTTACGATAAGTCGATAACGTAAGAATGATCGAAGTCATGACCATGTTTCTTTCATTAAGTCAATAATGTAAAAATGATAGTCCATCCATAGGACAATAAGTCGATAACAGAAAAATGATCGGGTCATGTCCATATATCGCAGTGTAAGTCTGAAAACAAAAAAACTCATTGAAGTTATGACCATATATCTTACAATTAGTTGTAAGAATTTGCGATGTCATGACCATGTATTGTTCGATAAGTCGATAAACAGAAAAGTGATTGGGTCATGTCTATAAGTCATACAATGAGTCAATATATAAAATATATTGAAATTTCTCGAGCACTAACTGGCATACTAATTAGATTCTATTGGTTCGTGAGAGAAAAAGGAAATGTTGGTGAAGGTCACAAATCCACCATCATCAGTTTTTGGAACTGATTGTCCAACACAAAGTCACACTTATTATTATCATCATGTGAGTATTTCACGGTCTGGACCTGTTTCTCTCTTGAGTCAGTACAGTTTGTGCATATTTCCTAATAGCATTCTGAAAAAGAACACACACACACACACACACACACACACACACACACACACACACACACACACACACACACACACACACACACACACACACACACACACACACACACACACACACACACACACACACACACACACACACACACACACACACACACACACACACACACACACACACACACACTTCTTAAATATAACAAGCTAAACTAACAGTCTGGATGTAGATTCTTGGACTGAATCCACCGCAGGACCACAAAAGTTTCTACATCAAACCACAAAAACATTTCAGGAGCAGTCAGCTGCAAATGTGGTGCCGGAGAAATGTAAAACTTTATTCTCTTACTGAGTGGCAACTTTACCTCATAAAATGGAAAAGCAAGAAATGCAGTTGGCTCTACACCAACAAGTTTTTATAAGGCAACCTATGCTAAGGAGTACTGGATTTCCCCAGAGAAGACTTAAGTGCTGAAAGAAGTATATGTGGTACAATATAAAGCTAAAGATGTTTCCTCCAAGTTGAAGTGTTGCTTTCCTTGCTACGGAAACACTGCAGACAAATAGTGGTATCAGAGTTTAATCAGAGGTGAGTGCACTCAGTAAGAAGCAGAAGAGCTCTTTTCACGTGAGCAACATTCTTCTCACTAGTAAAGCCAGAACTGATGCATCATGTAGGGAGAAGAAAGCGGTACATTTCTGTATAGTAATTAACTTTATTGTGCATTTAATTTTAATGAGAACTGAATCACCTAACTTGTTTGTTTTAGAAAAATCGAAGGGGTCGTTAGATGATTAATGGGAGAGGAAAGAAGAAAAGTCTGCTACAGAAATGTGTATTTCTTTTAGCTGCTAGTCTCAATTGGTTTGGTATGACCATTAGCTTCTGGTGGCTAAAGCTAGCATATCAAAATGAGATATTGCTCTTTAAGAAACACTGCTTAGCCTGTGTCCTGACCTTAAAGGACAGTTAACCCCCAAATCAGTAGTGCTATTAACCAGTCTTGTTTGTTTCAGTGTGAGTTGCCTAGTTTTGCTGATATCGGCCACGGAGATCACTGCACTCTCTTGAATATAAAAGCATTGTATTGCACTAGTCTTGTACTTCTCAAACATTGTTGTTGAGTTTTTCCAATATATTTGCCATATAGTCCCAATATATTTGCGAAAACACAGACATCTCTACGGCGGATATTTCCAAAACAGTCTAGATTTATAAATAGCACTATAGCTAAAAGGAAAAGGAATGACTTTTGGGGTGAACTGTTCCTTTAATTTATTTATTTTTTTACTTCTGCTCCTGTCACAATATGCTTAATCCTGTAAATGTCAGCTGAGCCACAGTGTTCAGCAAAGGTTAGATAACTTTAAAAGAATATAAAGTCTTAAATAGACTTGTTGGATCAATACTTTTCCTACAAGTTTATCTTACTTATGTCTTATCTTGAGGGGCAATTCAATATTTCATATTTTACTGTCCAACAAATGTGGACCAAATAACTATCTAGAAACTAGAGAAATGCGAGATGTGTTAAATTTAAATGTAATCAGAGCCAATGTAAAGTCACTACCTCTAATTTCCCTTCAAATTCAATTTCAGAATCCATTAATTCAACAAAAGCCTTTTTCTTTTTCATGAATCAACAGCTTAATACAAAAGGTGAGACATTTAAATGTAAGCAATACAAATACAATCTTTTCTGGCACTAATCTCTCTCCGTATTATCTATCCGGGGAAAGTTGATTGAGCATGCATGCTCTGTTCCAGCAGCTCCCTGCCTCACGCACACAATTACATTCTCAGCTGGGAGCTCCCCAGTACAACCCCAGCGTCACACTGGTGAACACTGAGCAGCTGCACTGGAGCAGAGCAGGGTTAAGGGCATGTCGACGATGGTTGTTGAATTAGTCATTAAATTTCCTCCCATATGTCGACGATCCCTGCTGCTCCACAGGTTTTAAACTATTGACTCTCTGGTCACGATCCTCGTTTTCTGACGCGGCTCCTCAAGTGTTTGATTCTCAGATGATTTCTTATTCCAGTGATAAACATCTCAATTTAAATGACTTCTAGATAATGAAAACCTTTGTGTGCGGTTTGCTGCCTACTGGTGTAAATACTTAATTTTGTATGTATAAAAAGAAACACAGCATTCTCTGCCTGTTCTATAAAAAGTGTGTGAGCACAGAATTATGTATCAGAAATTGTTTCAAACAAGTTTTATGGATTACTGCAGTTGAGTGCCGAAGAAAAATTATTCACAAAATAGTCTTAAAACTCTCATATATTCAACACAATGTTTTAAAAACATATTGTACTTATTATACATCGTAATATTAAGAGAAAAAAAAACTTATTTTTTTAGATTAAAATGGTAAAATTACGAGAAAAAACTCACAAATTTACGAGACAAAAAGTTGACTATTTTCTCTGCTTAAATCACAAATTAAGCCATACAATGTGTATATAGGGAATATTAACTGAAATTTGTAAAACATATCTTCTAGTTTTTGCAGATGGGTCTGGGTCTTTGCAAAGTCGGCTAACCGGCTACAATCCAACTTCGCTTTCTGAAGCGTGAAAGCAAAACCCCCATAAGCAAGAACGAGGTGAAGAATCAGACAACAGGTGTCTGCAGATCAGGCAGTTACTGGCTGCGTTTGATTTGCAAACCAAGTACTAAATATGGGAACTTTACTATATTAATCAATAGTTCTATGCCTATTTAAAATGGGGTACTTTGTATAAATAGGGTTAAAACTAAGAATTTCCACCTCAGCCAACCAGTCATGTTGTAGTTTACATCCAGGTCTGTCCAACGTGTCCTCACATCATCATTTTATCCTATTCCACATTTGTGTGAAAATCGTCATACGTCGTAATTAGCATATGACTTCTTGCGTTATGGCCAAAAAACATGTTTTGTGAGATCACACATTTCAACAAGATGTTCCTGAGATATCGCTTTCACCAATAGGGGGGACATTTGTGTGAACGCATGGAAGGACAACCTGAAAACATAAAGCCTCCGGCCACAGCTGTCAAAAAAAGAAAACTTAAAATGTGTCTCTGTCTGAATACTTTCTGTCTGCAGTGTTGATGTGAGATATACAGTCTGGAATGGCATTTGCTGGATCAAAGTTCACTTGTACTTTGGGGGCGAATAAATGTCAGTGAAATTGCAGAGAACTCAACACTATGTCCGCTCCTTTTTCTTGGCCTTAATCTTAAAAGGATGTGCCACTTCCAGGCTAGTCAGTCCGTCTATATCTGGGAAATGTACACTACGACCTCTTTGCCACCTTTCACTACCTCTGATGTAACTGACTGCAGAAGTAATGAGCATATGATCTGCTCTGAAGCTGCGCTGTCGATGTTGATCTAAATGTGACGCGTAAACGTTCTTAAACCATTTAAAGGTCGTCAACTTCACACGAACGGCGAAGATGCTTTCATCCTAGCTTCCGTCAACCAGGCTGTCTGGTGATCACGCAGTAAGTACGGCAAAGATCACGCTGGAAAGCTGACTGAAAGGCAATGGATCTAATGCAGATTGCTGCAAATATCTAAAAAAACAACGTAACAATATCAAAAGGCAGGATTTTGGGATCTAACCCATTTAATAAACACCCCATATGCCATTATCTCCTTTAAGAAGTAGGCCATAGGAGTTCAGGGTTTGCTCATGAGTGTTAAGTGTGCAGGAGAATACAGTGAAAACAGAGCAAGTAGGCGAAAAAAACCCCGAAGAATAGGAGAAAAGATTCTAAATAATAAATATGTTGTGTAGCAGTGGTCTGCAGCTTTGAGCAGCGCTCTAATGAGCCCGTCGGGGGAGAAGAAGTGTGGATGAGAAATGGTTTAGTGCTGACGTTCGGCCGACAGCAGCCTCACTGAGCTGATGGTTCCATTCATTATAGAGATGAGGAGAAGAACCTTGCTATCAGCGCCGCCACACTGATCTCCCCGTATTTGTTTTTATAATGAGCTTTTTGACCACAATCACACTGAATTATGGCCACAGACTGTGCTGGCATGAAGCGGAAACCCTTATGATAATGTGTTGCGAACCCTCGTGGCGAAACTGAGACGGGTTGATTTTCATTAGGTGTGCTGCTGCGTAGATCAATGGCATTAAGGTTTGATGGCTGCTGGTTGGAACGCCAAGCAGCAGCCAACACGGCTTCAAGTTGAAGGCCGGCAGGAAAATGCAATGCGATCCTCTACAGGCCCAGTATTCCCAGTAATCCATCCGTGTAACACATCAGTGTTTTAGTTAACTGGCCTTAGAAGAATAGTTTAATTCGTTTTTAGGCTTAATTTTTTGCACAGAATAAAATTGAAGCTTGAGATACAACGAGTCAATTAGTGAGTGGCAGATTTTGTCACATTTAGATAGTCAGACTAGCCCTTTCTAGTCTTAATGCTAAGCTAAGTAGCCCCAGCTTCATATCGGGTGGTATCAATCTTTTAATCTGCTTCTCTGCAATTGTATTTCCCAATATGTTGAATAATAACTTGAAGCATACACCAACCTTAACCAAGAGTTTTAGTAACCTAACCCATACTGTCACAGTATTGAAGTAAATTAGTATTTCTAACCTTAAAAAAGTACGTCGCCAATTTAGCATTGCACTCACGTAACAGTGTTGGATTTATGGTGGACTGTCAATCAAAATCGAAAGCAGCAGAACAAGAGATATTGGCTTCCCCCCCCCACACAATATTTCTCCTGTCGCCCACATTCCCCACAATGCATCTCCAATGCCAACTGTTTGATCAGACATCAAAAGTAACAACAAGCGTTGAGGTTTTATGAGTTCATTTTACTCAATCTGACGTGTCTCTGCTTTGACTCTGAATATTACTGTCATTAAAAGGATAAAAAGGGTTTACAGAGAAGTACAGAATGTTTAAAGTGTCTTTAATTGACAGGAGGAGGAGGAGTCCAAACAAATATGAATCTTTGCCATATTTTCCTCCCTTTCTCTGTTATCATCAATAAAATGTGCCAGTTTTTATCCTAAATTCTCGTGGATATCCCCGGGCTTCCACAGATACAAATATGTCAGGCTGAATTCCAGGAGAATGTGCAAAACATTATGCACAAGGCATCCAAAATATTTCAATTTGATGTAATGCTGCAGCCATAAAAACACGGTATCTCGGGTGTGAATACTTAACTCACTGTCACTGCAGTATATACTATAGCTTCGGTTAAGTGCTGTAACAGGCAGAAACAGGATATATGAGATACCGTTTTGCTCTGTGGAAACATTTTTCTGCTTTTAAAGAAGCATGAAGGGAATCCAGAGGAAATCACGAGTTTAGGAGGTTAAGATGACATTTCATCCAGGCTCTTCTAGCTATACATCAACATGTACCTTCCATAAAACTGGCTTTGTCCGCTCTGTTGTTCTGCATTGTCAGAGAGAGTGACCTACACTGTTTGAGAGGAATTCTTCTCACCTGTCCAACTTCTCCGAACTGAAGGAGTAAAAAAAAAAAAAAAAAAAACACCAGACTTTGAATTAATGCTCCTAACATTCCTGAAGGTAATGTGAACTGGGTTTTGAGATTCTTTTACCACCAACGCTTTTGCACCGCGTTGGATGAAAGCATCGACCAAAATGGCAATTTCACAGCGTTTGGTCAGAGTCAGACTGTTTGAAAATCATGCATTTTTGGCATTATGTGGTTCAAGTCTCGTCGCTGCATATAATGGAGTCGGACCACTTACAGAACCGTGCTAGGCTTTCTCTGACAGTGTTAAATACATCTCATGGCAGCGATGTGACAGCGTATAATATCCGGTCCACTTTGCCAAATGCGACACTCCCCCCTCTCCTCCTCCTCCTCCCGATGTGCAAGGACCATTTGATTTGTAATGAAGCCTTTGCCTCCCACACCTAAATGGATGATGGACTTGTGAACGGCACAAAGAGTTAAAAGGTGGCAGGTTAGCCAAGCGCCGAGAGAAACGTCACTGTAATTAAAAGATCACAGGTTAGATCCCCAGAGGACGCATGCTACACAAAGTGTCCTTGAGAAACACTCAAAGCCACTAACTGCTAGATCACTCAAAAACATTCACATGCAGACATTTCAGCCTCCAGATCTGTTGGCCCTCACGTATCATTGTTTCTAGATCTTTACTTACATGTTACAATAAAAGATGTATTGGACAGCTTCTATGACAGCTTTTTTATACACGTTATGTCATCTAATTTGCACTTCAAATGAGATTTCACAGTCCTCTCTCGCTTCATACAAAATGAATGCTTTCCATGCAAATGTTTTGAAAACGGGTGAGTCATGAGCCAGAGGTCGATCATTCATGAATACGATGGTGTTTTTCTGATATACAGGGAAAGATTAGCATTATTTAGGAACTAGTTGAAAACATTTTTTTATTTAATTTACACTATCCTTTGTGACAATATCTTTACCTTAACATTGACCCTACAAAAAGGTGCTTTCTTTAAAAAAAAAAATCTGCCAAAGTAATGAGATTATTTTATATGTATACAAATGATATATCTGTCTATCTTCTATATTATTTATATCTCTTCATTTATCCATAGAGAAGGGGATCGGTGACCTTTTAGATATGAAGTGCCATTTAATTAGTTATGTTAGTTAACCAGTTTGCCAGATCAACATTAAGGCTAACATTATGTTTATTTATGACGCCACGTTGCTACACAAGAAGGCTGCCATCCTTATGAAAACTTCCACCTCTGATTTTAAATCATTAACCCTCCAAACCCTCCAACAATCTTGTTCATCAGCAATAAAGAAGGCAACGAGGCTTCCTGGAATGTGGGTGGGGGAAAAAATCTATCAAATCGTGCAACCGCTAATGGCTTGGGGTTGGGAGGGCACTTCCAAACATTTGTGCCATCGGTTAAGCTACCAAATGGCACCTTAGGTAGCCTTCTTCTGCTATAGAGTATTGGTCTTTAATAGGGTTACTAGCTATAGATAGCTAGTGTTATCATTTCTGCCTACTACCATGTTTCTCTAGTGTACCTACACATCGGTAAAATACAGTTTATTTCTCCCTCTCATCTCCGTTTGAAGAGAAATGGGTGAATGTAAGTGTGTCCTCGTTAGTAATATATACTGTGCGGACCTGTCCACCCCGTCCAACCCCACCTGAGCCACCTGCCGCCCTCCACAGACACCCTTGAGATGATGAGGTGGTCAGTTCCCCGTTTCATTTGCCTCCTGGTCATGGAAGGCTGCGTCAGTGTCTCCGACCGTCTCCCGGCACTAAATCAAAGCCGAGCGCCGAGCCGTGGCGGTGACTCCTCTTATGATGTTCTATAGGACCTCAGTCACTGAGCGGACTGAAATGTATGGCCGCCAAGTCTTACAGATCCTCGCAGGGGTCACGGAGACCGGGTGGCCTTGTGAATCACACTCAAGTGCCAGTCACTTCTTTCCATCTCACCGAGTTGTATCATTGAAAAGCTCATTAGGCAGCGACATTAGAGTGCGTAGTGTTTATTCTGCTCAACCTCCTCTAGGTTTGTTATCAAGCTGTGACAGTTTCCATTTGCAGGTGTTTGATAGCGTTTCTGCTTCCTCTCTTCTCTCCCTCACCTCTTCCCTCCTTCGCATTTCCTCTGTGCAAACATGACAGAGAATGTCACCAGCCGCTGATTTGCAATTTCGTGCAACCCACAGCAAACGGCTGACGTTAAAGAGAGCGAGTTAGCTCGATGGTTTGAACTGCATTGCAGCAAAAAAAATCATTTTAAGAAGTGCCTTAAACCACAAAAAAAGAGAGAGTTCCAGCATTCTAGATTCTTCAAATGACATCAGAAAGACTTTAATGTAAATCTGAGGCGCTGTCAGGTTACTCTGTGGTCATGTACGTCTCAGTGGGCAGAGCGTGACACTAACTCTTTCCATGGGTATAATCTAAATACTCCGTGCAGCTCAGGAGGCAGCAGCAGAAAGATACAAACCCTGTGTTGAAACGGCAAGTAATGCATTCATCAAGGCAGTGAAAGACATTTCATTTATGGAGACAGACAAACCAAGAAATTCACTCCAAAGACCATGATTAACAAGCTTGTCCTCACAGAAAAGTCTGCAGCAATAGAGCCATTCACCGGATGGTAAACTTCAGTGCACAATGCTTAAAAAGATGCCAAACAATAAAAAAAAATCACAATGTTGTATTTATAATAACAACATGACTAATGCCTCCAGCCACTGGTGCGGAAAACCTCCAGCCACTGGACTTTTTGTTATGGTAATAAAGCGGTAACAACGTCATAGCCGGGTATTAAGTTCATAAAAACATCGGCGATAATGTCTGATGTTGGTGCGGACTGTCCTCGGTGTAGTTTCCATCCGATCCGTCCTGAAACATAGGCCCTGTCTTGTTTACTATACTTTGTGAGTGAGACTTTTTTGCGGTGTCATCTCTATTCATATCTATACAACCAATGTGTTTATGATTAAATTGTTCTTCATAGATCCTGCCACTTAGTTAGGATGCCAAAGTGCACCAGATTGATGCATTTAGCTTTAAAATGGACACAAATGTCTTCCGGTGGAGCCCGTCCCGGACCCCCCTAGAGCATCTGAGGTCCACCCACCAGTGTATCACAAAATCCTCTGGGAAACCCTGGATCACGTCATCCGAAGAGTACTGTACTGGAACTCTCCATTTTGTAATCATTGTGTAAATAAAGAACAGAAACTTTCCTCTGACAACTTGGGTTTTACTTTGGACAATCAGTACTTTGCTTTTGTTGGTTCCAGCTCCTCAATTGTCTTTGTCTTATGTGATAGTAAAGTGACTATATTTGGGATTTGAACATATGGTCACTCAAACAAATGCAAATTTTAAATAAAAGCTTGGATACTTGAGAAATAGAATATGTTTTTACATCATGTTATATGTAATAATTACTGCAAAACAGCAGTTTATGGGTGTGCGGGATCATAAATTCTTAAATGTGTAGATGCTTACTTATTATCCGGGCCAGGTGCTGTTTGGATGCTTATCATAACAACGGCATGTATATATTTTCCTGTCTTCTCTTTCTTGAGGTATAGAGTTGCTCAGCACAAGCTGACTCAACCCATGAACTTGGTGTCACGCTGTCAGATGTAGGGGTCGATTTACCACTGGGAAAAAAATCTATAAACTCATGTTACAGTAAAGTGCTTTGGTTAAAAGCATTATATGAGGATTTGATTATGTCGGACAGTTTGAAGGCGCACAACCAAACACACTCTCACACACTTAGACACACCTGTGGCAAAATAGGAGATTGTGGATTTTGTGTGTGTGTGTGTGTGTGTGTGTCGTGTGTTTACAGAACTCTCCCTCACTGTTTGGGGTCATAAATATTCATTTAGCATCTATCAGCCTTTAGGGATTAATCCCAGTACGATGGATAAAATACAGAACACAAAGCTACACAACCGGCACGTTAAGTCCATTATACACTGTAAAGTACCAGGTATTGCCCACAGGAGACTAATGGCTTTTCATCAAGGATCCCTGGAGGGCTGCAGCTCTCCACCTCCAGCAGTACAGCTTCCATTAACACAAGGCAGGTTTAGTTCAAGAGCACATATTTTCCAAAATGCGGCTGCTTTAAAAGTAAAATGAGTGACATTAGCGAGACAAACAGCCCACGCTTTTGTTCTTTTATTTTCACAGAGAGCCACCTTCAAGACTGTGCCTCTGGTTGTAATAAAAAGGCCTCTCTCTGCTCTGGTTTTAATTGACATAGTTGACACGGCTGCTTGTTTTTTGGTCACGACAATACAGCTATTAAATGTCACATAGCTGCACGAATTAGGGTTTTCTGTAATAGGATCCGTAAAATGGGTTGAAATACTAAGATACAAAACTCGGCAGTGTTGAAAAGAGAAATGATGTCAAACAGCATCCAGACTCACGGTTCCAACATGCCGCCTCAACACAAGGTCGTTTAATCCCGCGTCCTAGTTAAAGCAGAAGTACAAACAGACTCATTATTAAACAGTTGCTTTCAAGTGAGTCACATTTACATTTCAATCTAAACTCATTAAGCGCGGACACTTTAATCCACATGGTGTTTTAACAGAGACGGATCAGAATCCACTGTATCGCACACACTTCAAAATAACGGGTCTAGTGTTTACACTCTGCTGGCAAACTAAACTCAGAAAAAACAAGAATGCTATAGTGAGGCCGCGGCGCTGGTAAGGCACCTTGAACATTAAAGTCGAGAAAAACTTATTTTGACAGCAAAAAAAAAAAACACCATTGGGAGCATTATAAGGAAGTTTAATACTTATGGAACAGCTGCAAACCTGCCTGGCCATGGAAGAAAGCCCAACATTTCATCAAGGGCCCTTAGCAATTTAGTCAGAACATCTAAGAGAAACCCCCGTGTGACTGCAAGACACCTACAGGATGACCTGATGAAGGCTGGTACTAGTGCTTCAGTGGCAACTATAAGACGTGCACTGAATAAACAAGGACTTCATGGCCGGACTTCAAGACGCACTCCACTCTTGACCACAAGGAACATCAAACGTCGACTAGAATATGCCAGGAGGAATTTGGATAAGACTACAGAGTTTTGGAAGACAGTTCTATGGACTGATGAAACCAAACTGGAAGTGTTTGGACATATGGACCAGCGGTATGTCTGGCGTGCGAAAGGCCAGGCTTATGACCAGAAGAATACCATCCCCACGGTCAAGCATGGAGGCGGGTCATTGATGATGTGGGGCTGTTTTTCTGCGGCAGGAACTGGCAATCTTGATCGTGGACCTGGCATCATGGATTCCCAGAAATACCAGGCCATTTTAAAGAGGAATGTGATGCCTTCTGTTGGCAAATTAAACCTTGGTGATCACTGGACTCTCCAGCAAGACAATGATCCCAAGCACACCTCCAAGTCAACCAAAGCTAGGTTGAGAAAAATATCCTGGAACGTCCTGGAGCGGCCTTTTCAGTCACCAGATTTAAATCCGATTGAAAATCTTTGGTGGGATTTAAAGAAGGCAGTTGCAGCACAGAAGCCATCAAACATCACTGAGCCAGAGGCTTTTGCACGTGAAGAATGGGCAAAGATTCCGATAGAGAGGTGTAAGAAGCTTGTCAGCACTTACCGAAAACGTTTGTTAGAAGTTATAAAAGCTCAAGGATTCGCCACAAAGTACTGAAGCTGGGGGTTGAATAATACTGCACATGCACATGTGTTAAAAGAGTTACATTTTTCATTTGAACTTCAAAGTTAAGTCAACTTCTGTTGTCAAAATAACTCAAATATGTATCAATGAATATTTTTTGTTGTTTAATGAGGTTTTTTGTCATTTATTGTCATTATCTTTCATCCACATCACTATAATGTCTTTTGAGGTGAGGGGGTTGAATATTTCTGATTGCAACTGTATGTATGTATGTATGTATGTATGTATGTATGTATGTATGTATGTATGTATGTATGTATGTATGTATGTATGTATGTATGTATGTATGTACGTATCTATATATGCATTTCCGTCTGCATGTACCTTGATCAAAGAGGTATCACATCATAATGTCGATTTATCACCAAACAGTGATTTGTGATTTTGAAAGGACATACTATGTTATATATAGAAAAGTTTAGTCTTTGTCCGTTTTAGTATTGATTTGTTTGTTGTGGTATAAATTTGTGTGTTATTATATTGTTTTTCCTGTCGTAGATGACTTTGTTGTTTATTTTTTCTGATCAATTCTTAAGCCTCAGCAGCAACAGAAGAAGTCAGAACACACCAACATTTCCTCGTTCTCTTCACAAGCACCATTATCCCCAGACACCATTATAAAGAGGGACCTCTATTTTGTTCTCAGCGGTGTGATCCCGGCCCCAGCAGTGTCCAATCTATCCTTCACTTTACCTCCTACCTCTGTCAGCACTTCTCTGCCTTTATTGTGCTGGCTGTGGTCTCGGAATTAAGCCCCAATTTAACAACTTTAAAAACAAACAAAAAAATAAAGGTTGCGGATGATGAAGCAGGGAACTGATTTCTTCAATTGTACTGGCCTCCTGCCATAATTATCAAAAATACAGATGATTACATACTATAATCTTTGGAATAAATAGCACATGCTGTACGACAATTGATGATTTCAACAATATTCCACAATCTGAATTTTAACTTTAAACCAGCTAGAACTGATGTCACTGTAATTTCAAATCGTCCATTTTTCATTTTAAAAAGAAACTCTTCATTTATCTTACTGTCAACCTTTCTGTCAGAACAGCATGAATCAGCGTTATCTTTATAAATGTCAGCATTAACCAGCGTCTGCTTAAATCACATTCTTTCTCTTGGTTTGCAGACGATAACAAATTGGAGTATTTCTAAAAGGAAGTTATATTTCCCCTCGCATTAAAGACGAAACATCAAGCCACAAAGTTCATCATTCAAAAGAAAAGACAAATTATTCATTTTTTAAAAGCGTCTTGTCAGCCAGGGTCATCACTTAGCTGGTTTCTGGTAAAAGGCACTGTAATTCTTCCTCATTTCAGTCATTTTGTTAGAAAATATGTCATGACTCTAAAAAAGTGGCTAACAAGTCCCCATTTAGTAAAGCTCCTTAAATGCAAAGCAGATGAAACGCACCCATTTATCACCGTCCACAGACTAAAATACAAGTGTATTTGTTAATGTCCACCTGTTCCTCACCACTGACACTCAGGAGATGATTTTTGAGTTATAATTTGGGTTCATGGTGTATGTTTTTAATTTGTGCATCCGCAACCAAACCCAGTGGTGTAAAGGTGTACCTGAAGGATTTCATCTGAGTGGAGTCATTTTTTCCTCACTAATAAGCAAAGCACCAGGATGACAGCTAATTGAATAAACCGGGTGTACTGCTGGAGTGGCGGAGACTGTGTTGAATACATTACAGCTGCTTGTTACAGCTGCTGATGGACATCTCACACACACACACACACACACACACACACACACACACACACACACACACACACACACACACACACACACACACACACACACACACACACACACACACACACACACACACACACACACACACACACACACACACACACACACACACACAGTGTCTGGCTCTGTGTCTTAAAATGTGTGTCCGTACATTTTAATTATGCTCCTTGTTTCGTGTCCATTTACGTGTCTCTCACTGAGGAAGCACCGTCTGGCAGTCTGTCTGAGGTATATTGTTGTAAAGCCTAAGCTACTGTGGGCTAAAGTTTCCTTCAGTGAAAAGCTCAGAGTGAATTTCAGTTCCCTCTGATGAACAGTTATGCAGTGTAAATGTCTCTCTGTTGTCGTATATGCTATAGGGTAAGTTTTGAATATGTCCATTTCACAAATTATGATTGGTTAATGCCTATATTTGCATTGCGAAAGCTCATAAAAATCAACCTCACTCTGCAGAAAAATATGTTTTTCATCACATAATATTAGCATTCTGTCATAAAGTAATGAGAAAAACAACAGTATGGAAGAATACATTGATGTGTTAAGTTAAACACACGTGAAAACGCCCCTGGTGTGTAAAGGTCTTTGACCTAAAAGCTAACGTCAGTACAATGCTAACACAACGATGTTTAGCAGGTAATGCCTACCTCATTTACCATCTTAGTTCAGTGTGTTAGCATGCTAGCATTTTCCAATTAGCACTGAACTCAAAGTACAGCAATAAAATGTCATTGTTTTACAGGTATATGTCGATAAGTCTATATTGTGACACGATGATGTAAAAGTTAGAGGTATAGTTATCACCAACGCTACTACAAGTCAGCCTGAGGGGACCACGAATGTCTGCAGCAAATAGTTGTTGAGGTTTTTCCAATAATCAAAAATATCTGCCTCTGTGGTGGCACTAAAGGAAAAGTCTGGAGATCGCCGAAGTTAGCAGAACTTATCCTCTACTAACCTCGAATATCTCTGGAACATTTCATGACCACACATTCAATTGTTGTAGAGATCTACCTCATTGTAGAGATCTTTCAATCTGGACAAAGCGATGGACTCAACAACCCACAGCCATTGGCGTCTCAACAGCTGCGCCACTGTACCGGAAAAAAAAAATCCCAAACTTTAGAAGTACAAGGTTTTTTACAAGATTCCTCCTGTGAAAACATCCACTACTGAGAACTACAACTTCCATTATCATCCGCAGCATTATGAATTATGAGAGTAGTGCATACCATAATGAATAACCATTTTATTACAGCTCTCAGAACTTTAATAGCTATTGACAAAAAAGAAACGTGGTTCTCTCTTTGCTCAGCCAACAATTACCAAGCAAATTAGACTCTGTGTTTCCGAGCAGCACAGATGTTTGTTGTCTATTAAAAGCACAGATGACTCTTATTGGGAAAGTGTCGCAGAAATTGAGGGAAAGCCTCATTACCAGGTTGGTTTATTTGTTTTCCGCTCGCTCCCATTATGTGAAACAGCTTTTTAGATGAGCCAGGGACTCTGCCATGGTCCTGCGGTCAGCACAGCGCTGTCCTTGGTATCGTCATGGGAAGCGGCGTATTTGGCCTTCATGCTCTGTGAAACTCCCCCTCCCCACCTCACCTATCTGAAACTTTCCCTTTTTAAAATGCACTAATGAGGCTGATCCGGGAGTCAATCAGCTGTACGGGCTGAAATGAGCTTCTGAGGGCGAAACCTGTGCAGCCTGCCAATTCAACATTCTCCCGTCTTTGTGCGCCCATCAGCCGCTCTATTCTCTTCATACAAGCTGAGGCGACCGGAGGTGGCGGGTTTTTCTGTCAAGTCTTGGCTGCTACATCAGGATCTAGCACTCCAAGTGGAGCTTTCACAGCGGGTGGCTCTCAAAGTGAATACATGACATCTTACGAAAAACTTATTTTGAAAGTAAAAACCACACTGCGATTAAATGACAAAGTCTGAGTCCGACACAATGAGCAGCTGAACTCTGACTTTGAACAAAATAATAAAAACTCTCGACCCTTTTGTCACACAGCGTTCTGATTTATTATTCTTTTTTCCAACATATGACTAAGTTTCCTGCCCGCATTGATGCAGAGCTCTGGAGGGAGCAAAGGGGGCTTTATGGAGACTATAATACGCCGCCGACACTCCCATTTCAATGGGTCACTATTCTCCCTATAAACTGAGCTCCATTAAGTCCAATAAACGAAACACATTACGATCCATCATCGCCCTCTTTCTATTTTTGGCCTCTGCAGCCAAATATCGCCGGTCATCATTCCAATAAAACCCAGCAAGTGAACCGGCAAGCGGAACATCAGTTAATGCAGCAGTGTAATGTATGGAGGGGTCGCGGGGGACTGGGAAACGTCGAGGTGTTGATGGTAGTGTGGAGGGGAAGGAGAGAGGTGGTTTGTATCGGAGGAATAATTCATACAGAGGGGTAAAAATAAAATAAGAATCTGTGAATGGTAGTGATTATTTGAGATATTGCCACTTCCACTGAGCAGAGTCTCACTCGAAACGCATCTCGGAGACGTAAGAATAACAGCTTTTGATTGATATTCTCGGCGTGGTGGCGCTTACAGCCAAAATTGCAAGTCCAAACAAAAAAAAAACGGGATCTATTGAAATTCCGATTCAGGCTTGCCCTAGTTTTCCCTCATATACATTTATATTGTTTGGGGCGGGGCTTTGGGAACGGGGACTTATCGTAAAGACAAAAAAAGATATTATCTCATAAACAAGTGTGTGCGTGGGCGAGAACCTCTCTGTTCTTTGGTGCTATGATATCTCTGGATTGCTAAGAGAGACAGGCAATCTAGATAATTCCATCCCTGTAATCAGTTTTTTTTTTGTTTGCCCTGCTGACAGTCGCATTACTGCCGAAGAAGTTCCACTACATGGCGGAGATAAACCCCCCCGATACATTTTCTGCAGAAAACCTGCGATAGGAAAATCTGTGTGTTCATGCGGAGAAAATGACACTGTAGGTAATTCTCTGTGCTGGATTCATTTTTAGGGGAGAGTGGATGAGTGGGTGGGGTGGGGGGGCGGCTCGTCGCCGTGTGTGCACTACTTCAACTGCGTATCTGCCAGCATTTAATTTTAGTGATGTGATTTTGCAAAAGATGCCAAAATTAATTGAAGAGCTCAGCAGGCGGCGGTGCATAACAGGCTTATAATTTTACGTCTCGAGATTGAATGTGACTCGTGATGTGAAGTGAAGACATTGTGGAGATGAGGAAAAACAAGAAGCCATTAGTTCATTTGCTTTCTTAGACTAAAAAAAAGACTTTTTTCTTTTCCATGAGACCTGAAACGTTTTTTCAAATGCCTGTTACTGAACTATCAAAGAGGCCTTTATTAGATGTTTAACTAGGAGACATGACGTGTCCTGACGTCTCCTATTATTTATTCTTAAACCAGTAACACAATTAGCATCAAATGTATGTTGAACCACAACAGTTGAACGTGGTTTGTACAGTAAAAGCCCGTCAACGGCACCGCTCTCTTCCCCGAAGGCAGCAATATAGTAGAAATGAAATTGAGCTCGCACTAAATTAAACTGCTGTTGTACTGGTTTCAAACACAGCGCTGCGAGCAAATATCTGTACACTCACTGCGACTAGACGTCTGTTCACTTAGGGACACTCCGCGGGTCCTTGCCAGATGGGGCTGCTCGCAAACTGCAACTATGATAAAGAGAGAGAGAGGGGGGGGGGAGAGATTAGAGTCAGGCAAATAGTAGAGAGACAGAGTAGGATATGTTGGTGATACTGATTTGAATCCGTTAAATAAAAGTTGAATATTGGGGATGAGATGATGAGTCCCGGGAAAAGAAAAATATATATATTAATAAACCACTTGTTAAAACATACACATCAACTATCCACTTTGCAGCTCCAGTAATAATAATAATACCAAGTTTATTTAGTGTAGCACCTTTTCATAAAACACGATTCACAAGAATAAAATATTATTAGAATTCAAATTAAAAATAAGATAGTTAAAACAATCAAGCGGATTTAAAAAACACGCCAAAATTACAAACAGTGGGCCGTACAAGGTTACACAAAGGCCGGTTTAAACGAGGTCACATGACAACAAATCGGTTGTAAAGGGCACTACCTGTCCTGTGCAAATATGTCTACGTCCCAGATATTTTTTTTTCAGTTGGTTAAACAAACCTGGCCTTACAAATATGGACATCTAATCTTTCAATTTGCTCAAAAAAATTAATAAAATGAAAGCATTTTCATTTCCATGTGAGTTACACAAAAATCTCCCAGGACAACTGCTAAATAGCTTCTTTATGGACCTGAGGTAAGATTGTTTTATCCACAACAACGTGTTTCATTTTTGGTTGGATATCTATATTCAATTACGTATATTACGTATATTTCCAACATCCTGTTACTGACCAACTGCAGGTGATGTGTTCAGGGACAATGAACAAAGCTGAGCAAACTACTGTCCTTGCCATTGTCTTTAGTTCTCAATTGATTATGTTCATTAACCCCATTTCCTTATACGGCATCAAAAATAACAATGCATATAAAGTTAATTTAGGCTCCCATTACTTTGTACATTACACTCACACAACAAAACAGCCACTGCATCTTTACACAAAGCTATTGTACATGTATTCTGATGTGAACCTTATTATCATTTTAACTGATTGCCCTTCATTTTGACTCATTTATTAACTGATTAGAGCAGAATTGTTATGTTTTAGTGCTGGTACGGTATGGGTACAGAAGTAATATCTTAATCAATATGCTAGAATTAAAATCCATCTTGCAGAGGTAGACCTGCGGATATAATTGACAAAAATCTTTTGAAACCTTTGAGAAACTACTCTGAAAAAGAAAGAAAAAATCCCTCTTTGATGTTCATGCCTCATTTCTAATTTATTCTCCTGGTTAACTCATGAAGGCAGGTTCTGAGTGTAAAGTATGCATGTGTTTTTTTTTTTTTATAAATCACTAATGTGTGCAATTTTACATCTGGCTCCTGATGGAGTAATGATTGAGTAAATGCTATGGATGAATAACCTTATCACTGACACACTGTGAGCAATTGTGCTACGGGCGGTAAGTGAAACTGAAAGGAACAAATTAAAGTTGATTCAGCTGGAATCAAGGTTGTGAAAACAACTCCGGCTTTAGAAGCCTCCGCTTTTTTGAGCTTCCTTTAAGAGCAATCGAAGAGAGGGCGTCAAACCCTGACCGGCGCCGTGACACCGGCACCGGTTTCTGCAAATACGCACTCCACCTCGTATCCCTTCCATTTAATCATGCAACAGATGACTTTCAAAAGACTGCATTTCGTATTCACATAAGAGCTACACACTGCAGACTGGCAGGTCAGGGATCACCTGTGTGGAATTCTGAAAAAAAGAAAAAAAAAAAAAAGCCAATCTGGGCCAAAAGGTGGGACTTAAAGGTTCTTCAGGAAATATTGATCTTCATGTAGCCGCGTTCTGAGAAGCAGCAGCGTAGGAGGAATCCTGCACGGCGGCAACAGAGAACCGGAGGTAACAACAGGAAAGCTTTAGAAAGCAACGTTATGGCCTGCAGCTTACAAACCCCTTTCCACCTAAAAATACACTTGTCCTCACCATCTGACCGTTTGCTTAAACCCCCTAACCCAAACAGCGACTGTCCAATAGCAGCTTAGCAACGGTAACCAGGCACGGCACGGCTGCCAAGCTTTGGATTTCTGAATAATGCTGAAGAGGTGTGCATGCAGGTCAGTTGGGAGCAATTCTCTTTATTGAAAAACTTTGAAGAGGGGTGTTTTTGACTTACAAGTCTGGAAAAAAACTAACTGCTGGAAATAAGAAAGCTTTTAAAAGACATTTAGTGACAATTGAAAGGGACAAATAATTTACTTTTGATTTTAGAGACCTCCCCAAATACTTGCTATAAGAGCTTTTAGGGATGGTTGAAGTGTCAATCACAGAGAGTGTCTCCCACCCCACCCCCATCTGAGGAACACTGGTTCTAGTTCTAGAAACATAAAAAAGTCAGACGGAGACAGTTTTTTCAACCAACTTATGAAGCTAACGTTAATTGGCTAGCTGCGGATGATGACATTAGCTAGTGACAGTTTCAGCCAGCAAAATCAATGGTTGTCTACTCCAACTTTTTTTATTGATTTTGAGGGGCTTAGCAAAGGCTCAACTCTGACCCGAGCTCAGCTGAATGGAGCACCGTTTGTCCACTGGTTGTGTCAGCGGCAGCAGAGCGCTCACACCTGCCGTCGTCTTGGAGAGCAGCGAACAGAGCGACCAGCTGACTGGAGCGGTGCAGCGGGCAGGTGCAGAGGTAATCTGAAAACAATTCTCTTCCTACCGGAGACTAAACAAACACGCCCGTCTGCCTCGACCATTAAAGTGTCGGGTACGTTTAGCGCTGAAGGTCGTCCCGAGAGCAAGGCCCCGGACGCCGCGGCTTGACCTAACGACGCAGGTAGACCCAATTTAACAAAAAACGCCACGAAATAAAACAGATCATGAGCCGCCTCGTGTTTCCCCGTCCCTCCACATTCCTCACTTTGATCAGCCGCCCACTGAACGCATCGGAGAGATTGTTTTGTAGAAATTGAGTACATTGGTGTTGCGTCGGGGCCAAGAGCCACACGTCTACAGAAAGTACGCTTTTCAAAGAATGCTCCTTTCTCCATTGGCGTCTGCTGTATGAGCTGTATTTTAGAATACCCTAAAGATTAAAAAAAAAAGAAAAACAGGTCCCGGAGCCAAAAAAAAACTGTGAAAACTGCTGAGACGTGGTTGCTTTTTATGACGGTAGGAAAATTGTATGAGGCTCAAAAAAAGCTCACCCTCTCACTTCCCCTCGAACACCTTATTCTGAAGAAATGAGACAGAGCGACAGACCATGTGAGGCCAAATAAATCAATGTAGTGTTCCCAAACCTCAGAGCTCACAACTCTACCTCGGCGTGATCACCCAGGGGAACAACCTAGATGTTTCAGGGACGCCAGCGAAAAAGGCAATTCAAACACACACCAGTGGCTTAGCTTTAAAAATAGCACACTTGCTCTTATAGCAACAACGAATACAAGGAGGAGTGAAAAACATTATGTTGCGGTCTGGGTGATGAAATTAAACCAGATCCATCTATCTGTCCATACCACCAGTTCTCTGACTTCATGCTGCTTGTGAGGTTACATCACTCTGCTGTTTACCGAAAGGCCTCTGTGAGACGGATGATTGCTGGTTTGTGGCTTCACTGGTTCCGCAGTGATTGGCAGGACAACTAGCGACACTGTTACATGGCTGGAGGCGGATGCAGCTCGCAGGCTGATGGGTGATGCGTATGTTTTTGACAGATGGGACTCTGGAACAAGATTCGGGTCTGAAGGTGAAGACAATCTGAGGTTCACTTTTGTTTGGTTCCCCTCATGAAATGATGTGTAACAGTGAAGTTAGATTCGACGTGACCCTTGTACTGTATTTATGTTGTATGGATGTTGGAGGGAAATACTGAGAAAATTGATTTTGCCTTACAATTTGTACCACTTATTGTGGCAATTGAGGGTAATTTCACACATCAAAGTCTGTCTTCAGTTTTAGTACTGCATATAGGGCTGAGCGAAATGGCCAAAATCTGGTATATATATATATATACATATCCCTATATACATTTTTCTCTAAATTCAATTGAGAAATGGTTTAAAATAATACTGTATTTCATCACATTTGATTATTTTCTTCTTTTAGTTAGAACTTTAAAACAAATACAAACAAGTGCATCACATGAGATAACACAATTCTTTCAAAATAAAAGCTTTAAGGTTCCTGAGAACAATAATTGATAAAAGTGTTCCATGTTTTAGGGTTAACCAAACCCAAAATGAACCCAAAACAAACTAGTGTGCAGATGTCTGGTTATAATGTAACCAGGGTTCTTCCTCATCTTGGATTGGTTGGAATACTAACTCCTGTTCTGTATTAACATCTTCACCCTCCTCCTCCATGTCTGCCCAAATCAGGTTACCAAGGCAACTGGATTTGGTAGAACGGGAAAATCACAAGATCACGCAACAAAAACTACCCCGGTTTCGGATTGTCGAACCTCGACTGGGTTGCTAATCCCACGATGGCGAAGACATGATCCGCCCATGGCTGGAAAGGATCCGTCTTGGTTAAAACTTTCAGTTCTAACAGAAACTTTAGATTTATGTAGAGCATAATCCAAAACAGGTGGTAATTTAGATGATTGTAGAATGCATGAAGCACAAAGTAGCAATCCTCAAACAAATATCTGGGATCGACTTTTCATGCTTTTTTATTTTTCAAATAAGAGAATTTACATGTTTTTGTTAAACATGTTGAAGTTCATAAAGGAAAAATTAGACACTTGTTTACCAAGGCTGCTAATGTTTTAGCATGTTGCTAAGGTTACACAGGTTGCTCAGCAACTTTGAGGCAAGCATCAATTTAGAACAGTGATTTAATTAAGAGGATTATTCTCAACAAGTTTGGCGTGGATTAGTCGCCCTCTACAATATAACAACTGTTATCTAAATAGAAATTATTTGTCAGAACATGAGGTTACAATCAGTTACATGATTGTAACCTGGAAAAAAGAAAGATAATGTTTTGACTTTAACTTTTAGAGGAAGCCTCACAGCTACAGTTTATAAGTAATTTACAATGCTGGAGTGCAATTGTCTGTAAAATACTTTGTAAAAATATTCTCCGTGGTAAAAATGGTTTTAATGGACAAGTTCCTTCAAACCAACAGAAAAGATTTACCCAAACCCTGATACAACAGAAAATAAATTATTTAGTCAGGAGTGTGTGTTGGTAGCAGGCCGGCTGTGCTGGACAGCTCCCAGGTGAAGAGGAGGATAAAAAAAATAAAAAATAAAAACTTTCCTTTAAGAGAATATCTGACCTTAAGTTCTCCCACATTGTTAGATCTGTGATGTTCGCTGCCTTCTGGGAGGCTCTGATTTAGTGATGAAGTGTTGCAGTCGAGGTCTTGCGGTTTACCCGATGTCCTTCAACCTGCCTCGCCTGCTTTAGTCCAACAGCCTCCAGAGAACAGGTGTGAATTCCTTTCGCTCTGCTGTGGGTTGCATGTAAAAGGCGAAGAAAAACGATAGCGAAACGAGAAAAAAATTTGAAAGCGAGAATTTTTCTTGCATTTAATGTGGCTGCATTGCATCCCTGTTTACTGGAGCTACAGTGGGGGCTGAATATTGCTCTTTGCGCTGCTTCAACTATGGATTTCTCCCATTCTAATTATTCAACATCATCAAAATCATGGCTTTTGAAAGAAGCGCTTGATTTTGAGTTATAAAGTCCCAGTGGAACGAAAGTTAGAGCATCTTTAGTTTCTGTACTGTGACGTATTTCCCAGTGGAACCGAACATTTGAGCGGTCTACAGTCACAACAGGGATTTAAATTAAATCCTCCACATGTGATTGGACCTCGAATGTGGGCGGGCTTAGAGTTTAATGTGACACAGAGGACTATTGGAGAGTATGTCCTCATTGAAAGAAGAGCAAGGAATGACACTAAAGGCTTCTCTCTATAAAAAAGATGTGTTCGCTGCCCAACTGGCCTCGGCTATGTTTGATTGACAGATGGTTCATCCAAACACCTACAAGTATTCCTTGAACGTGCCTGCACTTTTCCTCTGTTAGTTACTACTACCCACAAATGGTGAAGTGTGTTTTGTTTTTGTGACTGGTGTGATTAGCTTGTCTCCCAAAGTCTCATTTGATTAGATGAATTTTTGTAAATGCCCCTGGGTGCATTATGAGTCATTATACATTTTAAACCAATTTACAGAAGAGAAAAGAGAGATTGATGGGGATTTGGATGTAAAAATTGGATTTTTGGGATTTTTTTCCCCCTATATTTTCCATCAGTGCATCTTCATGAAAAAGTTAGAACCTGCAGGGCTGCTCTTAATCTTCAATAGGTGGTGAGTTAACCACTAACACACTAGAACATCAGGAACATGCTTCTCTAGTAAGTCAGAAAAGCTCTCCCAGCTTCTTTCTATTTACTCTGCATATGGCTGTTTACTCCCCCCCCCGCCCGGTATTTTGGGTGCCACATAAGGGACGATAAGTTATCACAATCTGTTCAACACGCGTACTTGTCCAACAGTCCAACTGTCTCTTTTGTGGGGCAGTTTAGACTCTGACAAAGGAGACTACATTATATACAGCTAGCAAGCTACAATAACGTTAGCTTTCACTTGTTTGGTTGGAAATAGAATGCAGAGCAGAGATTCCATTAAAATTTGTAGTGTTAAATTCTGGACGTTTTGTCTGGGATGCCATATTGATGGGAGAAAAAAAAAAAAAAATCAGATGTCCCACATCTCACAGGAGCTCTGGTATTCTGAGTTAGTGTGGAAGGACTTAAACCCAAACTCTGGCATCTACTACAGATGTATTGAAGAGTTGGCTAGATATATTTTGGCATTTGATGCGTTTATCACATTAGCCACAAGATAAAAAACATAGAATGCATAACATTACATTACAGTCATTTAGCAGACGCTTTTATCCAAAGCGACTTACAATAAGTGTATTCAACATAGGTATTCAAGAGAACTACTAGTCACCAGAAGTCATAAGTGCATCTCCTTTCTTAAACAAGCATCTAAGAGCATAAACCAGAGCAAAAGTATAGTGCAGAAACAAACTAATACGAATACAATAAGTGCTACAAACTAATACGAATACAATAAGTGCAACAAACTAATACGAATACAATAAGTGCAACAACTAATACGAATGCAATGTATATGCAATGTCTAATCATTCGTCGTGTCTTTCACACCTTTTTATTTTACCGTTATGTCCCTAAACACCGTCTTATGAAGCAGAAATGCCATAAAAATTGTGTTTAAAACAGAAAGAGGAGTATTCCCTCGGACTCTCTTCGAGGGTTGAGTGAAACGTCACCCAAATGAAGAATGGCAGTGATATCCAGCCAGAGGACAGCTTCCTCACTCTCCCTGTTTTTCCTGAGCTCAATGAATCAGCTCAAGGTTCCTCGGTGATCCTCTGTGTGGCAGTGGAGGGGGGATTTATCATTCTCAGATAAAGGCTCGGTCCTCGTCAACGTTCGCTTTCACCCTCGGCTGGGAATTTATGAGAACCGGTGGCAGTGTGTGTGTGTGTGTGTGTGTGTGTGTGCGGCCTACCTAGTTACACAACAGAGTGCAAAGGGCTGCACAACAAGACAATCCATTGTGACCACGCTATTAATTTCCAGCCCCCGAGGATGTCGTTCAGACACACAACACAAATGGTGTCGCACGCAAGTCATTTGCAAAAGAGCAAAAATAATCTGCTGCAAAGGGACAACACGGTGCCACAGCAGGTCAGCCAGCTTCTCATAAAGTTTACATCTTTCAAAGAGCGGCAGAGTGTTAAGCAATTTAGCAGGAACAAACTGTAGGAGAAACATCCCCCTGTATTACTAAATTACCTTATTTAATTACTGAGTGCAAACGCACAACAATAAAAGCTTTAACTGGTTTCAAATCCAGACCTCTTTAACTCGGATAAACGGTCAAGCTTCAGTTCAGCTTCACCTCATATGTCAGTTACATGTTATATGCAGTTTAAATAAATGCCATCTTAATGGAAGTTCCTTTGTCGAATTACAGCTGTTAGACGAAGAGTATTAGCCTCTGCTAATGCTATGAGAGCAGACAGTCAAATACATAAAGAGAGAATGCCAATTGGCCAATTCTGATTTGCCTGTTTTTTTTGCATTGGACAAATGCAAAGACAAAGATAAATACCTTTCCACTCAATTGTTCTATATACATAATGATTTGCTATTTACTTGATAAAAGGGTTGAAAAGCAGAAGAACTAAACATTCCCAAAATACATCCAAGACCTTCTGCGTAAAGAATTATTTGATTTTCCTCTACGTTGTTTCTTCTTCTCTAATAATGAAGGATCATTTGCCACAGACCATCAAGCGAGCGCTCCGACTGCCTCCCCCGTCGTATCATGTGCTCCTGCATTCTTGAAAAGAAAGACATTCCCTGCTCATTAGCTGATATCCTGAGGCCCAGCCGTCTCTATTTTTTGCTTGTGAAGCTTTTGTTGTTGACCTCCGGGTGCTTTAGCCACCCCTCTCTCTCTCTCTGTCATTTTTTTAAACTCTCTTCTCATTCCTTCTCTCCGTCTCACAAATTCAGTTCATCCCTCGATTCCCTTCCATTGCCTCTGGGCAGACAGTGGATCTTTCTGCACCCCCCAGTAAAAGGTCTGTTCATGGTATTGCGTGTATAACGTCCGACGTGGCATCCATATTCGGTAATGCTGGTTATGATCAGCGCGTGAATACAGTGGCTGCATTCCCCGCGCCGGTGCTGTGTGTTTCTAGGCTGGAGCTACGAATTAGCTTCCTAGGTTTGATGTATTCTGCTACCATGTTACACAACCGATAGTGTTACTATATAAGGCCATAGGGGGAAATAAAAACCAATCTCCTAGGAGCACTGAGCATTTCATCTAGGATGTGTGATCACTGTCATCACTCTCTCTCTCTCTCTCTCTCTCTCTGCTCCGGTTTGGTCAGCTAAAACGCTTCATTTTCCATCCTGCTCTTATTCTTACGACAGTGTTTTTTTGTGCAGTTTTTTTTTAGCTGACTCAGTTTACTCTCTGCCTCGTTGAGTCATATTTGCCGAGCCCACCGGGGGGGCCCGCAGGACCTCGCGCCATGTCTCATGATCAAAGGGTGCTTGACCATCAGCGGATCAGCAACTTTGGCCGACTCCGGCAGGGCTGACATCAGATCAGTTTAAACCCGAACCGACACTTCTGCGAGCGCGGGTACATCAGGTGAGCTGTACGCAGATCTGAGTCACAGCTCCGGTCCTTCTGAGGTTCCTGCTTTGTATGCCGTTCATTCATTTAATTAACTCCAGTTTTAATACGACATGACAGTTCAGTCAAATAGCCGACTCTGATGTGAATTCTCCACGGTGGAATGAAATCTGCTTGCTCAACAGGTACGTGCATAAAACATATTTCTAAACATCCACATTAGGGTATGACGGAAGAAGCGTTCCACGTGGAGCAGAGCCGCATGACATTAACCCCTCGCCCACATTCACGTAACGTAACATTAACCCCAAGGCATGAAACGTAACGCATGCCTGAGAAGCGAAAATAGTCCATGGTGACATTTGATCCGTTTTTTAAAAAAAGGCTCTTTTTCATGGGAACTGATGGTGGTGAACACGCTCATTTACATCAAAGGCCTGATGGTGTAGCTATAAACCCATCCACACGTTGTATAGTAGATTGGCCAGCGGAGCTAAAGGTTTCTGCCGTGACCCGATGTGCTTGCTTAAGAGCTTTTTGACAGTGTGGCTCTATCAGTTAATTTTTATAAAGTGTAAGAAGCTTTTACCAGGTGTAGCAGATGGAAAGGTGTTAGGCAAGCTGAAATCTGAAGGGAATTTAATGCACAATCTAGATGCAAACTCAGGCGGTACGGACTGCGGTGTCTTAAAATATGAGCACTCACAAGCTTTTGTTGAACACGTTGGAAAATGAAAAAAGGTCATGAAGAAGAAGTCGGCTGTTGCTGTGCTTGTTTAATGTTTCAGGGTGAAATCACCAAAAGTACATTTGAACACTTCATGATAACATAATTTAACTTCGCCACAATACTTATTTTTACTGAACATAGATTGAATGCATTATAATTAGACTGAAGGCAAGCTCTGTTTTTTTTAGCCAAGAAAAAGACTGTGCTAACCACTGGCTGCTAACGGCTAACAGCTAACGTTAACTAGCTCTCCTCCCGCTGATCTCAATACCGTTTTGTTGTTTGGCATTATCAGTCAAAAAATAGGATTCCTCCCTTATATGCGTTGTGTCTTTTTATATTTGAGACGCCGTTAGTTTTCTTAATTTTGTTATCGACTTGTTACCTAAGTATCAGTTCTCCTGACATCCCTAAATTAGTCTTTGGAAGTGTTTTCTCTCTACTTTGAACCAGTGTTTTCCACTGTTTTCACCTTCATGTTACTTCTGCCCTCATTAAATGACCCAGTATTATTGGTAGCTCTGCTCATACCCAACTGTTAGCCACAGTAAATGGGAATACATTGGGCCTGGAGATGATGAGGGCATATAAAGGGGATAGTGACGAGGTAGGGGTGGGGGAGGAGGGATCGCAGACCTGACTCAGCAGAATTGGTCGTCAGTGACCCAGACTCCTGGAAGTGGGTCAAACGCACACACACCCTCAACCCTGCACAATGCAGACAAACAGAGCCTGTGAATTCATGAGCCGTACGCGAGCAAAGCGCCATATAGACTCGCGAAATCATCATAATATGTAAATTGGGATCAGGTAGTTACGATGGGCCGTTGAGGTGCTGCATTTAAGGCCAGTTTTTGCCTTAAGTATCGACATTAGCTCAGCACGGCGTTCCCCCCCCTGGCAGATGATAATAATAATGATAAATAATTCTTCCCCCCCGGTCGAGCTGAAAATACTCCTCCTCCGGCAATTCTAAAACAGGTACCAGACTCAGCTGCTAATCCTTTAAATGTGAGGAAGAGACGCTTATACATATTCATGCGTATTAATACACTGCTGCAACCCAACCTGACAGGGGAGCTTATTAAATTCTAGTTCTTAAAAAAAAACAGCTGTGACATTCAGGAGTCTAAATCCTGTCCTAACCTTGTTAGCTTGTGTAAATAACAACGGCGTGGGGGAATTGCAACGCCGAGCTCCCCCCCCCCACACACACACACACACACACACACATACACACACACATACACACAAGCAGCCAAATGAAGATGTGTTTTGGCATTTTCATCGTGCGACAATCAGTCAAAACACAACAGGGACGAGAGTACCTCCATGCATGAAAATCAGCAGGAAAAAAATACTACTAATAAAAGCATGTATGTGAAAATAATACAATATTAGAATAAAACACAACAGGCAGAAACGGACAAGAATTCAAAGGGGTTTCAAACGGACTCTCCTCTCTGTCCTGAAGCTGAGGGGACTCGAGTTTTCTTTCAGAATTTCAAGGACCTGTATGAGTCACAGCTGCTCAAACTCAACGGACGACATCAAAGTGAATTTGTGTGTCCGATGTGTGTAAACTATGTTATCAGGCAGCGTACACAAAGGCCTCCATTCCAGAGCCTAATAAAGTATAATAACAGCCTTGTAATGAGGAGCCACTTCCTGAGGGCACTTCATAAATTATGCTAATCTGCAGAAAAAATTAAAGTGCCAAAGCTTAATTGAGATAGAGCGAGGTCGAGAGGGACCAGGGAACATCGCAGCCCCCTTTTCACTTTCATCCCCCTGAGATACCGCAGTGGAGCTTCTGAACGCTCCTCTAAAAGATAAAACGAAAGAAGGACAAGACAGAAACCAGAGCTAAACTTGAACTCTCGTGTTCATTTTCAAGGGGTTTGCCTTTGACAAGTTGCTGGTGTTTATTCATTCATTTATTTATGGTTGGAAGTTTTGGTCAGCGGGTAGAAAAAAAAAGAAAAGGGTGCAGAGAGAAAGCCGACGGCTCACGCTGAGGTGAGTCAAAAGGAAGACGAGTCAAATAAATCTCTGCGTGGCGGGCTGGAGCGAGAGCAACAAACACCAGACTTCTGCCTCATTCTGCAGCTCCACAAGGTCAAAAGGCTTTGTGCAGCCTGCAGGGGACCTATTGTACACTTCCAAATCTAGACGTTTGAAATCCAAACAGTCAATGAGCACTCGAGGGTGCCTCACAAGTAGAGAAACGCAAGCAACTGTTATATAGTTCACTACACTTTACAAAGCAGAATGGCTTGGAGGAACTCTTAAATAGAGTCGAGCTGAATCCAATATATTTCAAGAGCAATTATGTCACTCCGAATGGTACAAGAGAAACATGAAAACCTGAGGGTGTAATGGTGTATTGGAAAGTTTAAATTAGAAGTCTTCAAATTAGGCTTCGCCGGAACCGGGAACAGACCCAGGATCAGGGTTGGTTTACATTTTTTTTTCAGTCCAATCACAGGGGATCTGCACACTTTTTAAATTACATTAAATGGTTTTCAAAACAACAACAAGGAAGATTTATTAATGTTTCCACAGTGTGAACGCCTATGTTTTAAATTAATCACAAAATTAATCTTCTCCGTGTAGCTCTACTTGCATACAAAGTCAAACTCAGTGACTACAAAACTGGATATTACAACAACTCCTAAACATAATGACTTGTTTCTCTTTACCGAACTGGTTGGATGATATTTTAGCACTCGATCCAAAGCACTTCTGCTCAGAAATTCAAACTTCCGCTGTCCATCACAAACAGACCTGTCCATCACCATTGATGATGCCGTAGTGACGCCAACTCGGACTGTGAGGAATCTGGGTGTGACCCTGGACGACCAACTGTCGTTCTCAGCAAACATTGCATCGGTCACACGCTCCTGCAGATTCCTCCTCTACAACATCAGGAGGATTCGCCCCTTCCTCACTGAGGAGACGGCGCAGGTGCTCATCCAGGCTCTGGTCATCTCCCGCCTGGACTACTGCAACTCACTACTTGCTGGAGCCCCGGCGTCGGCCATCAGACCTCTGGAGCTTGTCCAGAAAGCTGCAGCACGTCTGGTGTTCAATCGCCCCAAGTTCTCTCACACAACTTCCCTTCTCCGTTCTCTACACTGGCTCCCTGTAAGAGCTCGCATCCAGTTTAAGACTCTGGTGCTAGCCTACAGGGCAGTGAAAGGAACAGCTCCTTCCTATCTCCAGGCCTTGGTCAAGCCCTACACCCCCGCCCGACCACTTCGCTCTGCTGCCTCGGGCGACTGGTTGCCCCGTCGCTCAGAGGTCCCTGCGGCCGATCCACCCGGTCACAGCTTTTTTCTGTCCTGGCCCCTCAGTGGTGGAATGAACTCCCCACCGACGTCAGGACAGCAGAGTCGCTGCCCATCTTTAGGCGCAGGCTGAAAACTCACCTCTTCAAGAAGTACTACCCTGAGCCTTCCTCGTAGCACTTATGGCACTCGTATTAGTTGTTGCACTTACTGTATTCGTATCAGTTCGCTGCACTTATTGAATTCGTATTTGTTTACTGCACTTATCCTATTCGTATTAGTTTGTAGCACTTATTATATTCGTATTAGTCTGTTGCAATTATTGTTTTCGTAGTAATTTGCCTCTGCACTATACTTTTGCTCTGGTTTATGCTTTAAGATGCTTGTTTAAGAAAGGAGATGCACTTATGACTTCTGGTGACTAGTAGTTCTCTTGAATACCTATGTTGAATACATCAGGTCCTGATAAATGACTGTAATGTAATGTAATTGTTGGGTTTTAGACTGAGAATATATCAATGATTCTTGGGAAATGTATTTCTACTCTTCGTTAACTGTTGGTCTGTGTGAGATGACCCTCTCTTGCATCAGGTCCACAGGTTTGTTTGGGCTGTGTGTGACTGTGAGTGGCCTGGGGTCCTGGTTACTTAGTGGCAGCTTTTTTGGAAAATGTGTTTAATCACAATAGATTTGGGAGTTTTATTAGTTTTTAGAGGGTCAAATACTAAGTAGTTAATTGCTAAATGAAAACACAAAACATTTTAAAAAGAGGGGAAGAAAATTGTAGCCTCAGACTTTGGCAAGTAACAAATAGGCCAGAAAACATGGAAGGAAAAAAGACAATTTTAAAACATGTCATTAGATTTCTTTAATCAACTGAATAAAAATAGGCCTCTGCTTTTAAAATGTTGTAAGAAAATATTCTACAGTAATCTAAACCACAAAAAAATATATATCCCAGTAAAACTGCCGGACGAAACATCACATTAAAGGAAAAAAAAAAAAAAAAAAAAAAAAAGGATAAGGCTGGTGACATATTTAAAAGGTGTGTTCAATGCTTTCAGGAAATGGACTCAAACAGGAGTAAATAGAGCTCTTGTAGGGGACTATTTTCACCCGAGGATAAATACACATTTGGTGAACAAGTGAGAAAGGTCCTCAATTCGATATTCAGAGCTGAGGTTCGTCTCCGCACGGCTCTTAAAATGTTTCGACGGCTTGCAGCCAACGGTGCTAACAGCAGGAACAGTGCAAACAACAGCAACAATGCTAACGGTGTTTACCTGAGAGCAGTTAGAGTTAGAAGAGCAGATGTCATTCATTAAGAAACAACACATGAGCGCTAACATCTGGGCTCACTAGCTGGCGTACTGATCATAGAACATGAGGATGAGGCGACTGCAGGCAGGGTGGGGGGGGATTACAATTCTGCTATTGTAAAAGACCATAAACAAATGCTTTCTTTTTGAAAAACGTTATATTAGCAGCAGTAGTTTCACTTTGCATGCGTCAGACTCCATAGCTCAAGATCGTGTCCCAGCCTTCATTCAATATCCATGCCTGAGGGGGGACCGGAGGGGGACCGGAGGGGGGGGGGGCTATACGCTTCCACGACTATCAGCGGTAACCATCAGCTAGCCAGCGGACATACACGCACTGCCGGCCCGGCTACATACACAAAGGACAGACACGCTTGGGTACCAAGAGACACAGGAGAGTGACTTCATTCTCTGCTCTGGTGGACATTACTTCACTAGATCTATTCATAGCAAATAGTTGTTTGCTGCTATATCAATGCTCTGTATCATATAGAGAACCTTAAAGATATGTCCTGTATCAGGCTTTGAATACAGAGACAATAGCTGTTCATAATTAATTGTTGGCTTTGTTCTTTTTATGGGAATTGTTGACAGTAAAAAAGATCCTTTAAAATCAGATTACATAAGAGCCAAAAACCACCGGTAGAATTAGTGTTGCATCTATTTTTAATCCATAGAGACGCATGTTTTTTTTCTTCAGGATCCTGTTCCTGAAGGCTTTATGAACTCTGACTGAACTTCCCTGAACATCTTTCATACAAAAGCTTTTTCACTGCACCCTTTATTGTTTCATGCGAGACGTCCTCGGGCCTTCGCTCTCTCCTTTTGGATGGTTACAAAAAAAAAAAACTCCTGATGAACCTTTGAAAATGTCAAATCAAGACGTATCTGCAATGATGGTATCTACAAATGAAATGCAATAATTGTCCCGGTGGCTTGAGAATCATTACGGGGTTTAACTGTTCATAATTCAGACTCTATAATTGCATTTTGCAGGGGGCTTTGCTTTCATTACTCCTGTTAAAGCCACATTCGACATGCCTGTGGAACAGAAAGGGATTTGTACAACTTCACAATGAAAAGGATATTAACTATTCAGTGGATTTGATGGCTGTTACGCCGTAATGAGACCAATTTCGGTGGGCAAATTGACAGCAGAAGCATTACATCCATCCCAAGCCCCGTGTAAATGAATACTGACTGTTCTCGGGACAGTATATTGTTGTATAATGTGACACCTTGTTGAGCAGTGAATTAGCTACTCACCAAGAATCTCACAATAAGCATCACCGATTCCATAAAGACATTCAGCTGCACAGACTCCCATTTTGTTCGTGAGAAATAATCAATTCTCTTATTTATTGAGACTAATAAACAAATAAAGAAAAAGGTAATATTGTAGTGCCAAGGATGCAAAAGGCATCTCTACCCTCAGGGCCCACTTGAAGTCGGCCTAATAGCGGTTTACATCAAAGCTAATCTCGGAAGCAGCCGGTCTCAGACAGCTAACCAGAGCAGCGACCTCTCAGCAAAAAACCCTCGCTGCAGAGTCTGAAAAAACGCTGACTTAAAGTACATTTAACTGTTATTTAGCATGGCAAGTTGACTAAGAACACAGTCTAATTTACTGTGCTATGGCCTGAGGGAGAAACACACACACTCACACTCACACAAACACACACACACACACAGAGAGCTGGGAACTGCGTAGTCTTACACAAACACTGTTCAGTTAGCCACCTAGCAGTTTTGGGAGAGTTTTTCTGCATCTCAGGCAGCAGACTTTGCGACTAGATGTTTAAAGCTGAATGTTGCACAGGAGGTTTTGCTCAAACACACTGACAAGAATGGGAGTTTTTCTAAGGACAGAATTGTGTGGTTACAGAACATAGAACAGTAAGTGTTATTCAATAATACATCAAGGCTGTCCCATTTGGACTCATCCACCATGAACAGCTAAAGGAAAACACACCTATTCTAGAGAGGTGGATGCAGACGGACAACAAGACAGGAGGGAATGGCCAACACGTTGCAAAACCAGTTCACATTTAAAAAGGTATATCAACCTCGACATGAACTCCACAGAACAACATTAACCGTCCACAGACGAGCTAGCGGCTGTGGCAGTGCTTTGAGCTCTCAGGGAGCTAGCATGCCCACAATGACAATGCTAATGTTCTGGTGTTTAAAAGGTATACTGCAGAGCGCCAAAGTCACGATGTCACGTCCAGTCCATGCATGGGCAAAGCATTTGAGTATCCCTGGTCTTGGGTTTTAAGAAATGGTGTTCCTTAAATGCTGCAAAGACCATGAAATATTGAATAAATAACGATATTGGATCACTTTTTCAAAAACGTACCGCTCTCATCTAAACATATTCAGCGAGCCACACAACATACTGCTCCAAGGCTGTAATTATAGTTGTAAGTTACTAATATCAATGGGATTTTGATTGAGGTTTTCCTGGGAAGACGTTTCCCTTCAGCTCTTTATAATGTTTACAACATTATCCATCTTAGCTTAATGTGTTAGCATGCTAACATTAGCTAATTAGCACTCAAGGCGAAGTACAGCTGAGGCTAATGGGATGTCATTAGTATTGGACAAATTAAAAATTTGATCTGATGATGGCCCCCAGATGAAAAGTCAAACAATCACCAAAGTCAGAAGGATTCATCCTCTGGGGATCATAAAAAATCGGTACCACATTTCCAGCCAATCCATTGGAAGAATGTTGAGCTATTTCAGTCTGGGTCAAAGTGGCGTACCGACCAACAGAACAGCATCCATGCCGCCCATAGAGCCACACTGCTAGAACGGCTAAACATTCTATCATCTTATGGTATATTATTCTTATTGAAACAGTGGTTGCATTCAAAAACAAAAGTCCAAAAAGGTGGACTGTGAAGTTGTGCTGTAATGGCAGATGACAAGTGAGCTTCGACAAGCCCTGCAGATCCCTTCAGTGGAACCCAGACAAGTGTAGCCAAGTTCCTGTAATGAAATATAAGCTTTTACTTAGAGCTCAGACAGTTTTCATCCATATTTTTATCTCCTTGGTGCTTCCTTCTATGAATTTTTAGAGCAAAGTGATAGCTTGAGTCTTTGAAAATATACTCCTGGGGGTAGTACTTTGAGAATAAAAGAAAATGATCATAAATTGTAATAGAGGATGTTCGTATTAAACACTTTGTCTCTCGCTTTTCGTCAAATCAATATATATACAGCTAAAGGACGTCTTTCTGGTTCTATAAAGGGCATGGAACAGGCTTTGATTACCAATCGGATTATACACACACGAAAGATATACGCAATGTCACTGTGACAGTTTGTTATTATTACCCTGTTTAGTCAAATGACTTTGTGTCAGAAAATCAGCGATTTTTGATCTCCGTTTTTTCAGCAGTTCTAAATTTGTGATTAATGTGTTAATGCGTAATCTAACACCCTCAGAAGATTAACGTGTTACTTGCAACGTCTTCCAGTACTTCGTGTCCGTCGCAGATGAAGATTCATGAAAACGTTGTGCTGGTAAACTACAAAGCCTGACTGTTCTCAGATACATTAGACACCTCATTAGGCACAAACAGCTGAGGGTCGCTTCAGCTCCTCAACGCTGCCGAGGCAAATTCATACATGTATAGCAGTAAACAAGGACCTTTCAGAAAAGCTATTGTTCTAGAAAAATATTGTTATTGGATCAGACTTGTTGCTACTTCATCACAGAGGCAAACAGGCCAGGAATGGGCCCGTGGAACAGGTTGATATTACAGCAGAGCTCAACAAACTGAATAAAGCAAGATTCAGATACCAAAACAAACTTTAGCTAAATTAAAGGGGTATTTCACAGATTTTACACTTTAGGATCAGTTTATTAGTCATGATGAACACTGCTCTGTGAAAACAGTTGTAGAATGTCATCTGTAGGTAAGAATAAATTACCCAGCGTGATGTCATCAGGGTTATCGTAGTTTGGACTTTGAGACTAAACATGTCCTCCAGAAGGACTGTGTTACAAACTTGGGGTAAGGAGCTTGAAAGACATGGACATTTAGCAGGAAAGGAGAGTTAAACAAAGAGACGCTTCTTAGTTGGACCGTGATGGATTCAGAGTTTTTCAAGATTGACCCATCCTATACACAGAAAGTCAAATGATGTATCCGCCTCTGCTCTATCAAATTTAACCATTCTGCTTATAATCTCTCTCTTGAGCAGGGATGGGTATTAAACAACCACAGTATCGTTTTTTTTAATTGGTACTTTGTAATGTGTAATTCATCATCACGCTGCAGTGTCTCCTCTGCTCTCTGTGTCGGAGCTGAGCTTCTCCAACTACGGTTGTTACTGTAATGAACAAACCTTTGGGAGTAAAAAGTCAATACTTTATCAATAAACCTGTTTAACCAGCATTAACATGCAAACATGTAGAAAAGCAATCTTTCAATCTGTTCGGTGTGTGTATCCAATCAATTATGCATGTCCTATAGACAAGAGGGCATGGAGAATCAACGTATTTTGTTGTTTGTTGTGTGAAATCCAATTGTGTATTCACAAACTCTTTGAGTTCAACTCTCCCGCTCTGTCTTATGTCTGCTTTGTTTTCCTGTGATAATGAAGCCTTGATTGTCCTGATGTGATAGAATCCCCCATATCGGCTCTCCAATCAGTCTGATAAAAGCACAAATTATTCAAAACTGCCTTTAACCAGGGCTCATCTCAACAGAGAACCGTAATCCATGCAACCTGCTTTGAATCGTTCTCCTTTGTTGAGTGTTGGAAAAAAAAAAAGTGCGACACAGTCTCCCAGCTTATCAAGAAACCTGAAAGGCACATCAGCGACATTCCTTCCATCTGTGCACTGCGTCTTATATATTGACATCTTTATACATTTATAAAAACAGGCCATGACATTTTCTTATCCTATATATAACTAAATAAAGCTTCACTTCCTGTGTAAACATTAAAATTCTCAGGACTGAAGTTCAGAGGTTTCCCCATTTAAAACAGCAACAGGGATGTCTTCAAAAAGCAGCATTAGTCACCAGGAGGTCCCAACCGCCGTTAGTCTGAAACATCAAGACGGCAGAGTTCCTACTAGCTGTTCATGAAGGTGAATATATCAATCAGGTGTCACACACACACACACACACACACACACACACACACACACACACACACACACACACACACACACACACACACACACACACACACACACACACACACACACACACATCAGTGGAACGCCCACGTCAGCTCCATTTCCACACAGAACGGTAGCGTTGGAGATTTGTTTAACGAACAGAGGAGAGAAGATGATGTTGCATATGAGGTCGTGCTTCTTTTTTTTTTTTTTTTTTTTTTTTTTTTTTAACACAACCTTGTTTTACTATTGAAAACAATGTATTTTTATAACCACTCACTAGCAGATTTTTGTGACCTGTGGTGACCCTTTAGAAAAGTTTTAAAGAGCTTATGAACATGAGATATACTCAACACAGAAGACAGAAAACTAGTTCATTACTACAGCATCCTGTTCACACATAGTAGCAGGCTCCCTTTATTCCCTCACATGCCTGAAGCTTGTGGCTGTGTTGAAAATAATGTCATAAAGTACTGAACTTTGTTTGGACAGTTTATTTTCTCCCGAGCACAACAAAGTAGTTCATTTCCTGAGCGATGTGTTTCCGATAATCATACCGGAATTATAGTTAAATACAACTACAGCTGGATGACGATCCTGCAAAAATACACGTAAATGTTTTTGTGAACGCACGCAGAGAGGGGTGTTATGGGTAACCATAGGCCACAGAGGCTCACAGAGGAGCTTACGCACACACTGACTCTTAGCTCAACCTTTTGTCAAGGAGACCTGAGCTTCAAGAAATTTGATTGGCTGATTCAACTCAACCTTCTGGACGCGGGTTCTAAGCGAAGATGGGAAAAAAAAAAAGAAAACATTTTAATTATAAAAGAATAAATGCTGGCAAATGCATGCAAGTGATCCCTGTGCACGTTCACTAATGTGAAGCCAAGAGAAGAATATTCTATCTTAATTTGCAACAGCAGATATGTTTAGCACAAAACATAATGCCACCCAGATTATAAATTGATCGACTTGCATGATTCTTGCAATTTTTTGGGTTGTTCCGCAATGGTTTAATGCACTGATGTAGCTCGCTTTTGATGAAACTTTCAGTTAAATTAATGTTCCCGTAATAAAAAAAAAAAAAAAAAAATGTTTATTTGTAAATTTGGCTAAAAAACAAACGTTGGTGGTTTATCTGGTCTTACACGTTTCTGTTACTTCATGTATAGAAGCAGCCGGTGTCTTTATGAGACCTCCAGGTAGCTGCTGTTACTTTGTGCTTCTTTGAGACATGTCTTCTCTGCTGTAAGTGGCCAGTGTCGGGAGTGTTGGATGCAACACCTTCTCATGTTTTTACCTTGACACATTCTGTTAGAAAACCACATGAAAGCCACTTTTCTGAATTTCTGCCCACACCCTGCATTCAAAAGATTTCCTCGGGTCTTTGTGCAGCCGTTAGCAGAACAACACTGCAACATCATTACTGGGACACACGTGTTTGTGCTTGTTCTGCTTCCTCTTAGGTTTTCAAAAAAACCAAATGATCATCTGCAGCATTGTCATCCTGAGAGTAGACCTTTATCTGGCTTTTCTCAAGACTCCTGAAAGACCAGCCATCATTTAGACAGCGTCGCTGTGACCTGTAATAGCAGGCTGATGTGGGTTATTCTCAGGCTGCAAATCCACATAATGATGTTTTCTACTCCTCACAAAAGAGCTGCCCTGTTTACATAGCGCACCTCTTTAATATTTTAGCACCGCTCTGATCTGGGAAGGCGTACAAGAAGAATTGCACAGAAGTCATCTTTCCTCCTGTGCTTTACGTGTTTTCAATGAATAGGTGAAATGGTAAGTGTGTCCCGGAACAATCTGTAAGGATAAGTTCTCTGTCCTAAAAAACACACGACCTCTCTCCTCCCACAGAAAAAAACCACAGCACTACTCAGCGGCTACTTTGCTAAGATCTTTAGATGTTGAACCTTGTTTCTGAAACTGTAAATTGGCAGCTACTGCAGTGATGTCAGATGATAAAATGTAAAGTGTGGAAGGATGCTGGGAGGTGTGATGCTGGTGTATGACCGTAGCTGTGAGATCTTTCATTTAGAATCAAAGATGTTAATGTACACTGCAAAAGGCTGATGTCACTTGTGATGGTCGATAGGAATTAGTGCGTTAACGTGTCGGATGTGTATATTTTTGCATGATCATACAGAAGAGAAGAGGGGAAAAAAACATGATGGTTCATGCTCTTATCTGAATAATGTGGTCAGCTAAAAAGATGAGAACACTGATTCAACCTTGACAGAGCAGGGAGGTGAGAGCATGAAGGTGAATTATAAATATTGAATCCTTAATGTCTGTTTCAGTCCGCTTACAGTCTGTGGTCCGGATGCTTTACCGTGCTGGACTATCACAGGAAAGTTAAGTCAAAGGAAGTCTACTTTTACAGCGTCTCGCAGCTTGACTGGTGCTATCCGATTTGTCTTGATGCAGTAAACCGCACCCACCTGAGACCTGAAGATTGCAGGAAAATGTTAGAAATGATTTGTCACAACCCCGGCCTTGTGCTCAAATATACTTTTCTGAATCGTTTTTTCATTCCACTCCAATAAACTACTGGGTCACCATCGCCTAATCATTCGGGATGAGATAGACCTCCACGAGAACACAGCTCCTTCAACATCAACAACGTCCTAAAAATAGCATTGATTTCCTCCAAACATTTACAAACCATATGTGTGAATAATCTGTGGAACTGCTCCGGGTGATAGTTTGAGATATAGAGGCAATTACGCAGTAATAGATTCAATCTCGGGCCAAGAGAAACATAATTGGAGAGGGAGCTCTCGCCCACGGGCCAGAATATTGTATATTGTCACTGTGATTATAGACACTCGGCACAGCGTGGTGCTGTTAGCAATTTAAAATCAGCACATGAACGGCTGACATTAAATGGAACGCTCTAGATCAAGGCGTTGATTGCGCGGTAACGTTTGTGTCAATTTCAAAACACCCTATTTGTTTTCCTGCCTGGCCAGTTGACTGCGATAGAAAAAGGAAAGAGTAATCCGCACTATGGTGTTTTGTACCAAATGGAAATGTAAAAGACGGAGAGGATACCCAAAAGAAAATGAGGTATTCAAAGGAAACGGTGAAGACTTTGGTACATTTTAAATGTACATGCCAAACATTTAAACAGTGTTGTTGTCCAGGGGCTCTTAACGACAAAATGAAATTGTAATATCACTGATATTGACACACAGAGACTGAGGTCAGCGGGTCATACTCACACTGGAGTGGGTGAGGGGTCAGGAGGGGAAGGGGTCAAGACATGGTGGAGTAATGAGCGTGGCGCCGCGGGGAAGGGAGGATGAGAGCGCATGATGTGCCGCCGCCACCCGACACACGTCATGACACTCGTGCTTGTTATATTTCTATATACTGTGAATTCTGACACCAGCAGTCTTTGGGGTATTTTGTACCACTTGGTGGGGATCAGCTGTGCCATTTATTCATATTCCTAGTCTACAGCAGACTTGTAGTGTAAACAGCAAGTCAGCAGCAATCCTCCTGTGCAGCCACGATGCCGCTGTGCATTCAGAAGCAGTTTAGATGGAGCTCACAGTCCGATGTGCCACTTAGTTAAGCAATTAAGTGGATTAAAAACACTGACTCGAGGCCTTAAGAAGCCACCTCCAGTTGCATTCATGCATATTTCATTTGGGAAACAGATGGGAGTGGTTCCAGATGGGTTCTACATTTTCCATTTGTTGCCACCCTGTTATCAGAGGGTTTAGGCCCTGCTGATCCTGAGCTCACTGCCTAATCCAGTCTGGATATTAGATCCAGATTGGTTTATAACTGCAACAGGATGAAATAGGTGTTTGCATAATGAGTTCTAATATAAAAGGTTATGATGGGGTATCAGTCAGGCATTTGAGTACTTAATCTTTCAAGAGTTCCTCCGGCTGCCTCTGGTTGAGTTCAACCATAGACTGTATACAAGAAGTGGATGTAGTCTCCGTGACGTCACCAACTGGTTTGGGTACGACGGTTTTGATGCCTAGAGATCTGCATTTTGGTTTTAGGCTGATGACATCTTGTTTTCACAAGAGGGTGGAACTTGGAACAACTCTGAACAAGATATTTTTAGGCAGCCAAAATGTTACAATTAACTATCTATATAATATAAATCAAGTAGGGTCATTTTCTTATCGACTTCCACACATTGGCTTCAATTTTGATGGCGCCTTAGTGTAACCTGGGTGTTGTAAGAAGTGCTTTTTACGTATTCAACAAACAGTGATGTCAAAGCTTCAGGTGCCGTATTCAAAAACATTACCATCAAGGAGTCCTAACCTAGAAAACTTTACTCTGAGCAAAGGAGGGATAGAAACTTGTAAACTTGTGAGGAGGTGTGATCATGTTGATTTTTTTTTTTTAAAGAGATGCGATTGGCTGATCCAATCAACTAAAATGCTCTATAAGTGATAATGGGCATAGAATGGGCGATGAAATCTATCAGTCTAATCGTGGAATTTAGTCTTTATTCAAACATGGTGTAATCATGAAAACTATTTTATGTAATTAACATATGTTGAATAAATCGTAAGCCTACATAGTAGCAGCGTTGGTCGCTATGTAAATCTATAAACCGGCTTTGGGCTGATCTGTAGATTGAAAACAACATTATTTTTTTTTTGAAACAAAGTTGGTATAATTTTTATTCTACATTTTTAGGAAGTCAATTCTATAAACAGTAGAGACATGGAAAGAAAGTAACCCAGCAGCAGTGTGGGTTGCATGAATCCGATTGGCCAGCAGCACCTTGCCATACGACCCTGTGTTGTTTTTCCAGAGCCCTCTCAGTTGGCACACTGCACTGACAGACTGCCTCCAGTCAAATGAATGAAAGGGCTGCGTTTTTTTTAAACACTGGGATCCTGTCGATTTGAATGTGCTCTGAAGCTCATGCAGCATATCTCAATTTCGATGACAAAATGTAAGAAAATAAGAAAAAGATAGGTTTGTGTACGCACGGCTCTCTGCAGATAAAAGAAAACAAGGATCTCGTCCTTTCATAAACGGAGAGAGAGAGAGAGATAACAAGGAGCGCCACAGCACAAGTTGACACAGGATCTATTCTTCTGAAAATGGAAGGTAATCACATACTTTCATGCTCTGATTTTTCTGCAATGAAAAGAGCCGGCGGGGCCACACAGAGAGCAACATGGCATATTGTGAGGAAAGCAGCAGTGTGACAATCGGTGAGCAGTGTGCAGGCAACGTTGCCACAGGACCAGTATATACACACACAGCTGCAAGACACTTGTTTACCCAGAGTTCACGGCGGCGCAGAGGGGACAGACGTGACAGACTGCAGGAGGAGGAGGAGGAGGAGGAGGAAAAAGAGAGCAGATGGATGTGCGTTGTCCTTGTGTTTGAGGTTGTCTTTCCTCGCGGCTATGCAGTATATTCAGACATGTACACACACACACACACTAAAACATTTGAGCCTGATTGGGCATCATTAACCTAAATTACACTGTTTGTGACTCCAGCAGGACAGCTGGACATCAGGATACACGCTGAGAATCTCAATGTTATACTAATACCAAACATGTGTTCCGATGAAACATTTGGGGCGCCTCGCTCTATTGTTAATCGTTGTTCAGGCCAATCTGCCTTTTGTTCATTTTTGTAGGGCTCTTAAACTGTGTGAGTGTGTGCGCTTGATTGTTAGTTGCTGCAATAATAACCTACCATATCTTAGCTATTAAACCTTATGTTCAGTCTTGAAATCTAACGTTCCCTTTAGCCGTTGGTGGCACCACACCAGAAATGTCCTTCTAAATCTGTCGGTATCTCTAATCAGTTGCTTTGTTTCTGAAGTTGGCGTGAAGCTTTCTCGAAATAAATGTTTCATTTCAGCGATACATTTTTGGATCATTTCATTATTTCAGTTATGGTGTTTTGTTCCTAACAGCTACAACAAAGCCTTCTGTGTATGACAGACCTCTGATCTTGCAGTTCTCGCTGGCATCTTTTCCAATGAGGCAAAAAAAACATCAAACAATGACCAAAAAAAAAAAAAAAAAAAAAATAGTGTTAAAAAGCCCAACATATTTTCCCAGAGCCCAAGGTGACATTGTTTTGGTCTTCATGAAGGTTATAATGTTATGTCAGTTTTCAACAATCTCTGAAAGCGTCACGCGGCAATCAAATGTCTGGACACATGTCAATGAAACCATTTGTCACGGTCGGCCATGTTTTTGGTTCACGTTTGGCGTCGTGCATCTGGGGCGCTTGGATGTCTAAAATTCAAGATTTTAACTGGAAACTTCTGACCTCCAAGTTTGACTGGAAGTTGACAACAAAAGTGTCGAACAGGGGTGGATAAGAGTCATGAAGGCTTTAAGTTACCCTTGGTATCACACGTATTAGCTACAGCACCAGATACTTTTGGGGTGTTTCACTTACAATGAATGAGAGAGCATTCCTGGATATCATACATGCCGGTGAAACAAGTGACATGCTCTTTCCTCAATCAACGGTGTTTAGAGTTTCCACAACGTTAAATGCAGGATGCTGCCCGGAGGGGTCGACTGCCTGTCTAGATGGAGATAAATGCCCATCGTTGCCTGGAGAGAGGCGGGCTGCTGACTGATAAAGGGCTGTGTTTGGGATGAGGCTCGGCTGTTAGTGTTTACTTCAATTGTCCTGTAATCGCCAGCCTTCCAGGGGGGAAGGAGAACTCCCCCGCCAAGCAGCATCTGGACCTTGTTCCGGAACGATTATACCGGTGGTGGAGGAGATTCCAGTCCAGAACAAAGTTCGATCCAAATGCGCCAGGAACTCAGAGGAAATAGCACGGCTAAAGAGGTAAAAAGTCTATTAAGAGGCTCACAAATTCAATGTGTAAAGAGTATATCGACCGTGCATGATGTATAGAGCATGTGTTTGTGGGAGAAATAACTGGACATATTTAAACAGTAAGCATACCATAATGAAACATATGGTATAAATGTGTTTATGCATATGTCAGGAGACAAGCGGAGAAAGAAACAAGTTGACAGCATAATTGGAGGTGCCACAGGTTGCAATCAATAAATCATTACAAGAATAATTTGAGGTGTCAGTATAATAACAGTAAACAAACAGGTCCGTCGTGAGGAGAATTAGCAGCCTATTAAAGCCTCAATTTTGCCTTGTGGTCACCTGGGTTAAGCTTGACAGGAAATGTGAAGGATTGTTTTACAGCAAATAAATGGTAGGTGCTGCTCAGAGCGCAGACATCACTTTTGATCTCAATATTTCCGCTCAGGAAAATCAGAAAATAAATCATTTGCTGTCTTGAAATGGAATTGCTGAGATTGTATTTGTGACGTACATTATATGTTTCAGTTTAAGTTGTAAGAACACTTTCGCTACGCTGACAGTTATTTTAAAAAAGAATGACTTTTTGTTTTATTCATGTCAAGCTAGAAAGAAGGAATACGGGTTTTGAAAAGGCAACTTCTAGCACCTGCCATGTGTAGCTTTGATAGCAGAATGGCTCTAGGGGTAGGAAAGTTTGTCAGTTTTGGTTTGGACTGAAATATCTCAACAATTATTATTGTTGATTACCGTGTAATGGTGTGCCGACAGGGCGGCAATCTCCGGTTCTGAAGTGTGAAGCCAATGGCGAAATGTCTTGCATTCTCTCTACTGGCCAACAGGGGGCGGCGACTCAGGTTGCAAAAAGAAGTCTGATTGTGAGAAAATGACTCTACTTCTCTCTTGATTTATTCCCTCAGTAAACATTGTAAACATGAGTTTATGGTCTCAATCTCTAGTTTCAAGTCTTCTTCAATACAGCATGATGTTCATTAAGTTAATTATGGTTAATTTACAATAAAATAGAACATAAAGCAGAGTATGCTTTAGGGCAGGGCAACTGTGATTGACAGGTCGCCACCGCTACCAGAGCTGTATGCGCCGTCTCTACATCACTCCTCCATAGCCCAAATACGGTAACTTCAGCTCACTGGTTGCAAAAAGCTAAGATGGCGAAGGTCGAATCACAGAACTCGAGGCTTCAAAACGGAGGTCCACAAACCAATGGGGGACTCCACAACGTATACTTCTTATATACAGTCTATGTTGCAGACATTCATGGTGCCCAGAGGATTGATCCTACTGACTTTGATGACTGCATCATAAACAAGAGTATCAGACTAATTCAAATTTGGACCTGATGACAGTCCCAGAGTCTGAGCACCATTTATGTTTGCACAACATTTCATCCTAATTTGTCTGATAGTTGTGGGTGGTTGTTCTCTGGGCCAATATTACCAACCCACCCATCAATCTATAATGACATCACATGAGCCACGCTGCTTGCAAATGTGAAGCATTTGATGAATTTGAAATACAGGCTCTATGAGTACTCTGTTAATTAAGTTTCATGAGAAAGGCAAATGGACATTTGTGGGAAAATGTCACAGATTATTAGTTTAACATATTAATTGAGAGCCAGTATATTCTAGAAATGGTGAGATGCTGAGAGAGAGAGAGAGAGAGAGAGAGAAGAGAACAGAAGACCGATCAGGGGAGAGTGTTATATTACACAGTGCATAAAATGAATAAAAATAAAAAAGGACATGCAGTACAGAGAAATTGAAAAACCAACAGAGAGCAGGTGTTTAGAGAGAGAGAAAAAGTGTGGTGAAAGAGATGGGCAGAGCAAATAGACTCAGTATATGAGCCTACAGTATGTGGAAAGACAAGAAAGGAAGAGGAGGAAGTATGGGGATGTAGAAGAAGGACAAAGGAAAATACTTTGATTATTGAAAAGGTTATTGAAACCTAGAGATATTAAACACTGCACACGCAACAACTTATTTCCATGGATGTCAGCTTTGTCAGCATGTACATACAGGAAACAACACACCAAATTAGGGTTGGATATGATGAGTCTTTACACTGGGCATGCCTTTCCTTTTTTGGATTACATGCTGGAAGGAGTTGGTACATGGGCAGTAAATTCTTCCGGCAGTGCTGGAGGTAAGTGAACTTTGTGAGAGTGAGGCGAACCTCAGCTGAGCTTTGGCTCTGCACTCCATGAACTGGATTATAAAACAATACTCTAAAAGCAATGGGCCCGACTAGCTCAGCAGGCCGGCCGGTCCACCATTATGTTTGAGAATGAAATGCCTCTACAGCTGCTGGATGGATAGCTGTGAGAGTCAGACATTGTTTTCTTATGACTTTGCTGATCACCTGACTTTTCCCCTTTCACCAGCAGCAGGGCAAAGTTTCACTTATCTAGAGACATATCTTAATATCAAAATCACGGGTTGGCACTTGGTGTCTAGGGCTAATCAGCGAATGTTAGCATGCTAATACACTTAACTGGGATTGTTAACGATCAAGGCTCAAAACACTAGCACCACTTTTAGTCTTGTTTACCATTTTTATTACTTCTAACCACTGTTTCGGCGCAAAAATGTAACGCCCACCCTCTGGTTCCCCCCCAGGTAAACGCTGTTAGCTCTGTCAGCACTTTGATGTTACATTCCATAACATTAGTCATTTAGCAGACGCTTTTATCCAAAGCGACTTACAATAAGTGTTTTCAACATAGGTATTCAAGAGAACTACTAGTCACCAGAAGGCATAAGTGCATCTCCTTTCTTAAACAAGCATCTAAAGCATAAACCAGAGCAAAAGTACAGAAACAAACTAATACGAATACAATAAGTGCAACAAACTAATACGAATACAATAAGTGCAACAAACTAATACGAATAGGATAAGTACAATAAGTGCAACAAACTAATACGAATACAATAAGTGCAACAAACTAATACGAATACAATAAGTGCAACAAACTAATAAGAATGCATATGTTTTTGCACTGTTTGCACAACTAGCTGCTAGCCACCTGCTCAGCCGTCGCCATGTTGAGAGTCATTTGGAAGCAATGCCTCAATTAAAGATATGCTCTGAATTTGTAATTTAGCACTTTTAATCATAAATATTGTATCTATAGATTAGAAGATAAATTATTCATCAGTTGTAGCCATAATGTGAAGCTCACTGGATCAGATGGGCTGACAGATCCCATCCAGATTGGTTGAATCAGTTGTGACGCACAAATCAGAAATACCATCAACAACAATCCTACAATATCTTCACCACATCAGTTCTGAAATGATGAAATAAAAAAAAAGAACAGGATAGATGTGTGTGTGATTCCTCAGATTTATGCATAAAAGGCTACAGTGAAATTGTGCTAGTACCAAAGCCACCAGGCTACTCTGAGAATTGCATTTTATGTGATGGATGAGCTTGTCAAAACCAAAACTGTATGTCTAGATATATAAGTGTTTGGGAAGCGTGTGTGTGGTGTGGGAGTGGACGTTTATCCGCAACAGTTCATCGGCTGACGGGTCACATTTTCCCCCCTCAGACCTCTGTTCCATCACCGCGTTCAGACAATCACATGATCCGGGTGTTTCTGCTACAACACACCGTCAAATGAGCAACATGAATTATGACGCTAATTACCCCTGATGGCACCACTCTGACAGCGCGTCTCCTTCTAAACCTGAAGGAGCAGCGGGAACTGCGACTTTGGCTAAGTCCGTGGAAAGTTCATGTAATTGTGCTGCACTCAGTAGTACACCCAGGAGACACACTCCATAGTGTCCTTCGGTCGGGGGCCAAGAGGTACTGAATGTGGGCTTTAGCTAAGAGCTAGAATAGAAGGTAATTGCTGCAGTTAGACAGAAAAAGAGAGTGACAAAGAACATGAGAATGAAAGAGGAGCTGTAAATAGAGTACTGAAAACTAATTATTTCACAAGAACAGAGACTTGATGTTGATATTTTGAGGGATAAGCCCTATATACCACAAGTCTTGCACTGGCCCTCTGCACCGTATGTGAGCTCCCACTGCATTGGTTTATGTCACTGGGTTCACCTAATTAGGTTCCACCTTATATCTTGCGAGCGTGAACCGAAGACATGGACTTGCTAAGGTTCTTTGGAGCATCCAAGAAGTACGGAGATCGAAGGGGAGGTACTCAGCAGGAGGGCCGAAAAGATCAGGAGGGGAGACTGCTCCAAGAAAGAAACAGAGCGAGGAAGAGTAGAAATATAGAGCTGAACTTCTAAGAAATGACGACTCCGTCGACCAGTTGTTGTTGTTTTTTACCAAAAATTGTTGATTTTAAAAGACAGCCCTGAATATAAATATATCACTTAACACTTTTATGCCAGGTTGAAGCGGTTGATCAACTTGATTCATATTTACAGTAGTTCCCAGTTCTGGATAACTTGGATCGAATTATCCTAATTCATATTTTTAAAACTCAATGCCACTCAAGTATAAGCCAAGAAGATGAAGAATAAAAGAGGACGGGATAATGAACGAAACAATCATGGATAAAAGGGACCGAAATCATTTTTTCCTCCACAGGATGGTTGGACTGAAGGATCTTTGAAATCCAGAAAAAAAGCTTGAAGAAGAACAGCTGCTCTTTGACTCTGAAAGGAGCTGGTAAAAGGTGGTCGGGTCTCTGATCAGGAGGATTCCTGGAGGAAATCCAGGTGCATCCATCTGGGAGAATAACCAGGAGGGATTACATATTCGATCTGACCTGGGAAAGTCTCACAACCCCCCAGGGAGAGCTGGAGAATGTGCATGTGGTCTACCGTGCTTAGCCTGTTTTTTTTGTTGCATATCTATCAAAGAAAGAACAAACTGCATTTGTTTTTAAATCACCAAGATCATGTTATTCGGGGCGATTGCAAGCATGACCTGAAATGTACTCTCAAGTCCTTTGTAAGGGGCCAAGACGTGTGAAGGTGGAGGTGTCGATCAAAAAGGCAAATAAAAGATCTAACAATGTCACTACTGGAAGAAAGAAAGAGAAATAGGAGAAATAATTACAGACTGCCTGTTCACATAAATATCACGCTGAACATGAACAGCAGACGGCCGCCCACTAAGAGCCTGGTCCTGCTCGAGATTTCCACCTGTTAGAAATGATTTATTTTTTTCTTGCCAGTGTCACCAAGTGCTTCTTCATGGTGGGAATTGTTGGGTAAATAATATCATAAAGAGTACGAGCTAGACCTGCTCTAGATTAAAAGTGCCCTGATATAACTCCTGATGTAATTTGATGCTAGATAAAAAAAATAACATAAAATTGAATGGACTGACATCTTGCTGTCACATTGAAATCCTTTTGCTGGGCATGTTCCACTGCTTTTGTGGACAATTTTACTTCCTCCTAATTGTGTCCGACTCTCTGCAAGGGTGCACAAAGGGGACCAAACTCCTCAGGGTCCTTGAGGAGGAGAAACCAGGAGGTTCTGAGCGAGGCGGAAAGTGGAGCTGCTTCAGAGGGGGCAAAGTAAAACACAAGGAGGGAGGGAGGGAGGGAGGGAGGGGGAAGAGATTCAGCAAAGAGCTGCAAAGCATATAATTGCCTCGGCCCGGCAGAAGGATGAAGACAAAGGGGAAAGGGTTTGAGAGAGCTGGGAGAGAAAGACAGGTCACATAGCTAGAGAAAGTGTTGAGTGAGTTTGTATTATTTTTTTCTCCTCCATGTCCCTTTGCACTGCATGTGAAGCCCCTCCACATTTGTTGGTGTCACAAGCTTCATCTAATTAAGTTCCACTCGATATCTCCTGCAAGTGACGGACTCCACTGGGTCCTTCGGAGGAGGCCAAGTGGGATAAGAGGGGGAAGAAGGGTTCTTGCTTCCGAAAAAGTAAAAGACCTTTAGTTAGAGGCTGGGAAGCATATAATTGCCTCGGCCAGATGGAAAGAAGGAGAGAGAGAGACAGAAAAAAGGACAGGAAGGAGGACTGGAGGATGGGGGGATAAAGAGATAAAGAAGAAGAAGAAATTAAGGAGTGAGAGATCTGGTGTATTTACTAAACCTGGAGGATAAAGCGATTCTGATCCCGGGAGAGGAGGGAGATAGAGATACAGATGGAGAGAGAAGACAGAGAGAGAGGGAGAGGGAAGAAAAGAGGAAAGTCAAAGACAATAGGAGCCAGACGAGAGCCAGCGAGCCGGTTCCATTACCCGGCCGTCTCCAGCGGGGAGGGGAGGCCGAGCTGGAACAAATGGATTGTAATTGCACACAATCTGTCTTCAGAGCTCAATCACTTCGCCCCGCGGGGACCATTGGTGAAACACTTCTCTCACACTAATCTAATAACCTTCTCCCTCACCTTCCTCCCCGCGGAGACGTTACCTTTCACCTTCAGCTCCGGCGAAGACTTAATGGCTACCGCTGGTCGTCATTAAGCGGCCGCATAATGAACCTCGCATACATTTTTCATGCAATATCAATCACGGCGTGGAGATGCTTGCTGACTCTGGAATTCACCTCCTCAAAAGCTTTTCTTTATAAAAGAATCTTTGTAGCTCTTATGGTTTGTTTAGTTTTAGTTGTTAACCCGTTAAATAATGGATCCTACTGAATATTTACATACAATTTATTAAATCAAACTTTTGCCACAGCCACGTGCTCATGGGACCGCATTTTATGCACACGGAGCATAAAATGCTTCTACGCCAGGAAGCTTTTCCGCAAGCGCTTCCTTTTTTTTTTACATGCGGGGGTTTCGAGACAAATTAAAAGCCATCTAGCTGTTAACGTGTTTCCAACAATGAAGAGGCTGAGAGCTGATCATTCTTTCATATTCTGAACCTCTGAGAATGTAGGTGCAGCAGGGCGACGCATTAACTTAAACAATGCTGTACCAAAATAAAGGTTGCGACCAAATCGTCTGTGACTGTGACCAACTGGGAAAGTTGGTAGCACCATCGTACCAGTGGAAAAAGTTATCTTCTAACTCTACGGGGGAGTTGTTTTTCAGAGTCTTGAAATCACCTCCTACATCCTATTTCTTTCCCACACAGATATTTATACATCTTTGCTTTTCTGGTGATGTCTGTTGGCTTGTTTTTATTTTATTTTTATTATGCATGTTATTGCTTTTTTTCCCCCATTTATTAATGCTTTATTGTCAGCGAGGGACTTCACCACTCTTTAATGTCAATTCCATTATTATTGTCTGGCTGCAGATAAAAAAATAAAATCTTAAGAATGAGATAACACCCCGTCTGGAAATAATGACAGTCCAACAGCGATTGCTTGTGTGAAAATGGAAGTCATAATGCGAAAAAAAAAAACTTATTTTAAGTTCTAATGTATTTCAAGACTTCTCTTCCAGAAATGTTGACGTTTTTAAGGGCAGCAATATATTCTGGTCTTATAGGCTGGTGCATGTTAAGCAGGCAGCTCGACGTGTCTATTTCAAAAATATCTTTTCATTTCAAATTGCATTAAATAGCTGAATTTCAATGGTTTCCATTGAATAGAAGTTTTGTGTGAAATGAATTCACTCACTCATTTTGCAGTGCATCTTACTTACTTTGTCTTAACATGGCATTTAGCCTTTTATTTTTACTTTTTTAATGTTTGTCAAATGTATTGAGATGTTAAATGAATTGAACAAAACAATCTGCACCAGTATTAAAAACCTGTGTAAAATGATTGCCAAAATGAACAGAGGAAACCTGTGGCCTTTATCTGCTGCATCATTTTGCAAAATCGGGACCTCATTTTCTTTTTTACTTTGATTTAATTTCCTCAGCCTAATAATATTTTTAATTGTAAAGTGAAATGTTATCAGTTTTCTGTGCTGACTTTTGTTGGTGTTGAACTTGACCTCCTGCTGTGCTTCACTGTCCGTCCAGTGCTTGCTGGGAGAAGGTTGACATGTGAGTGTATCCGTTTATCCCTTTTCGACTGTCTCTGACCGTGCATGTGGATATGATCTGCATTTGCCTGCATCTATGTGTGTGTGTGTGTGTGTGTGTGTGTGCTGGTATGATGCATGTGCCTGTTTAAATTTCGGCTTTTACATGCATGTGTGCGTGCATGTGTGAGAGACAGGCCCATGCACAGTATAGCGTGTCTTTGTTTTTTGTTCGTACGTCTGTCCAGTTTTATTCCTTACATGTCATTTCCCATCGTCTACCGGGGGGAAAGGTCTGAGGAGCGTCTCCTTGCACGGGGCCCAGGTAGCGGAGACGTTCGGAGCAGTGAACCAGGGAGGGCCACTCATGCGTGCCGACTACAGAGACAAACATACATCGCGCTCCAATAACAGCGTTAGTTCCCCCGATCGCGTGAAAATCCCTTGATCTTGTTTTCTTTGAGGTGCAGAACAGATCTGTCTCTTTGGTTCAGGACCAAACCGCTCTCTCAGCGGCAAATATGCAATTTAAGGGCTCGCTTTAATTTGAGGATGTTTACGTCGACATCCAAAAGGAGGCGCCTGTGATTTTTTCTAGCCGGAGCCGTTTCGGTGATTCATTATTTAATGTTGGGCTGTGGAAATGGTAGAACATATATTAAACAAAACAGGCAATTTCAAATATCATGTATTAATAATAATAATAATAATAATAATAATTAAGCCTTTATTAGTCCCACAATGGGGAAATTCGGTTCTCTGCATTTGACCCATCCCGGAGGAGCAGTGGGCTGCAATGAAGCGCCCGGGGAGCAATTTTGGGGTTAGGTGTCTCGCTCAAGGACACCTCGGCATGTTGCCTGTGGAGGGGTTCGAGCCACCGACCTTGTGGTTGTGGGTCAAGCGCTCTACCTCATGTGCCACAGCCGCCCCATTCGCCCGTATTGCCTCACGTGTTTAGTCAATCAGTTTAATCAAAAATATCATCCAAGTTTTCTTGAAGTTTGGACAAACTGTCATCGATTTATGGCCACCCACTCAGAAGTGGCGGCGCAACGTATTGAGCGATTTCATTAGAATTTTACACACATGGTTCAACATTGTTATGGAACATACCTTGTGAGTTTTGTATTGATTGTACAAATAATTTCTGATTTAGAGTTTGATTTGTGTTACTCTACGCCCATTTTTTGGGATATGTACCACCTCCTAGTGGTGACTTTGAATGAAACTTGTAAGTTTAAAGTGTAAATATCTCACAGGACTCATGGCGGGTGGCCCAACAGCTGTGGTAGTTTGTTGCAGTAAAGAGCCATAGACAATTTGGTAAAAAAAAAAAAAATTTACAAAAGGTGGATTATATAGTCAGGTGCACTTTAGTGATTTTTGAGGCTTTCTGAAGAGTGAATGGAGATGGATGTTTTCCACAAGTTTCATGTTAATAAGACAATTTTGACCTTTAATTAGAGCGCTCCCATCAGGCTGATTGTGTTTCATATTTGTTGAGCAGCATTTGCAAACAATTTCCAATCACTGGTGAGAATTTCATGTGTCTACGATACAAACGGTAGACTTTTTCCTTCAGCCTAAATGTCTCCAGCTTTTCCTTTTACCTAGAAACTACACAGTTTACATCTCGACAAAGAAGTAAGCCAGACAGGGACCATGCTAAATGCCAACAAAACGTTGCATCTTTAGTGACAGGATACTCCAGTCCTGCACAAACCAGCTCTGAATGTAGCCCCCCTCTGCTGGTTGTGTAATATTTGGCGCCAGGCCCTTCCTCTGGCTGCCAGCCGGCTAACATCCCTAACAACACTGCCAGGAGTGAGTAGAACCAAAGGAAGTACTGTAGCAAGGCACAGGTGGTTCCCCCCCGACTGTAGCCTGCTTCCACTTTCTCATTTTCTCTAGTTTCATATTGCTCTCTGAGTGGGAATATAGCCGCATCCAGACCCACGCTGGTGTCACCCTAGGGTCGTCTAGGATGGGGTCTACAGTGTCCAATAGCTTGTAGGGGACCAAAAAGGTATTGGATATGGTGAAATACAGGAGGCCTGTACTGCAATTTCTTGCCCTTTTTCAGGGCTTCGGTTGAATCAGTTGAATTGTATTCATGAGACTGACACCAATATGTAAAAACACTCTGAAAAGCTACTAAATAATATGAAAACACATTGTTTCTAGCGAGTAAATAAACACTTTTTTAAGTCTTTTATGAAACGCTCTCTTTTCATCCAACATTAAAGATGGCATTCTTTAAACCTACGGGGCTGCGTGTGATGTGTCGCTGCTCCACTTTCTTCGTTTTCATCATGTTAAACACCGCGCCGCAGCTGAGGCTCATCTAAGCGCATGCTAATTTCGGAGCCCTTATTAATGTTTTACTGTTTACCACTATAGAGTCCCTTTCAGCAATATTCATGAGTGATTAACCCCCCCCCAAACCTCCACCGAAAAAAAACACAAACGCCCACGCTACATATACATAACAATTGTGACTCCTGCATTGCATCTGCGAATAAGCACTCATTATTGAGGGAACAGATTTATCTTCATCCCCAAGTAGTTTCACATCAATTTGAGACATTTCCCTTTTTTTCCTCCCTGAAGGTGGGTGCGTGGATGAATCACGGTCGCTGCGCACGTGTCTCGTATGGAATGCTGATTAGAAACACTAATCTGCAATAAGGAATATTCATGCAGCTGTGTAAGTGATCGGAGGAGTGAAGCAGAGCTGCAGTTGCAGGTACAAATGAATCGCGAGGCAGCCATTGTTTCTGTTACTCATTAGGATTGTACAGACGCCCGAGCACGCTGTGTTTGAGATTGAAGACTCCTGACTGTCAAATTAAGAACTGCTAAATACTGTTTGGGTTTTTTCATTTGCTTTGCGGGCGTACAAGTGTTTTCCAAATAGCAATGCATTGCTGCAGCTCATCCATTAGACAAAACCTAAGGAGGCAGAATGAGTTAAGCGCTGAGCAAAGCACACTGGGACTTATTTTAGGCTACTGAGGAGCAGCTTTTTTGCCAATTTATTTGGAGTATTAGAAGTGTTTTAGGAAATGATTATCCACATGTGTCCAACAGAAAAGCAAACGCATTGAACCAGAAGTTCAATATGTTTTACGGTAATCAGCTGGAAAGAAATCAAAGAGATATATATAAAATAAGACAGAGGAATACGGGCAAGAAACAAAAGAGAAGTTAAAAGATAAAAGTTGTAGAGACAGAGAGGAAGATGAAGAGGGCAGACGAGGTTACCCTCTGAGGCGGTGAAAGTCTTTAAGTTCACCCGGCCTCCTGCCTCCATCTGTGGAGGCACGGCCCTTCCCCTCTTGTGTCCGGGGCGGCCCACCAGTCATGTAGTGCACACAGGCAAGTGGAGCTTTAACAAACCTTTTCCATTACCGTAATGACCTTCATGTCTGGACACCTTCGGGAGCAGGAGTCGGTACAGCACTGCTTCCACAGCACGGCCATTAACTCCCCTTCCCATGGGTCGGCTGAGATCAGATCAGCAAGAGAAGAAGCTGCAGCGGCGGCGGCGTAGACCACCATCGATCACGGGCACCAAAACGGCAACCAAGAATCCATTTCAGCCAGTTTCCATTCAACCGTAATTGGACCGGCAAAGAGATTGGTGGGAGATCAACGGTTTCAACTCATCATCTCACTAACACTTTCTTTAATCTTTTATAGTGGCCACCATTGTGGATCCAACCACCAGGGTCTGGTAGGCCGGTCATAGAAATGAATCATGCTCTTGTACGATGTTCCAACAAAGACTAAAACTGCAGCACAAAACCACCACGACAGTTTATCACATCATAAAAGAAATATTAAAACGCCTGGATAGGACAGATCACAATGATTCTTTAAACACAATAATTAAGACAATTCTTCGAAAAAAGGAAATAGAAGTTGAGTGTAATACTCTGTTCGACTCAGCATCTCTTTGATCAAATAAGACAAAGACTTTAGGTATTGTAGTGATTCCATATTTAGCCCTGATCACAAGAACTCTTTATGTCAACAGAACTACTGTGGTTTTATGTCAAAAGAAAGAATCTGAAGCATACTTTATATAAGAAAATTGGTTAAGTTGATTTACTAAAAGGTAAGGCAGATTCCTTATGCTGTAGTGTTACATGCCGGTAGTTGACTGCAATGAATAGTAGTAGTTATAATGATAGTGGTAATATAAGGTGTGTAGGTTTTGTGCTGTTGAGCCACCGTGCCAGATTCTGTGTCGGCCTTTGATGTTATCTGAGAAAGCCGAGCCAAAGCAAGCATATTACTTTGTCTTTGAAGAAATTAAAAAAAAACATTTTCAAGGTTTGGGTTTCAAATGAGGCAGGACCAGGCGGGTTCAGTCGTGTCGGGTCTGAAAGGAGTAATTCTAGGAATGGATCTCATTGCTGCCACTGGTCAGTATATGGCATTAGAGTGATTTATTAAAGGGCAAATGTGTAGGATTTAGGGGGATCTAGTAGCCGAAATGGAATATAATATTCCTAACTATGTTTTCATTTGTGTATAATCACCTGGAAATAAAAATTGCTGTATTTATTTTAGCTCAGAATGAGCCCCTCAATCCAAATGTTCAATTCAATCTCAATTCAATTACATTTTATTTGTATAGTCCAATATCACAAATAACAAATTTGCTAAAGATGGGTCCTCTACACGGACTCCGCCTTGTGACATCGCCACGTTGCTACGGTAGCCCAGAACGGACACTCCAAACACTGGCTTTAGACAGAGACTTTCAGATTTTTACGTTACCTGAAGGCCACAATTGTTCTCCAAAGCGCTTGTGAAACTATGGTAACGTGAGCCTCAGAGTGCAAATCTTTGATACATTACTTTGTCGTCACAATCTGCAACCACGAGGCTAGATGCCACCAAATCGTATCCGATGTTCCTTTAAAGACAGAATTGGAAAAATCCAAATCTTTAAACTAATAAACCGACCAACAGGCCTAATGGATCGGACCATACATTATATTGCGTTTGCCTCATGGAAGAGCTGCATGTTGGGTAATAACATGTTATCTCCAACAAAGATAGTAATGATTTGATGAGCCACTATTATCGAACAGCAACTGTCCAACTTTACAAACCACTTTATCGCTGCCGAGCGTTTTCCTGCTCAGACGCTCCTGATTGGAGTCCAGCTCTACAGATCCGCTGCCAGATGTCAGAGCAGCCCGCCGGATAACAACGTGTAATTTGCACCTTTTTCTTTGAACTTGGAAGCTAAAGCAGTACGTGACATAAAGCTTTGGTGAGAGCAAGCAGCCTCCATCTCCAGAGCCTCGGCCTGCTGGCCAAACACAACTGTAGAGCTGTGTTAGGTATCAAACATCTTGTTTTTTTTCCAGGAGGCATGGTCAGCCAAGAAACCTCTCTCCACCTCCCCCCCCAGAGCTTGATGTGCTGTTGTTCTGAAACCAACACGCTCACACCGAGATGCTCTCCGTGAGATGTTTTCTCTCGCCGCCGCTTTCTCACGTAACATTTCTCCGTCCTCCTCTCTCTCTCTCTCCCACTTCATTTCCATCTCGTTCCTCTCCTCCCTTGATCTTTCTACCGCTCTCATCCTCTTGTCTTTCTCCATCCGCGACTTTTCTCTCTCATTTTTCCCCCCGCCTCGCTCTCAATCCTCCGACTCTCCAGAACACTTACATTGCAATACACTCACCGTCTCGCACGCTCCAAGGGGAGGTGTTCAACTGGTACATTATGTCTCTGGAGTATTTCTCAAGACTAATGGAAAACACTCAAAACGCCTCAGCATTCCATCATTCCACTGGTAAGAGAGAGGCTCTCAGTCCACATTTTGCCTCCGTAAGGGAAAGTTTCTACCAACGAGCTGCAGCGGCCAGGAGTTTTTCAGGACTGTGAGCACTTTTTTTAAGTTTATTTTCTGTTTTGGGGTTTTTCCTCTGTGGGCCTTTCACGTACTGAGAGCAGGTTAACATGAAGTAAACGAGATTGGGAATTCATAGTGAACGCAAAGCAGATTTTCACCTTGCTTCATTCAATGACTTCAAGTGTCCCAAATGTGTTTGCCGTCTGACGGTTACAAACATTAGCGGTTAGCTAGCTAGAAACACACACTCAGACTCTGAGATCTGTGTGTGTGTGTGTGTGTGTTTGTGTGAATAGGCTCTAGACGATTTCATGACTCAACAGGAACTCTATTTAACCGTTATTTCCCTCCTTCAACCTTTTGTTTTTCTCGATATGTTCATGATGTGGCGTTGATTCAATTCTGATGCTCACTGAAGCATTCCTTAATTGCTTAAAATAAATACGGTTCATGTCTTTCCATTGGCTTTGTACACAATCACGCTACTTCTAAAAATGCCCTTCTCAATTATTCTGAACAGACTTTGAATAAATAAATCGGTCAGGTAGCTCCGTACCGAATAGTTTGAAGTTTCGAAGCTACGTTCATGACGTTGACATTCAAGTTCTAACTCAACGTTTGAATGATGCAAAGCTTTTTCTTTTTGTTTGCATGTCTGTTTTTTCTGTTTCTGTATTTCTGCACAAGATCAGGCTACATATATTAATATTATAAGTAGGCCTTTAGACTTAGATTCAGAAGGGGCAGCGTAGGGGGTGACAAAGCAGCGTTAATATTTAGTACTTACAGAAACATTGCACCACCCCATTCTTTTCCTCTTAAAATCATAACATGTAATATGATGAAAGATATTCAAAGCTTCAATCTTCATTCGATTTCCCCACCATTAGTAAGAATTTCGTATCATCAAAGTTGTCTATCCATCTCTTATGATCCATTAATTGTTTTCTCTTCTGATGTGTAATAATAACTCTAGCCAATCCGCAGCTATCGTATTGGGAGTTTGCGTTTGATGTCTCAACTCTCTCACCCCATGTTTAAGCTGTAATGAACTCTGGGTGTTTTTAGTAACCTTTGCTGCAGAGACCACGAAATGACACATGAAGGTCTCACACGGTTCAAAGAGGACATCCAGACACATACGAGTCAGTGATGGAAGATGGAAGCGCCCCAATAACCCACCAGGATGCTGTATCCCCCCTGGGGCTCTGATTTCTTATACTAATTATGTTTTAATGCAGCATCACAGCTACTGTATATAGGCCGCCATACTGCTGCTTCCCTATGGGGATCATTAGAGTTAATGTATACATGTAACATTTTTCATCAAAAATGAAGGAAGCGCCAGAGAAAACATTTATTCAGTTAGTTTTTAAACCAACATGTGGATCTGGATCAGTGCTCTCTTGGGGGGATGTGTTTTTTTTTTTATGCTAACCTGCAGTAGAAAGATGAAAAAGATGGTTGAGGTGGATGACATGTGACAAAGGTCTTGATCCAGATTCAGACAAAGGACATCCCGGCTGCACGACTCGAGTCTGATCCACGCGGAAGCCTCAGTGCATCGCTTTGAAGATTACGTTTGACTTCTACGGGGAAAGACGACTTCTATGGGGGAAAATGGAGGCTGTTCATCAGAGAGATAAAAGCGGCGCAGTAGTTGAGACTTACTTTGATGCATGTCAAAGTGTTGCAGAGATTAGGAGTATTCACAGATGTGATTTTTTGTGTTTGTAACGTTGTTCATACAAAAAAAGTAGTATACTTATCTCAATATATAAACTTACTGGTTTTACCAATTTGTGTCATTCTGCAACCTTCCTGTATAATTCCCAATAGTCTTCCTGTACCATGATAGATACAAGCTTAACTAACCACAAACCTTCATCTTTCTTGCATTAATAATAAAAACTAATCACCATCATGCAGCCATAATTTCCAGTAAAGAGAAGGATTGATGAATGACGACAGTGTCACAGACGGACTAAATATTCTATTTAATTAATGTGATTTTATTTAATAAATGTATTTGTTGTCATTTCTTAATTGTTTCTACTACAGCTTTACAGACCAAATTATAAAACTGTTCCCCAAATGATTCTCTGGAAAGTTCATGAGTGGACAAGGGGCACGATAAAAGGAAAATACTGTATAAAAAAAATACTCGGTTCAAAAGTGCAACACACTGTTTCAACGTGTATATACTGAAATACTGAATGTGCAAATTTTCCCCGTCTCTGTCCTGATAACGAGGCCTAGTGTAACCAATACATGTACGCTCTGTCGGTGCTTGCATAAGCTTTCAGCTTCACCAGGTGACTCCTCCAAAATAGTAATAAATCCAAAGGAGCCGAGGATGGGCAGAGAATCAGGCCGGCGCACATTACTGCTAATGATCTCTCTCAGCAAAATCACACACACACACACACACACACACACACACACACACACACACACACACACACACACACACACACACACACACACACACACACACACACACACACACACACACACACACACACACACACACACACACACACACACACACACACACACACACACACACACACACACACACACACACACGTAAAAACATGCATGTGTGCAGACGAAATACACACACACCGCTGGTTAAAAATATGCATTCTTTGTCACCTCCGCCGGTGCATTAACATACGACTCCCTAGCGAGGAAGCAGCGGGAGCGTGGAGTCAGTTTTCTCTGGGTGTTAATGAGGGATGGACGGGGTCTGTGACTCAAACCCAACAGAGCTGGCTCATCACAGCTCACTTTCATGAAAGAGAATGATGGACTGTGGCAGAGCTCGTTTATAATGTCAGCCCGTCACATAACGCTTTCACAGCGGCGACCAGCGGACAAGCCGTAACGAGAGAGAGAGAGAGAGAGAGAGGGTGAAGATAAGATGACGTAAAACCACCAGACAATTATTCATTTTTTAATCATTCTATACCAGTTACAATGCTGATTCTACTGTATAAGAGCATTGTGGGAAATGTTGAAAATGCTGCCATCAAGTTGATTTGCCGGACATGTAATTCACTGGACCAGGAAAGAAACATCAAACCGTTTCTCATTTGAATCTCATAAAAAACATAAAACACTAGATCGCGAAAACATGATCATCGCTTCTTTCTTCCGCACAACAAGACAAGAGGAAGGAAGCCGTCCTCTCCATAAATGATGCAGTCAATATTTAAATTCCTGGCTGTAATGGGTGTGTTGACCAATGCAAAGTGCTAAGGATTCGGTAATGTAGCTTCCCTTGGCTTCTACTCTTTTGATAGACAAGTGGGAGCTGAAGCTTCACAGTAACATTGAATACCAAACATGGCAACGGTGCAACCTTGGAAAATGTTTAATTATATGATTGTACGTTTGTCTTTAAAGTGTGAACTTGCACACACTCCTCAGTATGTGCTTATGTAACACATATATAAACAGAAGCTCAAGGGGTGATGATGAAGCCTACTGACTTGATCCACAGACTTTCCCTCCAGCACTACCAGCAGGTTGCCATTTTGCAAACCAATGCTGGATAGGCACTGATATTTATGTTCTTCTCAGGATGAATTGTAATAACTTCGTTGATCCCTTCGCTTTTTTTTAACTGGCACCATCATCCGGTCAAAATTTCAGGTTTCAATTAGTAAGTGTTAGCATGCTAACACGCTAATCTAAGACAGTAAACATGGTAAACGTTATTCCAGCTAAACCTCAGCATGTTAGCCCACTGATTTTAAAATTTTGCTAAACGCTTAAGTAGTTGTTTTTATTATATTATTAATGTCTACAGTTATCGCACTAGATGGATCTCCACTGATTTTGCGCCATAAAGATTCAAAAACTAAATGGGAAAGGACTTTGTGGAATGGTTTACCTACCATTCGCTCTTTAAGTCCTCCCTGAAGAGCTAGCTGAGTAGCAGCTGGTCCTAAATATTAAACTATTGGATCGGTTGAGTTGCAGTAAGTTGCCTACTGTAGATACCCATCCTGTTTGTTTCAGTTGTTCATGCATTGCTTGGGAAATTGTGTCTGGGTTTAGAGAATTTAGAGAATGCTTGGCTGTGGTGTAGTGGAGAGCAGGGTAGTTCTCCAATCAGAGGGTCGGTGGTTCGATACCCGGCCTCGGCAGTCGATGTGTCCTTGGGCAAGACACTTAACCCCAAGTTGCTCCTGAAGGCTTGCCATCGGTGTGGACTGGATGTTGCATGAATGTTAGTTAGAGTCTGATGGTGGCACCTTGCATGGTAGCCTGTCATCAGTGTGTGAATGGGTGAATGATATGTAATATACTACTGATTGTAAGTCTGCTAAATGACTGTAATGTAATGTAAATGTAATGTTTTGATTGATTTTGGCTAATTTAGGTATAAATTGGGCTGTTGATGGAAACCCACGTTCTACGCTGTATGGGATTGTATTTATTCATTTATTCATTAGTGAATTCCTCCACGCAGGCACACACAAACACACGCAGAGAGACAGATTCATTTATACATTACACAATGGCAATAAGCCCCTAGGCTTTATTGTGATTTATCCTTTTGACATATATTGTACAAAGATGTGATGTCTCCCGGTGAGGTTGAATTATTTATTTATATATGTCATATATTTCTTTTTTTTATCCACTATCAATGAAAAAAACTCAATTCACGCACTGATGTCCCAAAGTACAACCTCACAGGGCTGCTAGCGTAAAACTAAGATTTGTTTTCATGTGGCCTCATTTTAATGATTACACCCCTCTGGATTAAATATGCATCTATTTTGTCTTCTACAGTTCCATCCGAGTAAAAAACTTAAACAAACTTGAGTCACCGGCTGCTTGATCATAAGACACTACTCATTTTCAATGATATTACAAAATGACCCAAAAAAAAAGCGTTACAAAAATGTGAATGGAACGACTAAAATGTGATTAAAACTAAAGCTGTGACAGTTAAACAGGAGACCTACAGTATGTCTGACAACAACCAGCAGTTAAATTGAGTTCCAAGCAGCAATTTGGGGAAGATGCAAAAGCTGCAGTCAGGACTGATGGTCCGTCATGCCATCCTGCCACTGCTTCTATAATCTCCATACGAGTTTTGTTTTGGAGCCTTAATTCGCTTGGACCCAATATAAAGAAGTAAACCAAAAGTGCATTTTCTACAATGGTTTAGAAAATGAGCTGTAGACGCAATCGGACCCTAAATAGCTGCAATCAATACCAGGCAATAAGACAAGATGCACCTCCAATTAAAGCAGAGTGTTGGCCCTGACGAAACGGCGCTTGAGCGGTTAATAAATGAGCCACACGGGAAAAGTTGGCAATCAGAAGGCGTACTTGGAGGCTTTCATGATACAACAGCTGTGATCAAGAAATAAATGAGCATCACGGTGAGCGGAGCATGCAGGCTGGCATGAAAGCCGAGCCATGTGACAGCCACGTGTGCAGCGCCGGCCTGAGATAGCTTCTCTCCGGGGCTCATCGTGTTATTAGCTTCCCGACAGGCTCACACAAGAATAAGTGAAAAATAGAGCTTCTGCTGGGGCTCTTAATTGTTTTTTCTAGTGTGATAAGAGCAAAGATTTCTAATAAAAGCCAAAGCTACAAATGGTTTTGGAGATGGAGCAACTTGTCAGAGGCAAAGTCAGATTTCCAGTTGGTGATTATCATGAGAATATCAGTTATCTGCTACCAACGTAAGATATATATAAGTTGTGCCTTTTTCTTACAAGATCCTATCCAACTGTGTTACTTTATAAAATATGTTCAGCTCTGCTTGTATAACAGATGGATGGAGAATGTGTTTCTAGATTATAGAAACCAAGATACAAAGTTTTAAATGGGCATCATTTTATAATGACGCACATTTATACCACAGAAGTCTCTAAAAATATCTTGGTCAACAGATAAATATGAATACAAAACAAATATATATGTTTATTTACAATACATCTATAGCTATTGCCACTACAACAATGACCCACATTCACAGCGAAGAAAACTGATATGAATTGACGGAATGGGTATCTATTTTTGAAAGTTACACATTATTTAGACACTAGTGAAAGTGTGTAACCAGATCATGAATAACTGGAATATGAGCACATCATGCCTGTGCCAAAAATAAACCAGACCTGGTGTATCTTAGTAGGCATGTGCAGGAACAGCGGAGAGGGATAAAACACTTCTGTTCCCACAGGCCTTGAAAACTGCTACTCTTAAAAAGAAAAAAAAAATAAGAACAATCTAGACATTCCCTAATAAACTATCATAGGCCCATATTAAACTTTCTGTTTTTGAAGTAAAATCTTTGAGAAAGCAGTTTCAACAGCTGAACGACTTCTTGGAACAAAACAATTGTTTTGTTGTCCTCCAGTCAGAATTTCGATGCCACCACAGCACTGAGACTGCTCTTGTTAAGGTCTGTATAATATCTGATTAAACACAGACAGTGGCAGAATTTCAGTCTTTGTATTTCTGGATCTTAGGGCTCCTCAATATGTCTGGATAACTGGTTTAAATAACTAAGTACAGGGACTGGTTTGGGACTACAGGTAACAAAACATCTGACTGGACAAAAATGACATGCAAAGTTCCCCAAGGCTCTATTCTGGGGCCTCATTTGTTTAACATCTACATGCTTCCACTGGGTCAGATTGTGGAAAGCAACAATTTAAGTAACCATAATTATGCAGATGACAAGCACATTTACATAACACCAGGGGACGATGGTCCAATACAAGCACAGTTTTGTGTGCTTTGAACAATTCAACGATTGGAATTAAACATATTAAACAAAACAGAGGTAGTCGTTTTTTGGGGCCAAGGAGGAATGATGAAAAGTCAGCACATGTATACATATATACATTTCTGATCTTCTGCTACATTACAAACCATTCAAACCTCTCTGGTCTGTGGGACAGGTCTGCTGTCTAACAAACTCCCAGAAAACTTCAGGTCCGCTGCAACTCTCACTTATTTATTTTTTTTAAATGTTGCTGTTGCCAAATCAATATTTATCGATGTCTTACACTACACTGTAACTTTTGTTCTTGTATTTTGTAACTTATTCTATTTAGCTTGCAAAATGATCTTGTCTCACCCACAGGTCTGAGCCCACCCACTGCATAGTTTTGAAAAATGCTAAAACTTAGGCAAGGGGCAAAGCGATGAAACAGAACCCAACTTATTATGAAAGCTGTAATGCAGTTTGACAAATACAGTAGCTTGGAAATATTGCAATATGGGGCAATGAATTTGTTGAATTTACCATTTATCAGACTTCTTTTGCACTTTGTCTTAATGCTTTTGACGTTTTGATTAAAGCACTTTGAAATGCCTTGTTGCTGTAATGTGCTATATTAATAAACTTTATTCAAAGTGTCGCTGCGGTTCTGTTTGAGTTGGATCACAGAGGACACACAACCTAAGTACATTACAGAAGCAAAAGAGAGAACATGGCTGTGCCCAATAAAAAAAAAGGGTAATCACAACCAGGGATAGCTGCGTTTAGACCACATCTGGGACCCAAAGGTTCACTGTTTTTGGTATACTGATAAATTGAACATTTGTGTGAGAATTCTTATCACATAAGAACAAAAACAACACCTACTGAATATGCATTCTTACCCAAAGTCTTGTTGAGGGGCCCTATAGTCATCAAACATTCTCTTGTTCCAGCTTCTTAAATATGAGGACATGCTTTTAATGATTGTCATATTTATATTTAGTTACATCGGAGAATCTTTGAGTTTTGAAGTGTTGGTCGGATAAAAAAAGCAATCCAAATGAGATAAAATAATGGCAGATTAATCGATCATGACAATAATCATTAGCTGCAGCCCGTGAGGGATCACGACCCATTGCACAGATCTGGAGGGACGATTGTAAACGTCACTGCCCAGAACAAACGAGAGAAAATCAAGGTTTAAAAAACGAGTGAGCATTTTTTAAGAATACTTTAGTATTTTTCCAGTGTAAATATTCAGTACACCCAAAACACTGTTACTGTTATTTATTATAGAAACGCAAGTGGAAGACAAGGTCTGTCGTCACCTGAGTGCATAACCACGCAGATAAACAAACAGTCTAAACCTGAAGACTGCATAAGCACCATCAAAAAGGTCGGGTTAATATGTACTGTATGCAGCTCATTTCCCCCCCTCTCTCTCTCTCTCTCTCAAACACTCAAACACACTTCCTCTATGTTCCTCTTTCTCCCTCTTTCTGAGTCCTCTCACCGCCGGCAGCCCCGGGCGTCCTTGCCTTCACCACTCTGCACGGACACCTCAGCAGCCATATGCCATTAGGGAAGAGCCCACGGCAGCAATACTCATAAATATTGACTTGGGTTTCAACATATCCCTCAGGAAGCGTTCGAAACAGCAGGTACTGCATTAGCACACCAACAGCAAACACAACACACGGTCAATAGAGACGAGCGGCTGCGGCTAAGCTAGCTAACTCTCTCGCCGTTCGTTCTTGCAGAAAGAACAGGAGGTGCTGCAGCAGGCCTGCAGGATGCGAGGTGTCGTTACGGGAAATATTTAATTAGCTGCTGCAATAAAAGTCTCCCGGGTGGATGATCACTGTCACCCGTTAAGCATCTCGCTGGGCTTGTGGATTTATTTTTCATTTTTTTTATTTTTTAAAAAGGAGGTTTAATTTTTTTGTCTTTACAGGCGAGCTGGAAACCAATTGCTTTGACATCTAGAGAAACTGGGCTTACAGGACCTCACAGGAGTCTCCTGAGCTGTAGTGTGCTGCATTCAAATCAAACTACTGTTTATCAAACCAGCGCCTGAACACATCCAATTCAGTGGATCGTATTATCCCCTCCCTATAGGTATGGATAATTAAAAGCGTTTTCTCACCGAGTGCAAGTAGAGATTATATGTGGCCCTCTTTTAATCTTCGAGGGACGTCTCTTGATTTAGACTTGTTAATCAATCTTATTTGGGTGTTAACTAATTACATTCGCCCCTTCCAGAAGATCAGAAACAGTGAATTATTCGAGGGGAAGGCTGATTTCCTGAAGGTTGGGAACTCAGGTGGAAGAATAAAGTCATTTGCTAATGAGAGAAAATGTAATTTGTTACTTCCAGCCTGGTTCATCAGCTCCTGCCGAGCGGTGGTGGAGGAGTCGATGCGTGGACTGCAACGTGGGAATAGGGGGCCAGAGACTCCTGCAGTTAAACCAGACTCTCGCTGAGCCTCAATGGTGCTTTATCAACCAATGATTTCTTATGTGAGCACATTGAGTTGCCATGTGGTAACGACCCTTCTAAAATGAACCATTTGTTAGCTTTTACATGGAGGAGGGATATCTCCTTTTACTTTAAAAGGCAAAATACTCTGTCCACACAGTCCTCTTACATTGTCTGTAAGAAAACGCATTTATATACCACTCGTTTGTTTTGTCAAGGACATTTTGAAGGAAATGTAATTGCTGCATGGATTATGTTCTGATACCTTTATATGACCTACAAAAGTATAAGAGACCATCAGCAAAACATATGAAATATTTTGATGTAGTTATTGTTATTGGTGGCACCAGGTCGGATTCCACTTGCACCATAAACTCCTTTATCCATCCGGACAGACCCATATACGGCCTGGTCCACAAGAGACCACAACCAGGACTAAGCGGGGCAGACTATCAGACCCTGCTGCAGCAAAATGAGAGGTTTTTAAAGGTACTCTGGTGCTCAGAAAGTTTACTGCTTTTGTCCACAGGGACCGCCAACATCGACATAAAATGAATGTTCCTCATAGCAGCTTTAAGGTTAAGCAAGGATCATGGTTTTGGGTAAATATTGAAAAAGTAAACAACCTGTCTCGTAATTCAACACAAGCTTGATTTTATTTTAAGCAGGACGATTATCTTTCCCTTAAACATTTTTGTGCAACTAAACCCTAATGTTTAAAACATGAATCATGAACCAAATCTGTTACAAAGCTTAATAACGGTAGTCCACATAGCAATGGATGACATCACGATAATTATGTCCACTTCTTATATACAGTCTATGGTCAAAGGTACAGTGGGAAGGAAAAATGTGAAGCAGTGTTCACTTTGTGTGGTCTGGAAAGAAAAAAAGTCTGGTTGGTTGATCATAAAAATGTAAATACATAAAATAAAAAAAACAACATCTTTCCCCGTCTGGATCTTATGATGCGGTGGCTCTAGGGATCCAGATCTTGACAAGTTAATTAAATCCTTACCATTGACCATTGGAAAAGCATTAAACAGTGAGCCACAAGAAATTCCCTGAAACATTATGACAGCAACCCCAAAATAATATTATTTTAAGCAAAGGAGCCTTCAGGACTGACAGCTTAGCTATTAGTGTTTGTTCCATCCAGATGATTTTTGGCTGATGTGCAGCAAGTTGGACATTTCCTCCCACCGTTGGTCACATCCTAATGTTTTTTTTGTGTAGATGACAGATCGAAAATACAATTTAAAACCTTCATGTTGACAAGGAACAACTCACTTGAAAAGGTCCTTATTATGGGAGGCTGATTCTCAGTCTTGTAGACTCAGCTAAAGTAAATGTTTAATGATATTTCTGATTGTGTTGGAGCGTGGCGAGTGTTCTCGGACTCACAACGAGGGCTACAACTGGAATCTACAATGGCAGACGAGGGGCCCCACGCTGATGAAGGGATGAATTGAAATAACAAGGACTATCATTTATAGATTTTTTTTAATATTCAGGAATGATCTGATTTTTTTTCTCTGCCTTAGAGCTACAGCGAGTTGTGTGTGTTTTGCACATTCCCTCATTAATAAGTGATCCAAATCGTTGTCGAGTATTGCCTATTAAACACTCGCCTCCTCTCCATAGTGTTATTCTGAGCACATACCACATGGTGCATGGAAGCTCGGGGCCTTCAAGGATTCCCACTCCTTCAGAAGACAGTAAATAATACATCTTATTGGATTTGAGGGAAGAGCTTCACCCTTTGCAGAGGGAAAATAATAAATAAATTGGAATATATGTGGCGCAACAGGCCGTGGCGGGGACACAAAGGGATAACAGAAATGGTTAAAAAAACGGCATCAGTGGAGTCTCGTGTTGTCATTACCAGCGGAGACAACAATACATAATGTTGTCGTTCCTCCTCTCCCTCTCCTGAGCGGTTTCAGCTGCTGCATAATTGAATGTGAAAACAGTGTATTGTTCTGTCAGCGGGGACGGAATTGAAAAACATCAGAAAGCTGGGTTGATGTAATAACATTTTGGGTGGTGTTTTCTTTTTTGTAGTATATTTTCTTTAAAGTCTGACCACATCACTGAGCAAAAGTTACCAGGAGATGCAGAGGTTTGACCGCTGAAGCATGACGCCGTCCTCCGCCGTCTCCTCTATCCCGGGAACCGTCCTTTTTTTCCTCAGAGACGGGGAATAGACTTTTCACCCCTTTGGAGCGGGAGGTTGAAGGGGAGGCGACAGAACTGTTTGTGTCTCGGATTCCGAATGTGTCCCAGAACGACTCCCGTCGGTTGGTTTAGGAGTTCTCATTACATGATTGACTTTATAAGTGAGGAGTGGGGGGGGGGGACTGGTGGGACGAACGCTAAACTCGCTGAACTCCTCTCAGTATTTTGATTGGACGGGCTGGTGTGCTCGTCTCGACTGCAGTGGCTCCGGTCTTTGTGTGTTTTGAGTTATTATCAAATGTTATCCATGAAATTGGGATTCTTTAGTTCTCCTGCTCTATATTTGGGTGTACAGCAAGACGGGAGCTGCTGAATTAATATACCACGGCGTTAATTAAATAATATATGTTGGGTATTTCATTTACTTTAAGAGATTTAAAAAGAGTTATTCACATGTCAAAAAACCTGTTTTAACAACTGACATGTGCTCGGAATGAGAATAGAAGTCTTAAATAAATTCTCTAAATGTATTAAACGTGTAAGTAAAACTATTTTAAATGTTCACGGGGAAGTCCTGAAAGACCCCTGGACCTGAATGGACCTCGGTTTGAAAGCCGCAGAGGACTCCAGAAGTCTTCGTCCTGACTGCAGAGCCGGGGATTAAAGTTTATCTGAGCCAGATGGTCATGAATTTTTTAACCCTTCTCCTGGCACAGATTAGTTTCTGACTTGATTCATTAGCATAAAACACATTAGGTGTTTATATACACAGAAAGAAGTGTTGAATTAAAAAAAAAAGCACATCTACTGTATGTTTTTCGTTTTCACAGTTTCATTTCAACTGAAGATATCCTTCATGATGTGAATGTCGGCTGACACCCAACCTCCCTGGTTGTGTGGTGAAACTGTAGCTTGCACAGGAGGTGAAGCACATTATTGAAGTTAATTAACCGCTAACAACATTATTTGCTTGGGGAGTCATTTGTTGTTTGTTGAATACTGATTTCATTACTCGAAGCAATATTTATTTGTAACAGAGGCATGTAGTATTTGGAATGGAAAGACTACATTTCTCTTTAACAACTCGGCGTGTTTGCTGAAGAGAAATGAGTCCATCTATCTACGTAATGTGACAGTTGACCCAACACAAACAAGATAACACAGTCAGACAAAAACATCCCTCTTCAACGCTCTTGTCAAAAGAGTTTCCCCGTTAAGGTTAAGGATTTATTTTTGAACTTAGATTTATCTGTTTTGGTTGTAAAAGGAGCTGATTATATTGCAGACTGCAGCTTTAGTTATGCACTAAGTACTTCAGGGACAAATTATATAATTGCCTGAATTAAATCTCAGTCATAAAAAAGTTTTTGGTGGGAAGTTAACCTGAATATTAACATATCAGGCTATCACGGTGTTAGTTTGACTTTGGAGGGTCAGCCAAGCTACACCACATTAGCTCGAGTACATATATGCAGCTAAAGACGCCTTTATGAAAGCTCTGCCAGCTTAAAACTGAGGGCAAACACAAACATGTCCATCAGACACAGCGTAGCTCTGTGCACATGGAGTATACTGAGGGATCGTTCAGAAGTTTTAGAGGGTGAACAGAAAGCCAGGACACAACTCTGAGAAGTGTGCTTTTGATGGACAGAAGCCCATTCATTATTCAGAGCCTGATTTCTGCTTTAAATTAAAACACATTATATATTATAATTGAAATATGAAAACCCTGCAGAAATGCATAACTGTGGATGGAATCAAAGGCAGTGGGAGTGAGCTTGGTCTGCATACTTTTTACGCTTCTTTTGTCCATTAACACATTTATGACTCATTGATGAGTGCATGATTATTCTTTTTTTTCCCCGTCAAGAAGACTGAAAATGACTCATAATACATCGGACACGACTCGACCTCAATTATGCCACATTGTTCTTGCCGTCAACATGTCTACATGACTGGAGTACCTTCATTTCTACGTGAAGTATCTGGAGGCCGGGATTGTCGTTTGTGGACAAAAGGTTGTGCGTCCGCCACATCTTTTCTGAGGTACGTCTGAACTCTAACAGCCTGCATGTAATCTCTTTAATACCACTCAACGCTCTCCGTGGTGCCGTTTCTTCTTAAAACAGCCAACCACGGCGCTAACAAGCCTTTAAAAGAACATTATGAATTATAATTTGAGAACATTATGGCTTAATTTCTCCAGGGGTAATTCCACTAGCCGGGCTCTGTGTGAGGCCCCTTTCTTTTTCTTTCATTGCGTCTCCTCCCCGCACACACACAAAGTCACAACAGAGAGAAGACATAACATTTGTCACTGTGCTGCCGCAGCCTATATTTTCACGCTGTGCTGAGTGGGGGCTCAGCGGACCATGCTGGCAAGTCTGAATCATTCTAGTCATTTTTGGTCTTGAGCATTATTCCAACAAGGAAGACACTTATTACCACAGTCGGGCAGTTTCTCCTCAGTCAGATCCCCCGGCACCTTCCTGCCCTGCAGGACATTACACCATGAATGTGGCTTTGAAAGCTGCACACACACACACACACACACACTCACTTAGACACAGTGTGTGCACAACCCATGAGAGCCAGCAGGACACCGGGGTACACATGCAAGCACAGACATACATGAGCAAACACCCACATCCAGACAAACACTCACTCCAAAAGACACACGCAGACCGAGCACCACCTTTACACAGCTCCCCCACCACCACAGCGAGCGGTGATGTATTTATTTACCGCCTTCAGAATGGATCAGTCACGGAAACGCCGCAGCGAGCGTAGAGGCGGTAGAGCTAAATGACTTCTAACAGTTCTGCTTTCACACAGCTGACCGCTTCTTCAGCCACAGATAGTCCACATTTGATGATAGCACAAATTTTCCCTTTGAAGCTGCAACAAGCGATAGCTGACAGCGTGAGACCCGAAAGTAAGCTCCAAAATAACATCATCATTGACTCATTGAATATTTTTCTCTCATAAAATATTGGAAAATTGTGAAAAATTTTGCACAACTGAAGGTGACCCCCTTCAATAGATTTGCACCGAATCAGATTTTCAATATTTGTTAATAATTATTCAGACGTATATATATATAATTTACGTCGCTGTGAAAACAACTCGTTCAAAACAACAAGTTTTTCGCCAAAAACTTAATTTTTCAAGATTATATTTAAACACATCATGATTAGCGTTATAATGTACCTCTGCCCAATAATCTTTTTTACTGAGTAGAGCTTGAAGGCATCATAAAGCAAGTCAATGCAACCTCCGTAACGTTAGCCGTGTAGCCCCGCTTGAGGGCAGAAAAGCCGGTTATGTGATCACAACGATAAGAATGCATGGGAATGAAGAACAGCATAATAAGTGTCTTAATAAGTTAGTTATTCTAAATGTTTTTAATGTTGTTCCTCCACACTTATTTTGGTAAGTGGTTCTGTTATCTAACCATAACCAGGTACGTTAGAAGGAGAATACAGTTTAGATGTAAGGGAAGGTCGTTTTGCTGTGTTTTGATCCTCGGGACAAATAAACTGAACTCCATGTTGATATTGGCGGAGTTCACCTTAAAAAAAGGTGTAAGCAGTCAGTTGACTCAAACTATACGGACGGCAGAGTTCACCACAGTGAGTGCATCTCTGTTCAAGTGCCCTCGAGCAAAACATACAACCCTCTGCCTGGTGCCTGTAAAAAGGTGTGAAGATCTGATTGGAGCCCCACGGTTCACTGATATTTTCATTTAGACTTTGCCTTGAGCTTTAATTAAAGCAATTAAATTCTTGCCGCCACGATCATGTTTTCCTGCCATGCTGCTTGAACTCTCAGCCACAGCGGAGGACTGCATGGATACAGGCAGGGCGGCGGCGTCTGAGCGGCGTTTTGCCGCTGCGTGCGAGTCCCGTTGTGCTTAAACAATGATTTGTCAGAAGGACCATTAAACTCAGCAAGTAGCCGTTAAGTTTCTGAGACGTTCCTCTTGGTTTTTTTTTATACATCCGTGGTGATTTTTGATTAAAATCTACTTTTGATTGATGAGAAAATAAAAGGTGTGAATTAAAATTGAGGTGAAACAAGTGTGTAAACAGCGTAGACTTCTTTTAACCTGAATCACAGCAAATACACTGAACCAATTCAATGAGGAGGAAACTGTATGGTGCGTACTGTAAGCCTAAGCCTCTGTAGTCTTTCTTTGTTAAATGTGTTGGCTTATATTTAACACTGAATATGAGTTTTTGACATATTTAAAAAGGCACCAGTCAGTATAAATTATTCCTACAGATCATAGGAACATGGTGCAAGTAAGAAAATATTTTGTGAATTTAGCTGCAGGTAAAAAAAGAAAAAAAAAGAAAAGAAAAAATCACCTAAAGAGCTCAAGTCTCTAATTCAAATGTGAACATGATGAATTTAACAAGGTCTTAAAGCTAAATGTGACATACATATTCCATTTGGTGCATGTGCGTGTTTAAATGTCGTATCCGTCTTTAGCATGCATCGAATCACAGGCTCCTGCAGAATGTGTGACATCCATTTCCTGGAGAGCCCCATAAAAAAAAAATAAACCTGGTTGTTGGATGTGTAAAGCGCTGATAACGGCAGAAGCTTGGAGCGGCTTTTTAAGAACGCTGGTTTTGATGGCAGATCAGACATTGGCAAGCTTACATTAAGGAACTGTTCTTTGGTTGTTTTTCCTGCAGGAGATTCACTGGTATTATCCGTGGTCAAGCGCCTAGCCGTTTCCTTGTGCACTGACTGAATTATTGTCTCACAGGGAAAACTGAATAGTGACTCTAGAGTTTTACATTTCAAAATCCTGCCAAAATATTACCAATGTCCTCAGGAAAATCGGATAATCTGATAATAAAAACAAAACAGTTGATCCTAAAGTGTTAGTAGAAACCTAGTTTGGAAATAATGGAACATTTTATAAAGACATGTGCGTATGGCTTTCTACCCCCATGATGCAACTGCGTCATTCTGTCACTTCAGCTGATGTGCAATGTAGGTGTTCAAACTGTGAAGGTAGGTTGAAAGGAGGCGGAGAGAGAGAGAGAGAGAGAGAGAGAGAGAGAGAGACGTAAGGCAAAGTTACTGTCAGAGGTGAAAGGGACAAGTGCAACTGTAATTTAGTTATTGTACTTCGGCCCACTGATTTGATCCACTTATGACACAGTCACAAGTTGGAGCTGCTGCAGGGGCTCATGGAGGCCATTAAGGGACTCTTAAGCACTTTAGTGCCTGATTGGAGCAATTTGCGCCCAAAATCATGCTCCTTCTTGGGAGTCATAACGCAGTCAAATCTGAACACACATGTATTTCTTGATTCAGTGTGACTTGCTTTGTACCAAGATAGCATTATTGATGTGAATAAATGGCCATAAACGCACTTAGTAACCATTGGGAAAAAATGATTCGTAAAGCTCCAGAACTTGTGTGTTCTTCAGTTTCAAAGTTGTCCATTGATGTCTGTCTGTACATTCATGGGTACATTGGAAACAGGGACCGCTGACAGAAAATTCAGTGTACTTTAATTGGTGCTGATTGGCCACTATGTAAATAATGACAGGGCCGTTGGGCGGGTGCAATGGTCGTGATTTTATTCTGAAGGTGTCGGGAGGAGTCGGAGGAGTGTCAGACTTAGAAAAACACCTTGAACAGATGCATAAAACTATAAAAGGCAATAATATATCAGGTTGTGGGTCAATCAGCATTTATTGGTGATTCTATCCCAAAGCAACCAAAGAAAAATCAATGCAACTTAATCTGAGTAGTATTCTTAACCAGACCCAATCGTACTGTAGATGTGTTTGACAGATATTGTAGAAATATTTTCAAAGAAGCTGTAATTATTCAACATTCTCTTAAGGGATTTGAAAACATAGACTGTATATAAGAAGTGGATGCAGTCACCATGGGTTTGTAGAGTGCGGCATTTTTTGGCCGTCGCCATTTTTGTTTTTTGCAACCAGAAGTGACACAAAAGAATCGAGCTAAGTACAACCCAAATCTGAATAAAACATTTTTGTGAAAGGGTTAAAGTTGCAAGACAAAAACACGAACAACTCCCAGACCAGACTAGCCGTGGTAGCAACCTGTCAATCACAAGCTAGCCCCGCCCTAAAGCATACTCTACTTAATTGCCTACTTTACTCTAAATGGTTCATAATTTACTAAATGAACATCATGCTGTATTGAAGAAGACTTGAAACTAGAGATTGAGACCATAAACTCATGTTTACAATGTTTACTGAGGGAATAAATCAAGAGAGAAGTAGAGTCATTTTCTCATAGACTTCTATACAACCAGAGGAGTCGCCCCCTGCTGGTCATTAGAGAGAATGCAGGTTTAAGGCATTTCTGCGTTGGCTTCACTTTTCACTCGGAGGTTGCCGCCTGATAGAAAACATAAAAAGCTGCAGTGAAAAGCTTTGGACTGAATTGAACCCAAGAGCTGTGTACATCCATCTACTGATGCCGAGTCTGGACACATCTTCAGTGATGTTCCCATTAAAGCATTTTCCAAGAATTTGCTCACCAAGTTTCCTTTTCCACAGCTCTTTAAGATACTATTTGATTATGATAACCAGTATGTTTGCAATAACAGCTATCTGTTCCAAAGCAAACGTCAACACCCCGCTGCATTGATTTAAAATGGGATTTATCTTCGAACTCGATGCTAGTTGCTGTCTGCAAATGCGACGGACATATTTTGGGTCCAAGAAACCATGAAAGTTTTCTCTTTGAGCAAAACAAACTGCACAGTTTGCAGCGACAGATAATGCAGGCTAATGCGTATGGCTTTGGATTGCCGATAGCCTGTCTGTCTGTGGGTTATCTGATAGAGTCTCACACTGAATCCTAACGGCAGCACTGGTTTTGAGACACGCATCCCATTATGTGCCTTCTACAGGTTCATCTGTATGCTTCTGATACTGTGCAGAGTTGATGCAGCTCCCAATCCTCCTTTTGTTTGTCACGGATGGCAGTTAAGTTTTTTTAAAACATCCGTCAGGTTTTCTCTGGTGTTCTTTTTTTTAATCTTTCCCTGCTACTCATCAAACCCTACACTTAGAATAAAACAAAATAAAAAGTTTTGTCTTTCCTGCCTTGTGAAATCATTTCCATATGGAGTTTGAGTTTTTGTTGGTACAATGCCCGTGGCTTCCATTCGAAAAGAGCCACTAAAGTGTGAGTTGAGGATTAGAATATAATCTCAGACTCAACTTCTGTTGCCATCATTTCCAACTGCACAGGAAAAGGCTTCTTTTTTTTTCCTGTGTTCCTGTTGGTGGCGGGCCAAATCCATTGTGTTTCCATTTTTCAACCTCTCCTGCTGCCCTTATCCAATTCAGGGCTTATGATTGTAATACTAAAACAGAGCGAGTTGTCATACCAGAAACGGCAATGATGAATGCCCCGCTGCTCTGTGTGCTTGTTTGTTTTGGGTGGGGGGGGGGCAGAATTGAATTTCATGCTTAGTTGTTGAGGTGCATTTTTCTTGACCGCGGCTGCTCTGCTGTACTCTTAACAGGCAGCATTGATTAAATGGAATAGTTCTGTTATCTGGATAAAAAGGGGAGAAACATGAGGACGATAGCGGGCAAGGGAAAATAATGAGTTCTTTCATCTTGGCAGTGAGGGCGTCTGCGTCTTTCAGACTTCCCAGGGAGACGTACACAGCTTAAGGAAACGTTTAATTAGAAAATGTCAACCTTGTGTCTGCGTGCTATGTGTGCGGAATAATAACATTTATGATGTGAATATGACAGCACATTTTCCTTTCGGCTGCTTTTTTCGCAGCTCAAAGACTTGCAATCAATTGATTCTGAAGAGGGAGAGAAAATAATTAGCCGCCTACGTTTCTGCCACCGCTCTGAAGACGACAGGGAGGTTGGATGGTGTTGGATTTGAAACATATTTTATATGGTACTAGGAGAGGCGATTGTCCTGCACCGAAAGCCTCTGCATCCACATGTATGTGGGCGAGACAGGTACCTGCTGTGAAAGTTGAAGAAAGTAAACAAAACCGGTCAGGAGACATTAGTCATAATGACTCATGGGGGTGATTATTGTGATCTAAAGCAGCAAACGTTTCAGAAATGTTTTATTACCCAGCGTTCATCATCCCACATGTCTAAAGCACAAAAGGATCCAGTGCTGATTAGATCGATAAACAAACCAGAAACTCATTCTAAAAACTTTCCTTTGACAAAAACATAAAGTTAATATGGAAGAGTAGCTTGCGAGGCCCTCTGCCCCCCAGCGCTCCCCTTCATTAAGACACAAATGGTTCAGTCTGCACCTGCACTGCGGTTTGATCATAACCTAACGTGGCTAATTGTGCTGACTGCTGGCAACCTAGATGCTTTTTCCTCAACATCAAAGCTAAATCTGGATACCCAAATAAAGCCGGAATGAAAGAAATAAAAAAAATTAAAAAAATTGAGCGAAAAACAACTCGTGACACATTTGTGTCAGGAGAAAAGGTTTTAGGACCCTTATGAGCTGTGAGGGAAAGTATTTACTCAAGAACTTCAGAACTTTAAGTGCAATTTTCAAGTACACTTGTACCTAACCTTCCATTTTCTGCAACGTTTTACTTCTACTTCACTACATCTCAGAGAGGGTATATAGTACTTTTACTCCACTACGTGGATTAATACAACATTCTGATTAATACAAAATATAATCAACTCATGGATTATGATGTATTATTATAAATTAAACCATCAGTGAATAAAGAAATTTAAATGAGCTTCACCAGCTTTGTCAATAATTCTAATAAGGTATATTACTACCTGTAGAATGAGAGAGTTGCAGAAGGTAAGAGGATTTACTATGTTTTCTATCTGTTTATTATCATAGACAACAAGAGACTCAACAAGCTTGTCAGGAAGGCCAGCAGTGTGCTGGGGTGTCCACTGGATACGGTGGAGGTGGTGGGAGACAGGAGGATGATGGCCAAGCTGTCATCCCTGATGAACAACACCTCCCACCCCATGCAGGACACCCTGGCAGCTCTGTGCAGCTCCTTCAGCCACCGGCTGCTTCACCCCCGGTGTGTGAAGGAGAGGTACCGCAGGTCCTTCCTTCCTGCTGCTGTCAGGCTGCACAACCAGCTCTGCTCCCAGCAGACCACATGACAATAAAAACCTGTGCAATACATTACACATTACACTGTGCAATAATAGTTAAAAAAGTTAAAATAGTTTTTTTTCTGTCTGTAAATATAATATTTCAGTTATTGTTGTTTTTCTACTGTTTTTTTTTTTTATTGCTTATTTATAATACTTGTTTTTTTTATTTTATTTTTTATCTTGTCTTTCTTCTACTATGTCTCTTGTGTGCACTTTACTCTACGCTGCTGTAAGCCTGCAAATGTCCCCGCTGCGGGACTAATAAAGGATTATCTTATCTTATCTTATAATTAGATTCCTTCTGATGCAGATTATGGCAGCACGAAGATATTGAAATGTTTTTGAGGACGGTTTCCAAAATTCGGAGGCAAATTTTACTACCCCAGGGTGAGAGAGAAAAAGCATTCTTTGATCATTAAACATGTTACTCTACAATTCACATTGAACAATATGAGCCACACTGCAGACATGACTCTCGACTGACAGCTACCAACAGAGTGAAGGCTCTCTCATATGAACGGGGCCCATGCATTTTGAAAGCACACTGGCAGGTCCATGTTCTTGACATTGGGTGTATGAAATGTCTGTATCCTTACTATGGTCATGGTGTCTCACTCCCGCTTCCTCTCTGACGTTTTAGTCCTCATAGAACTGGAGATACGCCCAGTAACTATACTGTAGTGGGGAGTTGTCTTTTTGGTAAAGATTTTGCTGTGGTGGCCCGCCAGGACAAAACATTGCCAGCGGAAACACTTCAGTAATATAATATAAATATGTAATAAAAAATATATTATTTTCAAATGGGCCATTTAGATAAATTAGAATTCATATTGGTACTTTAATTATATTTTCATGCTAATATCTTTGTACTTTTTCCAAAGTAGAATTTTAAATGCCAGACTGTTACTTGTAACAGAGTATTTCTATACTGTGGTATTACTACTTTCACTAAAGTAAATGGTCGGAGTACATCTTCGCCCAACGGCTGTTTGTGTGGTGTAGTGCTTGGTGATGTATCCGGCAGTCTGTGTACTTTAGGGTATTTACATAACAGTACAGCACAAGCAATAAATGCAAATTATCAATCTGTGTGTGGACAGAAGAGTGGAGATGGCTGAATATGAATTAATGTAAGTGCAGCAATAACAGAAACATTTATAGGGTGACAAAATAAATTATGTGTCAATTTAACATCAAGTTAATAATAGAGTAGTTTGAAATACACGGTGGTGGTCCACGTTTGTCCACCCTTGAGTAGAATACATGATGACACTGGAAAGGCTTGCTTCCCGTCTCTCTCCAGCCTTCTGGCCGAGGCCCTTCAGTGCGGTAACCGTATTTGCCTTTCAGATCCCTGAGGGCTTTAAAATGGTCGGTGCAGGTAAATGCCGCTTCCTCCATCTCCCCTGTTAATCCTTGCTAAAACACACATAGATCACAATTAATGGGAGTCGCCTCTGATCCCAGTGAATCCCTTTTCATCCACTTAGACCGTGGTGACTCCACAAGAACCTGTTCCTCTCAGAAACACTCTTTCAGTTTGTCTTAGCCCGGCTTAATCTCTTAGAAAGTTAAAGGCCTTCGAGGGAACCTTTAGGGGTTCTCTATAGGGCAACCACATTGGAACTACAGAAAGTTCCTTGAAAGAATTCATTAAAGTTTCATGAAACCCGAGGGGACCTTACCAGACCTCCAACATGTGGAGGGATCTGAAGCAGCACATATTTTTTGTTTCTCAAACTCTCATCTGGAAAAATATCCTTTTTTTGGTGCCATACCTGAAGTCCGACGACAAAATCAATACCAGGATGAATTCAGCCTAGCTTAGAGTTAGTTTTACAGTATTGACTACTGACTTGATTAGTTAACTCACTGAAAATGAACTCGTAATCAAGTTCCAACTGTAATTGGGGCGAAAGGGGCGGAAGTTAGGAAAGATCAATTTCAAGCTGACATGGCGTCCATGTCTTGTTGTTGGGCGTTAGGAAAGATGTTGGAGTCATTTTTCATTCTTTTTTCAAATAGTATAGACCAAATGATTTATCAATTCATCAGAAAAATTGACATTATTTAATATTGAAAATAACTGCTATTTGGAACCCAACTTAGCATATGGAGCTGGTTTACCAAGTTTTCACAGTTTCCTCATTTGATAATTAGACTGAATTGTCATTTCACCTTTTTCCAAATCAGCCTTACATGATGCTTGGGAGGGTTAGGGTAACCACAACCAATCAGTAGTATCCATCCAAGCAACATTATCATAACACAGTTTATGTTTTTCTTGAAAATTGAAGCACTACGCTGATTTAGGAGGTTTTTTTTGTAAGTCAACTTATAACAACCTGTACACCCGAGTCAATCTTACCTACGTTTGTTGACATTTTTGCATCTGTTTCTTATGGATGTAACTAATTCATTAGCTAGCTAGCTAGCTAGTTAATGACTCTTGATTCAGCCTGAAAAAGTACTTTTTTTAAGGAAGTTGTCAACAAGCACAACACCAGACCAGTGAGCTTCAGAGGACTGGAAGCAGTCTAGAAGTCGCTCTGTTTTCAATCAGTATTCTAACTGCTACTCAAATAAGAATGCAATGTTTAAAAGTCCATTTCTTAGAATAAAATGTATAATTAAGACAGGTTTCATTTTTGGCAAAGCTAGGCAAGCATTGTTTCTCCTCTTTTAGCCGAGCTAAGCGCGTTCCTGACACGTCCCTGGACTGGATGCACAGAGATCAAATTTGTATCAATCTTCTCATCCAACTTCGGGTACGATATCAAGAAAGCCAATTTCTCAAAACGTTGAAGTGGTCTTTTCGGGGGCCTCTACAGCACTGTGCAGATCTTTGATGACCCCCCGGTGAACCCCGGTTTTGTAAAGTGTGCTGTTGCCAGACGCAGACTGCTCCACCGGCCTCTAAAACCAAGTTAAACATGGAGACAGTGGGAGGTTATTTATTGCCTCCATAAAAGCTGGTGAGTGCGAAAGGGGAGAAGGCTGGAAGATGGAGGACAGGGTGAGAGACGGAGCAGCTGCAGGCTGGGCTTTCTGAGAGGCTGTAGTTTGTTATCAGAAGAGGATCGAGCATCGCACAAATCAGAGCAGGAAGCGACATGGGAGGGATAAATTCACCGACGCAGACACGCGGCACAAAACACACAGTCACATGCGAGTGAAGAGTGGAAGAAGTGGTGGTCTAAAAAAAAGGGTTTTTACTTGCAGATAAGCACACATAATCACACAGACACACACCTCCAGACAGCCGTGATGCGGACTCACATACGCAGTCAGTGTGTGATTCATACTGTACGAACAATTTCACACTTTCACATTATGCCTCAGCCGCAAGCACATGCACACGGATGCATTTTCATACGTGACGGCACAGTCAAACAAACAACCACAGATAACATGAAACAACACACACGTGTGCATATACACACACACACACACATACAATCCAAACACCCACTTCCATACAAACAATTTACCACTTACCCACTCTGCCTCGGCCAATTTTCTTGGCAAAAAAAACACAACACAAGTCCCTGTTCAGTAGCTGATAGCGAGCGCATCATGGCTTCCAACAGCCTGAAGACGAGAGAGTTCAGCTGAGGTTATTGGATTAGTCACTATTCTCCTTTGCAGTGCGGCGGGTCAGTTTCCTAGTAGAGTTTAGCTTGTTATGTCCTGAATGTTCCTGATTCACATGCAACTCTGGCCGGAGGACAAACCTTTTGTCACTTCAGCATGAGAGGTTTGGTGGCTGATATCACATGTGCTCAGTGTGGCTTCATTCAGAACAACATCAGCACTTTAAGATGATTGAAGTGGCGGCTGTTTTTCACATGAGAACACTGCGCTGGCACATGCAAACCACAGGACTTCTTATAAGATGGGGGATACTCCTGGCCTCCAAGATGGCAAATGTTCATTTCAATGAAAATTGCACGCCAAGCACTAAAGGCAACAAAAAGTTGCATCGTGTGTCTTGGTGTTTTTCTACCTGGCTTCACTCACTTGTTTCAAAATCTTCTAATTAGTATTTTGTCACACACTCAAAAAAAATGTTTTTATATGCCTTGGGAAAGATGGCTAAAAATCCATAATACAATGAATCTTTGAGAGTGTCCTATCAACAGTTGCAGTGCCACATGGTTATCCTTGGCAAATAGGGATTAATATCGCAAAACAGCTCTGCGTTAAAAGCATACATTTAAATATATAACTGACATTATAAACTCGTTCGATCACACCGAGACACGTTGCAGCAGGCGAGGCTGCTTCAAAAACGCCGCTTGGCAAAGCGAGTGGGGCTCTGCCGTTGAATGAGGAGGGGAAAAATGATATAGTGCATCGTAAAAGCCAGAAATCAGCTAAATTGTTTAAAAACAAACTGTTATTATTATTTCCGGAAGATACAGATTACCCAGGGTAGGTGCCCTGATAAGAACTGACCGCAGCCTGGCACAATCTGCAAGCAGAGTGTTACCACATAATAATGCAGAGAGAGAGCTCCAGCAGCCAAAACTAACTAAATAGCTGTTGTCAGGTACGTCCCTTACAGAAAGATAGAATAAAGTTGTTTAGCGCCCGGAGTCCACTCCCACGGCGGCTGTCTGACTTTTAACTTGACGATTTGTCGCAGCTCGTGACAGTTTCCAGTGTGGAGCAACAGTTCAAAAAAAAAAAAATAAAAAAAAAAATAATCACACAAGAAGAGCACCGAGAGAAACACTACGGTGATGGGTGTGCTAATGATGTGCCTTTCTGTTTACCGCATGACGGCCACACACACACACACACACACACACACACACACACACACACACACACACACACACACACACACACACACACACACACACACACACACACACACACACACACACACACACACACACACACACACACACACACACACACACACACACCTGTCAAACATCGGCTCGTTTCATTTTTATTGCAGTAAGCGTCTAGCTGGAGTCTTAACGCTGTGTCACTGACATCCACACAGTCTGCAGATAAACACCAGCGTGTTACAAGCACACAACACTCAAATAATAACACAATAGAACACAATTGAATAGGCCCCAAAGTGATTATGCATTCATTCATTATTCCCTATATCACATGCACTCAGTAGTTTGCTCCACAGCGAGCAGCTGAGTGAGATTTAGGATAATTATTAATCATCATCGTTTTGCATCACCACTGACAGGTGTTTGGTCTGACGACTGTAATTTCACCATCTATGAAATGTGATTAACTGACTACATTTACGTGAGCATTAATATTCCACTCGTATTCCAAATATGGGCAATGTTTGGGATTTGATGCAAGTCATGTAAAGAGCATGTTCTGTTTGAATATTACGAACAAGGTCTGAATCCCAATGGAGCATTTTCAGATAAAAACATTCAGGTTTTAGGAGCGTTCTTTGGACACGTATATCGCACATTTACCGCTGTGACGCCGGGGCTTGCGCTTGGCAAATATGAGCTGCCACAGCCGGTAACTTATGATCTGCTCTCCTCCCAGAGAAGGAGTCTCCTAGCGGCGGGAAGTGAGGTGGAGAAACCGCAGGGTGCGCTAGCTAGCTAGTTCTTGTTTCATTTGTGGTCTGATAAACACTTAATTCATCAAATCCAGCGCCTTGCAGTTATTATCCAGCCTACGTAGGTGTCATTATAGACCCCGAAATCTCGATCAACCCCCTGCATGTCCCTTCGGGGCCCTAAAGCGATTACATTTCACACCAAGACCCTCAGATAAATTACAGTATATACAGTGCACAATATAAATATGGATTTCAGACTCAATTCAATCACAAAAGAGAACTCAATTCTCTCGGCACAAGAAGTCCAAAATGTTACTTGTTTCTTTTTTCCATCTGCACCTGCACTCTTGGTCAAATCCTTCAGCTCTAATGGATGACAGATGTAGAACAAATCAACATAAATCCACTTAATTCAGGCTACACAAACATGGGTTTTCCCCATCTGTCCAACACCATTAAAAGCCAGTGATTAATGTATATTAATATTCATTATGACAACACCCAAAATGACTGACAGGATTCAGTGTTTTCTTTAATATAATGTATGTTATTCCGGGTTGTTTTTATCCTAATAAAGAATAAAATCCTAAAGACTAAATGTACATGTGGTTTAGGGAACTCTAACCACCTTAAGCGTCATGTATAATTATAATTATAGACCTCTTTGCAACAGATGTGTCAAACTCTTTAACCACACATGTGAACTATAATCCTCTGCAGTGTAATGCAGTTGTGTAATGTTAGAAAGAACCTTCTCTAAGTCGCACAGAATATGTAGAATAAGCACTTAGCAGCCGTTACAGTGGTTTATTTTTGCCTTACAGTGCAGTGTTGTAGCCGAGTACATGAAGAGCAGTCATCAGCTTTTCATTTCTCTATTTTGTTTTGGGTTTTGAGTGAGTCATGGACTCCCAGGCAGCTGTCACACTCTGAACATCGGCTCACCGCAGGCTGGGCCTCATTAGCATGGAAGACGCCTCCTTTCAGATACCAGGAGCGAGCCGGCCCGAGCCACTTCACAGAGAGCCAATCTCGCACTGCTGTTTTGCCACAGCAGCCCATCACCTGCTGCCAAGAACCCTTTTCAAGGAGATTTTTCCTGCTCCACTGATGCAGGGAGGGTAACTTCCCCGTGGGTTAGCACGGTCACTTTTCATGGTGGAGGACGTCTCCTTTACAGCAGAGCCGGAAAACTGCAGGAAGGGCCCGTCTTAATAGGAAGACACTTGAAACCGGCGAGTTTTTCATAACATGTCCGTTTGGGGGGATTTGGGTCTATTTTTAAAGTTAAAATCATTTCACAGTTGGATATTGCAGTTCTCTGTCAGTTTGAGTATTAGAAAGCTTTTCTTCTCAATCAGCTTCTTATTATGAGCCTATGTGGTTCTGCACGAACACAATAATCTGCCAAAGCTAATACTGTTGTTTTTAATGTCCCTGCTGTTTTGTCTGGGCTCGTCTAACTGGTTTGAAGGGGACAGGGTTCACTTGGAAAAAGAGGTGATGTCACATACTTCTGAGAACCAATCAGAATTAGCAAAGTCAACATCAAAAGTGTAATGACAATTGGTGGGTTTTTGGATTATGTTGAACGGCCACTGTCCATTGAAACAATCAAATAAAGCAAAAACAAAAATTAACACATAAATAACAATCTAGGGGTGTTTCTTCCCACCTTTAGTTTTGATGGTTGCTTTTTTTAGTGTTAGTCAAAAGATAATAGGGAAATACTTTGTACTTGAAACCAATTTTTGGGGGGCATTAGCTAGCTAAGTGATGATGCGTTGACATAAAAACTCTCACAGAAACACTGATATTTTCACGAAATTTATTTTGCTAGAGGACAGCAATATTTTAGATCATACATCAGATCATACATCATCTTTTCCTTTATATCAAATTTCATTTATTTTTGATTATATTTTCGCAATATGATGTGCAGTTTCGAGAGGGAATGGTATTTTTTAAATCATTATATTCATTTTCATTGAAAAACATATACAAAATGATTATGGTGTGACTTTGGGGGTTTCCTTCAGATGGAAGAATATTATGTCTAGGCCAGAACATCTCTGCAGCTCAACAATATTACATTTAAAATGGTTTGCTTTCAACAAATAATGCGCCTCATGCAATTCTGAAATTGCAGTAGGGTCAAATTGCATTTTTCGAAGAGAATTTCTTTTTTTTTATTCAACTGTGCAGACTGAATCTGCAAAGAAAGTAACTCGTCTGGTCTGATAAACAGAGTCTACTGGAAAGTACAACATTCCCCTTCATAGAGGCAGGAAAACAAAATATCTCCTGAAATGATAAATGCTCAAGTAAAGTCCAACTACGTCAAACCTGGATTTACTGTGCAGAGTAGATGTACTCACTTATTCCAAACAACTGATCTATAAATGTGACTGCAGATGAGTAACTACCAAGCCTCAATGCCTTATATACACACACCATATCATCATACATGTGCACAAATGTTGAGAGCCAGGGCTTTATTTGCAGGATCAGTGGTTGTTCAGTAGGTTGCAGGAAAAAAAAAGAATAAAAAAGGAAATAAATCAAAGCATGAATTTGTACTTGTGCTTATATTGGATTTTAATTAACTTAAGAACAATGATAGGGCATGGTGACTTTGGTCTCCTCCTCTAATTGAAAGTTTGGAGCCAGGCATCAGGGCTTTGGGGACTTTTATTCTCAGTAAGGTACAGACCTCTTCCTCTGAGGCTGCTAACAGGATTCATAGGAGCTTTTGTGATAGTGTCAAAAAGCAGACAGTATCCCATATATTTCACTGAAACCAAGATGGCACGGAGCCCGAGCCATTTTTGCAAACCGAATTAAGAATAAATTATTGGGGAATCTTTTTGAGTGTAATATCTAATCTGCATATAGGAATGTGTCTTGTTGACAAGTTACATAATTTCAGATTTCTGGCTGCGATGAGCGACGCGGTACATAACACGTATGGACGACGGATTATAGGCTTTAAATTTTTTTTTTAAAAAGGAGTTGGTTAAAGCGGAGAATATGAATGTACATCCCTGCCCAGCTGGATTCAGGTGACAAGTGTGGAAAGACACATGTTGGGAAGCAGAGCTCTGACGCTAAGCTTCATATGTGTGGTTGTGCGTGTGTGGTTGTGCGTGTGCGTGTGTGCGTGCGTGTGCAGGATCTGTGTGGGCTGCGCGTTCTGTGCATGTGTGCTCGTCTGACTCACTCCAAAGCCGAACATGATCAAAGCCGGGACAGACTGAGACGGACAGACAGCGGAGGACACGGTGAGCCAGAGATGGATGGAGCCCAGTTCTCACATTAGACGCCCGTCTGTCAGAGAGACAAATTATCCGTCTGACAGCTGATGAGATGCAAACTCCAGCAGGGTCGAGGTGCATGTGTACGCAATGACGTCTTTGGGGCAAGCACAAAAAACAAACAAACAAAAAAAAACACCTGCTCTGCCATGTTTTTGAAAACAGAAGGCATCTGTGTGATCCCCCCCCCTCCTTTTTGCTCCTTTGAATGCCACACATCTGGGCATGTCTGTGCCCGGTTCGTGTTGTGCAACGCGGCCAGCAGGTTGCCAAGATGCAGAATAATAAGCACAACACAATGTTTATCTCTTTCTCCAAGCTGGGAGCAGGTGAACGCTTTAACATCTTTGTAAACAGGTATGTGGAATCAGGCCGATTGGGCCGACGCCATGCAACAAGGGCCTTCAGCTGGGCTACACAAAAACACAGTTAAAAACCTCCTGCTGAGAAACTCCTGCCCCCGGAGGTGAATTCACTAATTACACTTTAACACTCAGATTTTCTCTGTTTCTGCTTCACACATTGTGTGAGGCCAGCGAGAAACTGTGAGTGCTTCTATCCAAAGGAGGGAGGTTACAGAACGATGAGTGATGAAAGATGAAGGATGAATCAGAGCAAGTCAGATCCCTGGACTTTCACGATGTGGTGAGCGTAGGGGAATCAGAGCTAAAAGAAGAGTGAATATCTGACTTGTTTTGTGTGACTGGCCAGAAATGTGACACCAAACGAATGCTAATGTTTCTGCATGTCTAAAAAAAAGCAGCTGTTTGCTTACATATTAGCCATATAGACATTATAAAAGGTGTTGATATAACAGTGTTATATTTACAGATTGCTCTGCGGCCCCCAAGTGGCCAAAATAAATAAATTCGTACTGTTTTAAAGACTTTGTGACCTTTTAATCTATTCTGAAAACTATGAAACTTTAATGGTGGCCTCATGTTGCATTTGTTTGTTTGAATATAAAATATAGAATATATTTTACATAGAATATATAAGATATCGGGCCGATACTGACTCAAATAGCTGGATCTGGTATCATGACAGTGGGACCGATCTTTTCATTTAAATTCTATGTTTATAATATATACATTATATACTGGAATTTGAATTCTGGTATAAGTTTTGTCCAATTTACATGTAAATTCTACTATTTCGTCCCTGATTTTGTTACAGAAAATATAGGGCCGTACGTTAAAGGTTATTCCTATAGGCTAAGACAAAATATAATTATTCTATTTTTCAACACTTTATTAGAATAAAGCTCATTTGGTTATAAAAAAAAAAGAAAACACAAAATCATTAATTGTCTATGGAGCAGCTCCAGAAGTGATGATATGAAGTTTGAGAATTTAAAATGAGAATAGCTCATGTTCACAAATATTGACTGAACTTTCTAAGGCCATGGAAATAACATATTGGAATTTAAATTTAAACTGGTCCCCCAGTCTGTTGCATCGCTGGCTCTTTCTCAATCAACATACCAGAAGTGTTATGTACCTCTGTTCTATGCGTCAGTTTTAAATATTGCAAGAAAGAAACGGAACAAGCTTGAAAGTGTATGAAAAATCTGAAGCGGTTATCCAAAGTGTTGCGGGCGACGAGCTCTGGTGCCATTTCTGTCGCATAGAAACACAGTTGGTGTCAACGCCAACATCCCAGGTAGCGGGTGCAGGATCCAGCCTGATGGGAGTCGGCTATAAACCCACACATGCATGCAAAAACTTAATTAAATTGCTCCTTGGGGTAAAAGTCAAGGTAACATTTAACATTCATTTTGTAGAAAAAACGTTTCTGACTGACAAAAAACGCAGTTTAAATTCGTGACCATGCCCATTCATGACCTTAATGACTCATCCATATTATGCGCCTTAATCCTGTTTAAGTGTCCCTGATAGACTACCCCATTAACTCCATCTGTAGCACTTTGCATTGTTTCATTTAAATGTGCTTTGCATATCTGTACACTACCGATGGTGATTACGTATGATGTTGTTTGTCTTGCCAGAAGTCCAATTACACGTCAGAGACACAACAGGCTTGAACTCTTAAACTCCACTGCAGAGAAAGTCTGCTAATCTGTTCGCTTATCTGCTTCCAAACACCAACTAATCTGCTTAAAAGCACCTTGGAGTTGGACTGTGCAGTAAACCTCTACATTGTGCTCTTTTCGGGCAATTTCTTCGGAAGGTGAGAGCTTTTAAGCAGACTGAAAACACGCTCTCATTATCTGCCCTTCACTTTCCCGAAAGCACTTTTGAGAGAATTTGTGTACGCGTTTGTGCGTCTCATCCTATCTTCCCGTTGTTTGTGTTGGTGAACGGTAATCTGAATGAATAATTAATTCAGCTGTGAACCAGTTATAAATGAGAGGTTTGGTTTTCTTTCCTTTTTTCGCTGAACTACAAATGTGCTTTGATGTTTCCGCACCAAGGCTGACTAAGAGCAAAAAGGAATAAAAATAGCAGAGGGCTCCGTTACAGCAGGTTCAGTGACTGAGCTCCCTACAGAGGATTTGAGAGAGGGAGAGGATTTGAAGCTAATCCCACCAACAGAGTACAGTATCAATGAGGGCAACGGAGTGATCCCCGCTGCATCTTGGGAAAGTTGCTCAATGACACCGCTGTCAAAAGCTCTTAACTGATCAAACTGGCAAATTGCTATTTAGGGCGAGCAGTATTTATAGGAGCTGTAAGCCTGATAAAGATTGATCGAAACAAGCCCGCATCACAATGGACGGTGATTTTTTTTACAAATCTCCCACAGAAGTAGCACATCCCCTCCGAGTAACTAAAGCAGACAATGCGTTTGAATACTGCTTTTGTCAGCTGAAAACCATACAACTCTATAATTCTGGTAAGATTTAAAAAGAAAAGGCTGTTTATCATTGGCTTTCTAAAATGTGTCCATGACATCAAACTTGAATCCGACTATATCAGTGATTTTCAGCCTTTAAAGTTACTTTCAACAGCTTGTACGGATTTCTTTGGCTTGAGAAAAAAAACATCCATGAGCAAAACATTTTAGCTCTAAAGAAGGTTTCAATCAATACACAACCACATCAAAAAATATCTAATATTTTGGCTGGGTTTTACCAACAAGGATTTATTTAATCGAAGATTCGTTCTAATGAGTAAACATAGTGCGTAATTTAGTCTGATCTCAATTTAGTGAAGTTCAAACCAACATTATATAGAGTTAAATCAATATTTTGCCTGCTTAGAGATGCCTGCTTACCCAACTGAATGAAAATTAATAAATAAATAGTGCTGTCAGGACTTAATGAATAGTTTGCTAGCTGAAAAGTCAGTTAGCAAAACATTACTCATGAGAAGCTCTAATATCTGCTCCTCTGAGAAAAACTTCATGGCCAAAATAATGGCCCAATATGGCCAAATAATAGAAGATAAAAAACAGACAACTGTACAATAAGGAGAACTTTCTTCATAGTCAGAAAAAAAAAAAAATCAGGCTTGTTGGTCCAATCTTCTTTTTTAGCTCCAGAACAGTTTTCTTGATGAACTGGTGTCTTAAGAGAACTTCAGCAGCATCATAAAACTTAACTGGGTTGAGTGTGTGTCTTAACTTCCTTCGAGATACTATTTTGCTAAATTGATCTGAAAAGGGCAGCTATTTTAAAAGTTAAACCTCTTCCAGTTTAAGTTTAAAGTTAATACTGGATCACATTTTGACTTGGAGTTTAAAGTTTTGGTGCAACAGAACTTTAATCTAGGTTTATAGTAGAAACCAAACTGACATTTAAAGATCTTTCATACTTCTATGGTAGTTTTAAAGTTTGATGCACCATGGTTTATAGCTAAACCCTGATTTAATCAGGATTCATAATGAATCCTTGTTGGTTCGACCCAGCCTTTATGTTTCAATAACAGCATTACGCAATACAGGACTGTATGGAAAAACCGGGTTTTGGTCATTTTTCAAACCAATTTTACTACAAACAACTGTTTCTATTCCAAATGGAATTCCTCACAAATGCAACGCAAGTTTGATCATTATTGGGAGCCGTTGAAAGACAAACTGAAACAGACTCTGAAGGGTAATGAGTCATGTTGTTATTGGTGACCGAGCCCCGCTCCTGAACTCTGCAATACTTTGTAACATCTGGTTTTAACAAAAGCCCATCTTGGAACCTAATTGCAAATGAAATCTGATTAGTTTATTTGCTGGATGTCAAATGTAGCATAAGACCACATGTTGACCTTTCTCTGTTTAGGTATCAACCTATATTCAAATAAACACTCTGCAGTAGGTCATGGTTGACGCTGAATGAAAGTATCAACCAGTACCAGAAAAATAATAAATCTAATGCGAAAACAAAAAATATGGCTGGAAAAAATATAAATACAAGGTCCATCAAGCAGCCAATGGGAAGCTTTCAATCATAGAACATGATCATCATCAGTTAGATAGTCATTTTCATTTTTCTGAGCACTTTAGGACTCAAGTTCACTCTTGACCTTAGAAATTGCTGTTGACTTAGTTTAAATAGACTTGCTGGTAAGATTGGTTTCTCAGCTGCTGTTTCCACATTCAATGATGAACTTTGGACACCAGCTATACATCTTTTAATTGGGTCAACATCAGGGCTGTAGGTTAGAAACGAAAGCCACTGAAAAGGACCAAGAGATATTTCAAAGTGGTTTGTCCTTCCATAACTAAAAGGATATCTTTTTTCACACTTCCATGCCTCTTATGTACATTGAGACAGTTTTCAGAGGCTGTAATCATTCTTCCTGTCCGTACTGGCCGCAAAGGTATTTCTTCTTGAAACAATTCCAATTTAAGTGATAGGAGACAGAAATTACAGCCCTCGCTCTGTGCAAAAATTGTATTATTAAGTAAAGCTGGAGTTCATGTAAGGCTTCAGCAGTCTGAGTCATTCAAATAAAGTGGCTATCTTACAAAGTTACAGTCATTTTAGTATAAAATTCCCCTCTTTGTTTCTCCAGACAGTGTTTCTTTGCTGAGCCGATGGAGGAACTGTCATATAAAGAGGGAATTAAGTTGAAAAGAAGTCTGTTGAAGACTATTGATTTGACTGAATTGGGCCTCATATTAGCTTTGACTTAACTTGAGAATGCATTTTTTTTACAGAATGAGGTTTGATTTTGCCCCTCATCACTTGCATTCACTGCCAAGTTGGACAGGAAGAGCAATTACAATCACCAAAAAACTGTTTCAACGTTCATATATGTGAGCATGGTTTTCAGACAGATCTCAAAACATGTGAATGATTCCTTTCAATTAACCAGATTTTTTCCAAAAAGAACGAATCCATCTATGTACATTTCTTGGTCTTGCTCCTTTGACCGGACTCCAATTTTGCTTTGTCTTTCTGTCCAAATATATATTAAGGTTTCCGCCTGAATCTAGAGTCATTTTAAGTCGAAAGGCGGTGTGCTTCCATGACGAGATCGAGCAGAGTGAGTTAGAAGGAAGTAACAAAAAATGCAAACCTAGCCTACCACGTCCGGTGATATGGAGAAGACATTCATTTGATAATCAAGAGGGTCATATCCAATTGCTAACAATTTTTCAGGCACCCCAAACACAAATGAGAGCGCATTCAGTGAACAATTCAGAGATGTCGGGGTTGTTCTCCCATATAGACCCAGCGTCTATTCAGAGAGGATTCGTGTAAATGTTTACTTCAAGGGTTCAAGATTCACATCGTATTGTAAAGAGTCGGCGTTCCAGGTTTCGGGTATGGACATAATGGAGGAGGCTTGAGGAGAGTAAAGAGGGACCATTATAAAGCAACAAAGACGCCACGGAAAAGAAGCTATACCAGTATCTCAGCGCGGCATCTCGCAGCAGTACGACAAAAGGAAAATAATAAATGTTTCCAGACATCAAAGAAGAGCGCTGTTCAGATTTCAAAGTGATCTGATTCAGAGCAGCCTCGATAGCGGCGTGACTGTTGTCTGTAGCGGTCTCCATTGATGTCACAGCTGACAACGCTTGACAACTGCTTGACAACAGCTTCGTAAAAGCTTGACAACCACCTTAGTCCCGCCCCCGGTGCGGATTGGCTAATCGTTGGTACCTTCTGCTGTGTTTATTTATCCATTCGTTTTTTTTATCCAGAAACAGCTGTCTCATGTCACGATGCCAAACAAATAAGTCGATTAGAAAGTGGGCCTGTTGAGACGTCTGGACCCAGGAAACAGCATATCTCCATGGAGGACAGAGGACTATGCTGAGGCAATAATATACTTGTTGTCCCATTAAAAAACAATGAAGCATGTGGTCCAGCTTTCAAAGGGCCTGTCCTATATCAGATAGCTCAGTTCAGTCCGTTACGGCCAGGGTAGCATCCATCAGCAGCCATGGGCCCCGTCAACGTGTCCTTGGGCCAGACACTAACCGTCCTGCTTTTAGGTCACTTTGATGAAAATGTCAAATCATTGGTTTAAATGCAGCGGACACAAAAGGAGTATCAGAAATGACACCTCCTCTTGAACAGTGTGCGCAGTCCACAGCTAAGCGAAGTGTCCGGCTGCAGAGAAGGAGCCACAGGCAGACGGCCATGATGAGGAAACCATTACTGCTCTGATCCCGCACCTCTCTCCCTCCCACCGCTGCTTTAGCCCTTGACACCTATCACCTTGAGTTGCTATCAAAGTCTGACACTGATGATACGTTCCCTGGGCGGGGGGGGGATCCTGGGAATAGAACTTATCCATCATTCTGCTCTCCACAGATAAAAATCCTTTGCTGGAAAAACACAACAACATGGGGCACTGGAGAAGAAAAAGAGATTTAACACCCAAGATTCAAGGATAACTGGCTTTCAGTAATCACGTACGGAGCTGGGGGCAGGCTGAAGTCATTAAAGGTCAAACATCCTACCTTAATTCGCCTCCTTGCTCAACAGGAAGGAAGAGAATAAAATTAGCAACCCAGATATGTAATTATTTTCGGGCTGCTTTTATGAAACATGCATATGAACCCGTTGGTTTGTTTTTTTACTGAAGGCTCACTGTACTACCACTGCACTTTTGATTAGTTCTCAGTGAGAACCCTTTAAATCTTTGCTAAAACTTGTGAGAAGCCACACTAGAGAGATATGCCAACTTTCGGTCGGGGGATGAGATGTTTGATATGAATATATTTTGCTCTGTTGAATAAAGTTGTGAGACCAAACATCTAAAAAACCAAAAAGGTCCACTAGTGGCCTCTAGAGGCTGCAATAGTTATTACCTCTGTCTGGCGTGAGCATAGACTTTATATAAGAAGTTGACGTAGTCGTCATGACGTCACTTATTGTGTTGGGGATTGCCGTTTTAAAGCCTCAAATTCTGAGATTTGGCCATCGCCATCTTGGATTACGGTTGTCGCCATCTTGGCTTTTTGTGATCGGAAGTTACCATATTTTGACCGCGTAGGAGTCGCGTACAGACGGCGTATGGTAGCGGCCCTGTCTATCACAGTAAGCCCGTCCTAAATCATACCGTGGCTTTATGGTGTATTTCACCCTAGATGGAACATAATTTACTAAATTTACTTGAAACTAGCGATTGAGACCATAAACTCGTGTTTACAATGTTAACTGAGGTAATAAACCAGGTGAGAAGTAGAGTCATTTAGTCATAGAATGCTTTACAATCTGACTTCTTTTTGAAACCGGAGGGGTTGCCACTTTCTCGTCAATAGAGAGAATGCAGGTTTTAAGACACTTCCAAATTGGCTTTACTTGTCAGAACAGGAGGTTGCCAACAAGGCGTGAATCTGGAAGCGGTCCTGTGTGTGTGTGTGTGTGTGTGTATGTGTTTATGACTGTATGCTCAAGGACCTCTCGTGGCTTCAGTGATTCACACTTCAAAAAAACAAAAACATATTTTATTGACTTTTTTATTCCGCCATTGACTGCTGACTTCTCACTATTGGCTGGGCGACTGTCGGAGGCAAAAAGTGCTCAACAACTGCTTCAGTTTGTTTCTGTTAAAGCTAAGTAAATGTTCCTGTCCCCATTTGCTAGCCTAGGTAAAATGCAAACAGTGGTGCAGTAGTATACCGGATCCATTGCGCCGTGTGTTTTGTGTTCTTAGAAGCGTGTGGTTAGGAAACAGTCTTGAAGTGTAAAGCACAAGCTTATATCCATGCGAGGCGGCTTTGGTGCGGGCCTGCACAGAGCTGGTGCAGACAGACGGTCTAGACGGTAGTTTGTATTTATTGTATCAGACATTACATCAGTGGCCTTTTCAGACACACCTGGCAAGATCTGTACTCCACTGAGTGCTCTTTACTAGTTATATAATAGATTTCATGGAACATTTCAAAAAGTAATTAGGACATAAAAGGCCTTTTAGCACAAATGCACAAACTCTGAAAGTACCAACGTTCATAATACGATCTGCCATATTGGACTTGCCCTTAGAAACTTAATGAAATGAGTATTTATGTTCTCGCATTAAAGGCCAGCTAGAGAATGAGAGCCGTCTAAGAAAATGAGCTGCTTTCCTAACAGCTGATGGTGAGATGTGCTAGAATGCAGTAGAGGTACTTTCTTCCATTAGAAGCCACAAAAGATGTTTGAAAGAATCTTTTAATAATGATAACTGTGCATAATTGAGGAGGCTGGGAGCTAATGACTCAAGCGTTGACAACTATCCCAGCTGCATTTAAATGATGTACATGGAATGAATTTTTCAATTCTTTAAAGACCAAAGCACTGAACATGCAAGCCATTAAATGTTGTTCATTCTCTACAGACATATTTTCACATGCTGAAACATCACAGAGAATGAGCAGTGACATCATTAGGTCTTGCTGTGTGATCGTAGAAGGATTACTGAAAAGAAGGTCTGGGCAACGTCCCCTGGCCAAAGAGTCACTGGGCCCCTGGTACAGAGTCTCTGTTTGAAGTGACTGTTAACATTTCTTATTGCAAAGTTATGCCAATGATCGCAAAGAGATACAAGACCACAAAGAAACAAATATGACTGGACAGAAACACAAAACGACCACACAGACAGTAAAATTACTAGAAAGAAACACAAAAAGACAACCTAGAGACAGTAAAATGACTAGAAAGAAACAAAAAGACAACCTAGAGACAGTAAAATGACTAGAAACAGAAAACGACCAGAGACAGTAAAATGACTAGAAAGAAACAGAAAAAAATGACTAGACCAGTAAAATGACTAGAAAGAAGAAGAAAACGACCACTGAGACAGTAAAATGACTAGAAAGAAGAAGAAAACGACCACTGAGACAGTAAAATGACTAGAAAGAATCACAAAACAACAACCAAGGGAAACACAAGGATTATAAAGAAACACAAAATAAAAACAACCACAAAAGAGATACAAAACGGCCGCAAAGACACGTAAAAAAAGAACCAAGAGATACAAAGCCACTACAACGTAACACAAAGCAACAGCCTAACCTTAGCCCTAACTACAAAGAGACTGACCACAAACGACTACGTAGAAATTCAGGCTGCACAATACATAGTTTAAGCGTCAACATTGCAATGTTGGCAAACTGCACACACGCAACAGTGAAATAGCAGGACATGCCATGAAGACAGATTAACTCAAACACATCATGCAACAACTTCTTTGTTGCTTGAGACAAAAAAAAAGGTAAAACGTTCATTTAATTTCCCATGACTTCCAGTGTTCCTCATTAAGTACCTGCAGTCTAGGTAGACCCGGCAGTTTCATAATGAAGCGAAAAATCTAAGATAAGATCAAATAAAATAATCACAGCGGGGACATTTGCAGGATTACAGCAGCAGAGTGGATAGTGCAGACAAGAGACATAAGTAAAAAAAACAAGATCAAAACAAGTATTATAAATAAGTAAATAATTAATCACACAGGAAAGAATAAAAAGGTAAAAAATCCACAATAACTAAAATATTATATAAACAGACAGAATCATTTTTAGTATTGCACAGATTATATAGGGTGAATATTCCTGAATTGTATTGTTATGTCTATAAATAAAAGTAATAGAGAGACACAAAAGACAAAACAACTAGAACTACTTTCTGTCTCAGGCTCTTTCTCTTAAGGGGGCATTTTACATGCGTGTGTCGATGTTTTATAATCCCTCCATGTGTTTGATGAACAGAATTATGAAGAGTCAGGAAGTCTCTGTCCATAAAGTACAACACCCTACAGTTTTCACCACGTAGTCCACACACCACGAGAGCGTTAGCACACCCGAGGACACGGTGACAGTTGCGTAGGAGAAGACTGAAAGAAAAGAAAAAAAGCTGCTGCAAGCCGTCTGCTGAACTCTGCGACTACAACATCGTTATCGGGAACAACGTCTCACTGCAGAGACCTTCATCAAGTTGGTTATCTTTCAATGTTTCTGCCATTCATTCAGAGTTCAGCACATCGGCTTCAGTAACAGCGGTGCCGCGGCTGTGAAGGCCGGAGCTTTTATAACCAATATGAGGAATAATAAGGTTTCTAATTTTTTTTTTTTTTTTTTTTGAGAAACATACCTGCTAGTACATCAGTTTAAAAAAAAAAAAAAAAAAAAAAAACACTTCAGATCCGATCAGCAAGGGTTTCTCAATGTACTTAAAATTGCAATGCTGCATACAGTAGTTCTGTAAATCCAATTTTCACCTGAATTTGTTCTTTATTGATTTTTTTAAAGCCAATGTCCATCAGTTTCTTATTATTTGGAAAAAACGAGATTTAATTATAAACTATAAGAATCGAAACAAAGAAGGAGCATAATGCATTAGATAAAACAAGACCAATAAACCCGGGTAAGGAGTTTGATTTCCTTTGAATAGTCAGGAGAAACAGCATCATGAGTTAAAGGCTATGATGACGTGCATGAGTTGTACAGTGTGGGCGGCTGTGGCGTAGTGGAGAGCAAGGTAGTTCTCCAATCAGAGGGTCGGTGGTTCGATACCCGGCTTCGGCAGTCGATGTGTCCTTGGGCAAGACACTTAACCCCAAGTTGCTCCTGAAGGCTTGCCATCGGTGTGGACTGGATGATGAATGTTAGTTAGAGTCTGATGGTGGCACCTTGCATGGTAGCCTGTCATCAGTGTGTGAATGGGTGAATGATATGTAATATACTACTGATTGTAAGTCGCTTTGGATAAAAGCGTCTGCTAAATGACTGTAATGTAATGTAATGTACAGAATGCCAAAAAACACCATTACTTGATTAGAATCAAATGGCATGTTATCAGAATCAAATTAATGCTAATGGACGGTGCTTTTCATATCAGAGTGTACTTTCTAAAAAGCCCATGATTTGAATCAATGGCACAGTATCAAGAACCATTTACCTTTAAAAGGAAATATGTACTCAGCTGGGGTTTCTGAGCATTTTATCCTTAAACCCTGAGGCAGGAGGAGTCTGTTTCAAAGGGTTTTACATATCCTCGACTGCCGATGTTCATCGCCAAATTGTTTTGTTGCCAACGAACAGGTGTCAGCGATTCCAAGAGGGATGGTTTATGGAGGCAGTCCCAAAACTTTGGATTAATAAGGCTTAATTATAGCAATCATTTGATCTTGTAATATTTACAGCATGTCTTTCCAAGGGGCTCTAAAAGTCTCTGCAGTGTTCCTGCAGTGTTTTGGAATGAAACTCCACACCACATATTCAATAGTAAAAGACTTCCATTATATAACAATCGAATGTACTGCGCATCAGGTCTCAATTAGGAGTTAAACACTTCTGCAATTGCCAGAAGGGATGGGCATTTCAAGCAAAAGTATTTTTGTCAAAGATCAAACCCCCGAAGCACATTTTCAAATCTAAGTCATGAATCTTTCCTGCTGCTGTCAGACTGTTCAATCAACACAGCTCCCAGCTGGCCGCACATACCAGAAACACTGGCTGTTCATCCATCCATGTAGTCAGTCATTCAGTCATTCATGTGCAATATCAATGTATACTACTGGGCAATATCAACACTTCATATGCGCAATAAAGTGGACTCAACCATTCAGTCCAATTGTCTTATTTTAGTTTTTGTTTGTTTTATGGTTTATTTATGTGCTTTATATGCTTTGTTTTTCCGTGAGGCCTGTTGCTGTTGACTCCCTTTGCTGCTGCATTAATGCAAATGTCTTCATGTGGGACTAATAAAAGGATAATCTAATATTATCTTAACTGTGCTGCCAGTGAGAATTTATGTAAAGTTGTTTGCACAGCGGCGGAGAAATTAAAATAGTTAACCAAAAGTGATAAAAAAAAAAAAAAAAAAATAAAAGGTTGAAACATCCAGTTTCTGCTCATCCTAGTATCACCAGGTTTTGTAAGAAAACATATTGCAACTATATCAATGTACTATTATGTAATGTATCACATCTGGTTAAAATTCCTTTAAAAAGAACACCTTGGGAGCTCATCTGACAGAATTGGAAACCATTGATCTGGGTACAATGGCAACACTAGGACTAGAGAAGCAGAAGTATTCATACTCTTAGTATTATTTATATGAGGATCAGACTGGAAAGTCTTTAATAATCCCTCTAGGAAGAAAGAATTAACTGGTATTATTAATGAAAACTAAAGAATGATTCATACAGAGCAAATACAGAGAGTGTAAATAACCCCACAACACATCAAATATGTATGAAATGAAAAACATATTAACAGGAAGACGTATACGCAGCATGAAAAACAACAAGAAAGGACTGATAATGCCTTATTGCCCCCAGAGGGAGGAATCCCTCTATCACCTAAACAGCCCAGTTTGTTACAACAGAGAGCAGAGACGAGTGGAGGCAGCGCTCACGCCGACATATCAGGACACACCAGAGACACAACGTCACATGCAGTAAATACCAGCCGCTGCCTGGAAGCCACAGTAATAAAAAGGATGGATCAGGATCAAAAAGCCTTCTGCACGAGAACTCAAAGGTGCCCATGTTTCATGTTTTCAGATCGGGGTGGGGTGGGGGGTTGGGGGGCATTTCTTTTCAGACGGATTCACGGTGGTAAGCTGTAGGTTACAGAGGAAAAGCCTCGAGTGTAATGGCGTTCCAGGTCTGGCGCGGTTTGGTCGTGATGGGATCTGGTGCATTAATCCTTAATGGCTTTCCTGCAGATAACGGACTATTGATTATCAATAAGACGCTGGACAGAAAATTAAATCGGCAATATGTTTGAACATCTGTTAATCATTTAAAAGTCATTTACCACGCAGAAATGCAGACATAGGCTAGTTAAAGCACATTAGATATGACCTTTTTTCTGTTTTACGTCATTAGAAATGAATATCTGTTGGCTTTTTTTGGATGTTGGTCTATAAAAAAGAACTAGCAACTTGATGATAAAACCTTGTGCTTTGAGAAATAGTCTATTCATCTAAAAAAAATATATCAATAATAAATGAATAACTAGAAGGGCAGCCAGAGAGGGCAGAAATACACCAAAGCCAATCCGCTCTCAAACTGAAAGAGTTCTTCTTTGGACCAGGCTACACATTTGTAACAAATGCTCCATTATGTTCAGCAGCTAGCCGGTAACCTTGTCTGTCTGGGCAGGTCTCCTGTACAGCGGATTTCTGCTGCTTTTTTGTTTAAAAAGACAGTGAACCAAAACAGTAAAGTCATAGGCCGGAAATCTCAAAAACTAAAGTCAAACGGGTGCTAAAACACTTGAAAGAGCAGAGAGAGTCATTCTCTGTTGTGTCACTGTGAGGGACTCGTTTCACATTACACAGGCTTTAAACTGCACCTCGCAGCTGCACGCTGCTGGTGAATCTAAGGGCAAAATGAAGGAGCTAGACAAACAACTTTGTGCTCTTGTAAACAACATAATGATTAACACATTGGTTGTATAAATATGACTGGTGATGACACAACAAAATAGGCTGAAAACTCACCTCTTCAAGAAGTACTACCATGAGTCTTCCTCGTAGCACTTATTGCATTCGTATTAGTTGTTGCACTTATTGAATTCATATTCGTTTACTGCACTTATCCTATTCGTAGTAGTTTGTAGCACTTATTGTATTCGTATTAGTCTGTTGCAATTATTGTTTTCGTAGTAATTTGCCTCTGCACTGTACTTTTGCTCTGGTTTATGCTTTAAGATGCTTGTTTAAGAAAGGAGATGCACTTATGACTTCTGGTGACTAGTAGTTCTCTTGAATACCTATGTTGAAAACACTTATTGTAAGTCGCTTTGGATAAAAGCGTCTGCTAAATGACTGTAATGTAATGTAATGTAAATAGTCACAAATTGAGCTGGGAGTCCAGTCCATTCCCACAGGGAGCACTAAGTCCACGCATCAAATCAAGCAGCAAGAAAGTTGTAGAATGACATGTTTGAGTTCATTTGCACAAAAAGGTACACATCTGATGTTAGAAAAACTTTCCACTAACTGCTGTTGAGTAGTTGGGTGTGTTCTGATTCATTCGTTCCTGTGAGGGAAATGATTCAGATTCAACATGAGAGTTTCATTTGGGCAAATATGTGAATGGGCTCTCAAAAGGCTAAAAACAGGAGAGACGCCGGGGACAGACACAGCACTCTCCATCTTTATGCTTTTCAACGGGCATGGTGTTGTGTCTGGGGAAGGGCGTTGATGATGACCTCTTTGGCTGCCGGTAAACACCGACAGGGATAGCATTGTGTTTGCTGAAATGGACCATTTCTTTTCACGCAAACAAAATGGGTTGTTTTTTTTAGGGGCGATGACAATCCGCCACCTTCTCCCCGCTGTCACACGGCAAACAGATTTAGGCCAACTGTCACTTCGCGGCTTGGCATTTTTCCGCGGCACCCATTGGGGCGTCGCTTTGCTCCTGAAATTAAAAAGCCAACAACAGGCGAGGGCGTCTGAGGTTCCTCCCGTGACAACGATCAGCCCGAGAGAGGAAGGAGGTGGGAAATCGCCTTAAACCCTCGCTGCAGTTTGTTTCATTTAAATGACGGAGAGGTTTGATCTCTGTCGGTGAGGCCTTCAGGCTCCTTACTGACTCACTGCTGCTACGGGACCTGATTTGTGAGATCCCTCTTCATCTCTCTTCATCTCTCTTCTGGGATGTAACCCACATCTGCTGGTATATTAACTGACGAGGTAAGAAAAGCAAAGCTACAAATAAACAAAGCAACATCTGTTTTCATAGCTACCTGCTCCGCTACACACCTGTCAATTTCACCTGAATAAGTTCATTCATACTCCGGTTACAGTACGCGTCGACTGAACTGAGGCATTTCCCAGAATGTCAGTCAAGTTGGCGGTTGGTTTTCTTTACGCCGCTTCTTCTTTCGGTACTTCATGCTTGAGGTGATTCAATCAAGCTGCTGCCAGTATCAAAATAATGGAAAGGGGATCAGGTGTTAGGCCTATTGTTGTCATGGAAACCCAGATTGTTCCAAAACTAGTGTCAAGGATTTTATACACGGGGGAAGTTTTTTTTTCTTGCGAATAATTTGCACGTCAATGTTTTTTGTGCCGTTTCTGTCACGAGACCTTTCACACAGAACGTGAATACAACAACATTAATTGGGGAATCATTTTTCTGAGCCTACACGCCCTGAATAAAAGGCATCAACCAATCACGTTGTGCGGAACAGACACAAGACGTTCACTTACACGTCCGTAGTACAAACCAACACAGCAAACGTCAACACTCCTTTCAACCTTGACAAAGACAGCGCAGACCGTTGCAACCTTTCACAATAAAAGCCCTAGAAATGTTCGCCAGATGGTTTGAGACTTGGTCCTCTGCCTGTGTGAAACTATTTAAACTTTTTGTGTTGCATCACTTCATTTATCATTGCTGCCGAAATATTCGTAGTCAAATATTTTGAATTTTTGTGTTGTTTATTCATCGTGCTTTATTTAAATTATTTCAGTATGTCACATTATTACAAGTACATCATACAATGGGCCGGTGTGATGCACCTGGGCACATGCATGATCCCCAGACCTTGTGATGGAGGGACAACCTGCACCACCCACTGAACCACAGCCGCCACAAAAGAGGAGGAGCGGGCTACAAAAGGTCGGGTACGCTTGCTTGTTTTTTAACTCCACAACCACCAAATATTTCTTTCATTTTCAAACCTGTAGACTTCTGCCCCACCCTGAATGCTTATCAACTTTTTTTTTTTTTTTTTTTTTTTTTTTTTTTTTTTTTTTTACATATTCTAGTACTTCCCAAGATCTGTTAACAGAGTTCCCGTTTAAGGCCAGCCACGTCCTCGCTGCAGCTCAGTACTTAATGCACAAACAGGAGACTGACATCTCATCTCATTATTGGAAAGAAAACAAGTATATATATTTCCCAAAACATTGGAACTATTTCTTTAAATAGAATCCAACGCTCCATTCATTCTGGTGGGGAAAAACACCAATTTGGTTCACTCGAGGGGCAAAAACTTTAAATAATGACACATTTGGGTGCAGTGTGGACGGCGTCTCCGTCTCTGCTCGTTAGATCAAGAGGAAAATAGAGGCGCAGGAGACAGGAAACCAATGAAAAATGAAACCACCAGCTGTGATGATGAATTCTGCAGTGATCAGCGATATATAATACATAAACATCTCTGTCCAAAGATATTCTGCCACTCCTCTGTGTGATGTTGAGGTAATAAATGATTTTTTTGCTGATCGCGGCCAACTCCACAGTGCGCAAACTGTTATATAGGAGTTAATTATCAAGCTCAATGAGTGACAGTGACAGTTGTTGCTGGGATCTTACCTCATAGCACTCATCCTCACCAGTAATGTGATGTAATACAGAAAGCTACCTGGGTAACCTGCTGGAACAACTGTGAGAAAATACAGAGGGTTGGGTGCTAAACTGACTCACTGCGGATTAGAGGATGGGATTTCTATCATGGCATATACCTGCCCAAATCATACAAATCTCCCCCGACATAACTTCCTTTTTAAATGAAGGCTTTGGGGAAACGGTGGGACCATCTTATCTCGACTGTCAGAGGGATTCAGGGAGAAACATCAGGCGGGTGTTCAGTGCGAGTAAACTGTACAGCAGTTCCCAACATTGAACATATATTCTCTACACTCAGTTTTCCCATTTTGCGACAGACTTTGAGATACGTTTGTGACTTGTTGCACCAAAAAGACATCTTTGCTTTCGTAGTAAACCGATGATTAGTAGAAGACAGACATGTACTGAACCCATCCATGCTGGCTGGAAAAACAGAAAACACTCATTTTTGCCAAACAGGAGTCAGAAATAATAGCAGTCCATAAATACTGGCACCAATGGAACAGAAGGGTTATTAATGTGACATCTGTCCTTTTGCTCAAATGTCTACCTTCAGAAAGATCTACTATCTTACTTTGGGTGACTGAATACTAAAACACCTTCTGTCGCTGGTAAGAAGTCATTTAGCATTGATTTGGTCACACTTTGCCTTGTTTAGAACTAGTGGGGTCATTTGTTTGACCTGCACTGGTTAAGGGATTGATTGTGGTTTATTACGACAGCTTTGGCTCGAGCTGAAATGATTAGTTAATAAATTGTTTAGTCACCCACTAGAAAATAAATCTTCCAAAATGTATTGGTTGTAGTTTCTAAAATAAGAATATTGCTGGTTTCCTTCAACGATAGTAAACTCAATATATGTGGGTTCAGTTTAAATCAACTTGGGCTTAAGGAAACCTGAGGGCTATTTTTCAATTTATTTAATTGAAAAGGAACAGATCCCCCAAAAATCAAAACTACATATTTATCAATCTACATAGTTTTGATGTGAGTGTTGGAGATATCTAGCTTCTCTCCAATATAATGGCACTAAACTCAAAGTGATGCAGTCCTCAGCTTCATACATTTCCCATAGTTCCCTGTTGAAGTGGCACATGTGTAAATATTTTTTAGAAACGACTCCACCGCTGAACTTACACTTTCATACAGTAGTGTGCCGGTTTAAAGCTAAAACTCAACCATCGCCATGCATTCATCACTAAACTGTCATCTGTGGAAACGATCCCATAGAGAGAGATCTGCTGCACAGGGAAATATTTTCAGCAGCTGCACGGTTACAGTAGCCAAGCTCATACTGTATAGAAATTCCATACATACTAATGCTAACAGAACTGGACTATAATGCTCTTCTGCTGTGATGAAATCTGGCACTTGGGTGCATTAGAATACATTAGAGATAATGAATTTCCCTCTCCCGTCCCCCCCGTCCCCCCATCCAGCAGGGCTGTCTTAGGCGAGATGGCGGAGTGACAAAGCTTGCAGTTCTCCACATTCATATTTTTCTTTCCCCTTTTTTAATGTTGGGAGCGACGCCGTCATGCTCGTGCCTCGCTGACAAATGAAAAAATGTAAGGTCGATGACTACTTCTTTTTTTTTTATTTTATTATTTGTTTCTGCTCGCTTCCTCCCCCGTGATTTAGAGATGTCTATCGGGGACCCCGGGGGTTTGGATCCTGCTCATTATCATTGCTTCACACATTGCTGGAAGATTACAGGTTTCTCATGCAAACAAGACGCTGACACAATACAGGCAGACAGTCGCGCTGAAAAGGAAGAGCCGAGGTAATGGGTCTCCGTATAACGAAAGAAAACTTTGAATTGGAGAGAGGAGCACCATCTAATTTGCACACACACACACACACACACACACACACACACACACACACACACACACACACACACACACACACACACACACACACACACACACACACACACACACACACACACACACACACACACACACACACACACACACACACACACACACACACACACACACACACACACACACACACACACACACACACAGCAGAGAAAGACTCGCTTCCAATGAGATTTGTCCATGTGTGAGTTTCTGTCCCCCCCCCCCATGCCGCCAAACTTTGGCACAATGTGAGCATGTGCAGATTCCCGTGTGTGCGTGCACGCATGCTTGTATCCGAGACAAGACCATCCATCTCAGACAGAGCCATCTGCGAGCAACAGCCTTGTTTACTCATCCCGCAACCAGAGAGCAGCAGCAGCAGCAGCAGCCCGTCCACAGGTACGAGAGCGGCCAGCAAGCAGGACGAGCTGGGGGGAGGAGGAGGAGGAGGAGGGGGAGGAGGGTCGGCGTCGGTCTTCATCAGGGGATAAATCATTCTTTACGCCGACGCCAAACTTCCACACCTTTCTCTCCCCTCGCGCCGTCTACTCGTCGCTCTGGAGTCATCTTCATCTCCTCTCCATTTTCCCGCGTCCCCTCTCCACTTTCTCACTCCGATTTAATTCACTCATCTTTCCAAAGCAATCCCCGTCACATCTCCTCGGTCCTCCCCACCTTTTCACACCATTTGCCATTCTTCTTCTCTCTCTCTCTCTCAAACCTCCTACACCTTCTCCTTTTTTTCGGGTCGCACTCGCTGTCTAGTTATCTTCCTGAAGCAATCCTTTCCCCAGACTCGGCCTCCCTCCTTTTTCTTTACAGTCCTCCCTCCCGAGTAGTCTGCTTCATCTGGGCGAAGTATCTCTCAAAGCCAGCCGCTCCCTTTCCCTCAATCTGCTTCGCTTCCCTCCTCGACCCCGGACATCTCACAGCGCATCATCGTCACATTGTCTCCGCCTCGTTCTGCCTTTCTGTCTCCGTCGGAGGACAGGGAACAGCCGGCGTTGAGCCGATGGGGTGAAATAGCGCCCTGTGATGAATATTCATCCCGTTACCGCTAGCCGTGTCTCGAGTCGCCGTGTCGCAGAGGCCTCCAGCCTACAGATGCCACCCTCTACTTGTCACAGGCGAGACGGGACCCACAGGAAGGTTTCTTGTGGCCACCCACTCCGTCTGAACTAAACTTGTAGATCTGAGCCACATCACACAAGGGTGGAGACGCAGACAGTGACGGCGTTGTCCTCGATGTTGTCCCTGCTGCCCGTCACAGAGAGGAGAGCGACTCGAGGAGCGCAGAATTGGCAAAACATTTGATAAAAGCCTGGTGATCAGTTGTGACAACATGGAAATAATCACATTTATTGCAGAGAGCTTGAGACGGAGCGACAATCCAACAGGGAAGGAACAAAACCGAGAAGTCAAACAAGTTATAAACAAACACCCAGTTAAAGCAGACTTCTGCTCCGTCCGGGTCAGATTGATCACAGTAGTTGGATGATTATTACAACCAATGTTTACCAATGATTAGGATTATTATAACCAATGAATATTCATTTCTTTGTAGCCAGCCAGAAGGATAACCGCCAGACAATGTGAAATGCAAGTAAAGTAAAATCAAAAAATAGAATGACCATAGTTTTAGTAAAAGGTCCTTATGTTGTCATGTATGAAAAGACCCGTAATGTACTTAATCATAACTCAAATATAAGTTAAAAAAAAAAAATTGTTCTGAAGATTACAAACCCTAGCTTAAAGATGTTTCCACTGAAATCAAATGCACACTCGTAGGACAAGGGGAAGTAGTTTCATAGTTCAAAGGTCATTTCAGGATGCTTTGACAATCACTTAGACGTTTTGTGTGAATGTAGAGTTCAACACTTTTCAAGAGAAAACAAAAGGAAGAGGTCATTTTTGCCATCTTCCGGGTTTAACACCTTGGTATCACTTTGACAAGATACTGTAGTTTAACGCTGCAGATGATTTTTCTCTGAAGGTGCCCAGAACAGTGTGGAATAAAAATACTGCTAATGGCTAAAAAAAAAGGGAGCGGGGTCAGATTGGGGGGGGGGGGAAGGGGGGTCGACATGATTGAAGTTCTAGCCCAATTAACTGGAGATCGCTTAAACGGTTGGCGAGCTGGAGAGGTCATTATGTTGAAGAGCCCATTAGGCCCCATGACTCCTCCACTCCGGCTTTCTTGTTCTCCGATAAAAAAATTAAAAAAAGACACATGGCTGATTCTGCCCGGCCTGTTTATTAAAGGTTTTACCTCCACTGAATCTGAAGAAACACGTGCAGTCATTCATGTGTGTGTGTGTGTGTGTGTGTGTGTGTGTGTGTGGCTCAATCATCCATACACACCATCATACATTCGCTAAGCTAGTGCACACATCAAAAGCGGCGGAGAAACTTTATCCTCCAACACCGAGCTAAGCCATGAGGAAAAAAAAATACCAAAGAACAAATCAATGTTTTCCACAAACTGAGCACTGCTCTCAAAACAAATCCAAGAAATATCGACTTCCACGTTAGGCCCTGCAAAAAGAGATGGTAAACTGAACAATGTACAAATGTTTCCCTGAACAGCCAGAGAAACACGAACTGCAACATCAATACGTACAGCTGTAAAGGGACCGGGTGTGTAAAGTCTTGTGTGTGTGTGTGTGTGTGTGTGTGTGTGTGTGTGTGTGTGTGTGTGTGTGTGTGTGGGATCAGTCATTCATGCGCAGCAGCTCTACATAATCACGCTCGTCTGACCGTGAACATCATAGCAGCACCTCCTACATTAGTCATGCCGTAGAAAAAGCCGACATGAAGCCGTCTGTCTCAGCCTGCCTCTGAATCCCCACAGTCACTTCACCAACATCTGATGAATCTAGATGTATTTTTTTTTTTACCAATTAGGAGAGCGTTAAAGAGCAACAAGGGGCATAAATGTAAATCGAAAACACAGATGTGCGTTGAACAGTTTAAACATGAGGCGTGCGTACGAGTATGTGCGTGTAAGTGACTATGAGAGGGCTCCGCTAATGAACGATGGCTCAAATGCAGTAGGATTCTCACAGACAGCGGAGAGAACAATCCCTCATTTCAAAGTAACGCTGTTTACTTTCAGCATCTCAGTTAATCAAAAGGCCGATGCTTGTTTCAGGGCCGTACTGAAGGATAATGAATGTGTTGCACTGACAATTAAATACAACAACCTTCCAGATATGAAGATCTTCTGCTTTTTTCTGTTCAATATTATGATGAATTTAATATTTTGAAGTCTTTGATTGTTAGTCAGACAAAAACGGCGAAGATTCTGAGAAACTTGGACGGATATTTTTCACAATTGTTTGACATTTTATATTCTGTATAGATATACTTTATTAAATGAATAAGGAAGAGTGATCGTAAGCCGCAGTACTTACAAGCATCAGTCTCCTGTATAAAGAAAACTTTTACTTTCAATAACTAAAGTACATTTTGCTGATAAAACTTAAGTGAACCTTCCAACTCTGGGTTTTTACTCTTAACAGACTATTGTGACACTTTGTTTAATGTTTATTTCACATAAGTAAAGGATCTAAATATTTCTTCCACTATTTATTTTATCCCCAAACGACAGATTAATAGTTTTAAAAGTAAGTCTGCAAATGTACAGGAGAAGAATGCAGAATGACTCAAGGAAAGACGTAATGCATATTTGCCATGTCATGGATAGAGCGACGATAGAAACAGTCCAAAAAAAAGTGAAAATATAGGCTAAAAAAGGAGGCGTTGCTTTGCTGATCTGGGAGCTGCTACAGGACGCTGTATAACTCACTTATTTAGTCGGTATATTCGCTCTGTTGGTGACTAACAAACGGCCTTTTCAGAGCGATAACTTAATTCCACTAATGAACTGTTCGTTTGTAATGGCGGTGCATAATGGTGATGAGCAACAGGAGCTCTGAGCTTGCCCACCTTTTTTATTTTTTATTCCTAACCACATCTCACGCAGCAGAGCCCCGGTAGAGACATTGCCATATGACCTAATTATCTCTCATTAGTGGCCTCAGTAATTACAGGCCCTTTTACAGCTCCATCTCCTCTGTCTCACATAGGAGGGGATTTCAATTAGGATATGCCTTGCAGCTCTGCCCGCCTCACTTTCACAGCTAAGCCACGCTGTCACCTGTGTAGCCAAGCATAGCCAAGCGGCAGGCAGCATGGCACTCATGGAAAAAGCTCCCACAAAAGGATCGGAGTGTTTCTGCGGCGAGGCTTTTTCTTCATTCCATATCGCGCCCCCATCAACGAGACAAAACAACAAGACAGCTCGGAGAGGTATCTTCTTTCAGTGACGAGAATAATAACCTTTTTATGCCATCTGCTGCGAGCGGCACATCATGAAAAATACATAAGGAACAAACGATGTATTCCAGCTCATCTTCCTGTCACAGGTAAATAGCATGTGGAATGCAAAGTCTCCGAAGTCGGAGTGACAGCAAATGCCTCCATCAAGGCCGATTCGTCAAACATAACTAGGAGGGTGGGGGGGTGATAATGTGACTCGTATTATTCAGCTAAAAGTACAGTCAGATTGATAAGAGATGGAAACAAGAGGAGGACAGAAAGCACCAGAGGAGGCTTGAGGTTGTTGAGTAGCGAGGGCGAGGTGTTACTCCTCCACTCCCGCTCATCATTTATCTCTCACTCCAGCCCTGGTGCTGAATCAGTCACCCTAATTAACGAGCCAGAGAGAAACACCAATCAATACTGCAGGGGGGTAATTAACCCCTTGTGTTCTCAATCGTCTCTCCAAAAAAAGGTGAAATTGAAATTGATTGAGATTACGTTTTGTCGGCTAATTGTGGCTCTTCGGGCGGGCCAAGGAGGGTCGACTAATGACATGTGAGTCGTTATCAGGAATCAGAGGGACAGCGGCGAGGTGTTGTGACTGCTGCGGAACACAGGACAGCTGAGGAATGCTTTGATTTTGAAGCCGCACAGGGAAACGGCGTACAATGGCTGCTCCAAAAGGTTGTGTGGTATCAGAAAAGAATAAAGTTTCAATACTTTTTGCACCAAATGACATTGCATGGCTGAAATTAGGCTCCGGCACAAGGCCCACACACATTACATTACATTACATTACAGTCATTTAGCAGACGCTTTTATCCAAAGCGACTTACAATAAGTGTATTCAACATAGGTATTCAAGAGAACTACTAGTCACCAGAAGTCATAAGTGCATCTCCTTTCTTAAACAAGCATCTTAAAGCATAAACCAGAGCAAAAGTATAGTGCAGAAGCAAATTACTACGAAAACAATAATTGCAACAGACTAATACGAATACAATAAGTGCTACAAACTACTACGAATAGGATAAGTGCAGTAAACGAATACGAATTCAATAAGTGCAGCGAACTGATACGAATACAGTAAGTGCAACAACTAATACGACACCACAAGCACACACTTCAAAATCCAGGCTGCTTGTCTTAAGTGAAGGCTAATGGCACACATTTGTATTTAGGCAATACCAGTATCTAAAATGTGGGTTCAAGCTCCTGTTTAAAAGCTGCAAAAATCTGATCAGTCATTGGTCAACTTATGTGTCCGTTAACTTAGTCAGACAAAACTTGAAAGGTTATTTTTAAAATGGCATCTTAAATTAACCTCTGGCCCAGTTTTATCTCCTTAATTAAGACAAATGAACATACAGCTGATCACAAACATGATAGATTTTGTGTCTGATGGATGGATGTTTGGGTATATCTTTGTACAAACATTATATGGTTTATATTGTTTTATTATGTTCATCATTATCTACCTAAAAGAGAATTTAGGCTACTTTGAAGAACTATCAGCAGGAGACTAGGAAAAGATCATGCAGATAAAAAGGTTAAAATAAATGAGTAAAATGCAGCTTTGCAGCTGATATTAATTAGCACAACAACTTTCTTTGTTTATTTGTTTGACTTATTTTGATTCATTTAAACAATACCCTGTGCTTCACCCTCCTGTCCGGTAGGGGGCGGTATTCACCTCAATACTAGTATTGTAAAACGCAAAAAAAATTATAATCAATTTACCTTATTGGCCCCTGAAGTGCAGGTTTTGGGTGATGACAGCCGTTTTAGTGGCCTCCATGTGGGTCAGCACAGTCCGGGTCCTCAGCAGAGCCTCTGGTCCTCTGCAGACCACGTGTTCCGGCATCAAGAAGTCAATAATCCTGCACAGGTGCACAGGTACTCGAAGTGTGACGTCAACGCGTCGCCACACGCTCCAAGAGGCCGCAGCCAATCAGAAGCGCCCCCCTGGTCAACGCCCCCAATCGACTTAGCTGACGTCACCTGGTTAATTGATTGAAGTGTGGGAGGCTGCAAGGGGGTTTAAATAGTGTAAATAGGAATGTGAAAGGTTTGGACACACCTTCTCATTCAACTACTTTGAAGAATCTAAAATATAAAACATATTCTGGTAAATAAAGAAAAAACATTGAATGAGAAGGTGTGTCCAAACTTTTGACTGGTACTGTATATATATATATATATATATATATATATAAATAAATAAAAATAAATATATATAAAAATAAATATTTATTTATATATACAGTACCAGTCAAAAGTTTGGACACACCTTCTCATTCAACTACTTTGAAGAATCTAAAATATAAAACATATTCTGGTTTGTTGAGCATTTGTTTGTTTACCACATAATTCCATATGTGTTCCTTCAAATGTTTGGATGTTCTCATTCAATATTAATCTAAAATGGAAATCTACAAAAAAAAAATAAAGAAAAAATAAAGAGAAACCATTGAATGAGAAGGTGTGTCCAAACTTTTGACTGGTACTGTATACTATGTAGTTTAGTTTAGTTTAGTTTATTTGCACAATTGAAAAATATAAAAAACATAACATTGATAAATGATATTACAGTGCAGGAAGAGGCAGAAAGCCCACTGGGCTTATTTGAAGCCTCCACCTATATAATATTTTTTTTAAAAAAAAATCACATTACAATACCGAATACAAAAAGAAAATACATATGGTATGAAATACTGTTGAAAAAGCATTTTTACAAGATATGATTTATAATAACAATACATTATAAACAACAAGAAAACAAAGAGAAAAAAAATGCAATGAGTCAACTAGACAACGTCTTAACATGTACATGTACAATTTAAATATTTTAGATTTTTTTTACTCACTAATCTGAACATCATCCAGGCTCTTGATTTATGAGATGAGAAGTAATTGTCATTTAACTTTTTACGGTGTTTCTAAGAAAAAAAAAAGTAAATAGATTATTTTAAATAGATGTTTTTTCATGTACATCTAAGCAACTTAATGTTTCTCAAAGTCTGTACGGTTTAGTTCTGTCCCTCTGTCATATTGTGTTTAAGGGCTGTCTCACAGACATGTTGAGCCCTTTATGAACCGCAATGCCCTCGGTTTGATTCTAGTCTTTAGACCTTTGTTGTATTTCTTCCCCCTCTACTCTATCCTCTGTCAAATAAAGGAGAAAATGCAAAAAGAAATCACTGAATGTACTTGAAACAATAGGAACTCTCCGGAAATGATATTTAGTGTGAATGACCTGACTACCTTTCTTCTCTGACAGTGAGTCAGCAAAGACATCAAACTTCAGGTGGCTACAGCTTTGAAAAGCTGCTATAATGAGCCAGGCGGGTTGGAGAGCTGTGGACAGAAATATTTCTCATCATGACGGAGAGTAAATGAGCTATCAAATGCTGCTGTCCACAGTAGCCAGGAAAATGTAATTTGGGGTTGATGGATGACGCCCACATTGTTAGCACAAATTGTAAAACCATCCCCACTGTCAGGACGAAATTGAAGCATCATGTGAGGGGAAAACAAAAGCTTACCTGGCTATTATTCTGTGGAGCGGAAATATCAGTCAAGACTCCTGAGGGTCTAACGGGTGCTGCTGGACTCCTTGGGGGAGGGATGTTAAATCATTCAGCCAGAATATCAGCTTTTTCTACGTAGTTACTCTTAATGCTTGTCGTCTGGGGCCTAAAGGTTTCGATTCTTTCATCAGATGAACTTATGCAGGTTCACTAGAAACTTGGATGTTGCATGAATGTTAGTTAGAGTCTGATGGTGGCACCTTGCATGGTAGCCTGTCATCAGTGTGTGAATGGGTGAATGATATGTAATATACTACTGATTGTAAGTCGCTTTGGATAAAAGCGTCTGCTAAATGACTGTAATGTAATGTAATGTAATGTAGACTGTCAGACCCTGCTGCAGTAAAATGAGATGTTTTCTGAAGGGACTCTGGTGCTCAGAAACACTTCTGTCTGCCAAAATCAACACAAAATTAATTCAAGTATGAGGTAATGATGTGTTTGCAGTTTGTCAAAAGCCAGATTATTACAGGGTGAGAGAGGTGCAATGCAGAGAGGGAGGAGCTATGAAATAAAGGAACAAGGATTGGGAGTAATAGCGAAGAAATCGGGATAAGACAGGGACAAAGGTCGTAGAAAGAATGAATGAAAAGAATGTGGCTGTGCAGGAGATAAGGAGTATCTCACTCCTAGTTCACCTTTTACTCGTCACAGACCCAAAGTGAATGAAGCAGGACCCTTTAGAACTTGAAATTGGATCTGGAGTTAAAGGATTTGGGACAAGACCCTACGATGGAACGGGAAATAATAAATTAGGACGGGGCTGTAGGGAATAACATTTTACTCCTGTGTCACCCTATGAATCCCTACAGACCTAAGCTGATAGACGGACGACCGCTGAGGTCCCATCTGTGTTCACTATAGATGTAAATTTGAAATAACAAAACATATATATAAAGAACTGCAGCTGCTGTTGTGTTGACTATAAAACTGGAACAAGCAGAAGTAAAATTTGGCAAAGATGAGGCCAGATCTTGAACAAGTATGGTTAGCAGGATCAAAACAGTCCCATTTCCATATGTTATTTATTAAAGATGAGGCCAATGAGTCCTCAGTGAATAACATAAAGAGATTTGTTCGAGTTTTTCTCCCTGGTAGAAATCATGTGCTGCCTAACTCCTATATATTCACCCTTGCATCCATTCTCCTTGTTGATTAGGGATGAATTGTTCACTGGATCACAGAGACCTAGACTGTGGCCCGCTTTAACAGAGAAATCAGTCAAAACTGTGTTCACATAAGGTCACAGCTATTTCCAAAGACATTTTCAAAGCAAATTAACACAAATGCAGCAACCCACACTCACGTAGGTAATTATTAAGCTGCCATTACAAAATGAATGGGGCTCCTACTGAGTGTATCCTCAAATAACCAGACTTCACGATCACGACATATTGAGAAAAATAGTATTTTAATTCTTCGACACCTCGACACCATGCAGGCTGGTGTTTCTTTTCTTCAAAATGTCGCACTTTGCTCTCATGAGCATTCCTATCAGAAGTACAGCTCGGACAGAGATCTAATCTCATTGGGCAGCATAAGACATGACAGCTGTCATCCAACATACTGCAGCCTCTCGCTGTGAAAGGTAATGGCCAGTAAGGACGGGCGGCTGTGGCGTAGTGGAGAGCAAGGTAGTTCTCCAATCAGAGGATCGGTGGTTTGATACCCGGCTTCGGCAGTCGATGTGTCCTTGGGCAAGACACTTAACCCCAAGTTGCTCCTGAAGGCTTGCCATCGGTGTGGACTGGATGTTGCATGAATGTTAGTTAGAGTCTGATGGTGGCACCTTGATGGTAGCCTGTCATCAGTGTGTGAATGGGTGAATGATATGTAATATACTACTGACTGTAAGTCGCTTTGGATAAAAGTGTCTGCTAAATGACTGTAATGTAATGTAATGTAATGTAAGGAGAGCTCTCTTTTTAGAATGGATTCAACCTGCACAAGCTGACGCCACTGACACTGAGGCGCCGCTCGGGTCCTGAGTGACTGCAGCTTAGCGAGAGATGACATGACAAGCACATAGTGCTTTCTGCTGCTCGTCCCTGGTGTCACCAGTGACCCACTTTCACTCCTCTAATTGCAATTCCCTCTTTAAAACTGTATTACTATGCACAAAAGGGGGATTCAACGTGCAGCTTCTCACACGCAACACGCGGAGGGGAGTTAGTCTGTAACGTGAGAGAAGTGGACTGTGTTTACTGCGTAAAACACAAACATACATATTTACAATGCTGCTCTAAGCATGGACACGACTTGTTTTTGCTCATGTATTTGTGGCTGTCGGCAAATTCTGGGGCGAGATGCTCTGAATTAAGTGGCCCTCAAGGGGACCTGAGGACACAGTCGGACCTGCAATACAGTTGTTATATCCCATGGAACAGTTCAAACAATGAACCAAAGCCAATGAGAGAAACTGTAATGGTAAATTTAACAGTATCAGAATCAGTTTTATTGGTCAGGTATGGAACAAACATACCAGGAAGTTGACTGCTATTGGTTTAGTTTGCTCTCATAGTACATATACAGGACAAACATAAATATTTAGCTATTATGTACCAGTAGTGAAAGAAGATAAATATATATATATATATATAAAAACAATACAAACAATATATGAACAACAGAACGAGGAACAACAACACACAATGTTTATAAATCAGTCTGTGTCTTTAAATTGTAACAAATGATTCAGTAGTACAATGGTGCAGAAATATGCTGGAATAAATATGAGTGACAGGTACTTTATAAACATGATGTAGGTGGATATGTACAGTATATATATATACAGTATAGTTCAGTACATAGAGGAGCTTAGATTTTCAGGCCTATTAGACAATAATATACATGTTTCAGAAAAACAGAGTATATATTTAACAACTTTGTTTTAAATGAACAAAAATGAAATATCAATAAACTATAAAATATACAAATATAGCCATGTATCCTTCATTTTCCTGTAGTTAACCACACGTTCAGGCTGCTAACAAGAACAAACAGTGAATTCTCTGCCTGGATTTCTATTATTTACTGCCTGCAGTTCTTTTTTCATTGGTCTTGTTCAGGCGACATATTTACGAGTCAGCACATGCATCTTAAAGTCCTGGTACACACTTTGTGGTCTTGTGATATATCTTGACTTTACGATTTGATCAGGATCTCCACAATGCTCCATTAAACAACTTATCAGTGCACAATAGATTATGGGATGTTAAGGACTGCAAAATATACTCCAGGTACGTCGTCCAAAACAAGGACAAAGGCTTCTTCTCATCTCTGGTGGACATTAGGAGAGAGGAAGTCTGGCGAAAGACACTTCATTTCCTGCATTTTCATAAATTTTCATGGACCAAATTTATGGTGTGTTTTTCTTTATTCATGTACAGGAAAACACAAAATTCAGGCAGTAAGGCTGTCTTGCTTTTTTGAAATTTTATTCTCCTGTTTCTCATTTCACGTTATCTCTGCCGAGTCGACACTCACAAAGGCATTATTCACTCTTTCCACCTCTTTTGCATCTTTTGTTTGGGGGAAGTAACCTCTTTAAATGTGCATTTGGCTCATAATTACCTCAATTATATATTAATTCATATTCATTTATTTATAAACCCCGGAACTTTAATTGCTTGGATGTTTTTCAGAAAGATTTCTGCTCATGCTCAAAACTTTCTACACATTCAAAACATTTACCAGATATCTGTGTTCTGTGAGAGTTCTTAATATTTTGAGATAAAAGTAAAAGTACGAGAATAAAGTTGTAATTTAATAAGAATAAAGTCATTATATTTACGAGAAAATTCGAGCAATCGTGTCTTCCAATATACGGCAACACCACTTGGACAAACAACACGCGCAACTGCAGTACACTGTAATACTAGAACCAGCAGTAATAGTAATGGCAATTTGTTACATTGATTTATCATAATGATTACCTTTGCTGATGATTATTTCAGGCTTTAGTACGTGGCTGCCTGTCTTGTCATAATTACGTCCTTGCTCCAAATAGAGGCGGCTTTGCATTAATGAATGTGGACACAGGAAATATGTTATTATCAGGTATAAAGAGACGGCATCTTATTAGTAAAAGGCCTCCTGGACATGCCTCTATTTTAGAGCTAATGCTGCATTGTTTCAGCCGGTTCCCAAGTGTAGAACTGGGTGTATCAACCAATTGTGTCCAAAAAGTGGCTGGCAGAGAGAAACCCCACACACTTCCTGTTTTCCTGCTGGGCTCCACACACAGGGGATTCTCCACAAATGAATAATACATCTTCTCCATTTAATTTGGAAAGCAGCCTTAATGAGGCACTTTTGCACAGCGTTTCCCCGGCCTGGGCTCCCATGTGCCATAAGCGCTGTGTGGTTGAATTTGAAGCTGTTAATGGACTGTGGTAAACTGGCGTGAGGGCAAAAGAAAAAGCTAGACAAGCTCATACTATTCATATTTTAAGGGGCGTGCAAATTGACTGATTTATTTACGCAAATTAACTGAGAGTGGCAGCAGCCTGGAGATGAGAAAAGTGATCTTGTGACTTCAAAGACTGCCAGCTAGACTTCAAGAAATGGCAGAGAAATGTGACTGAATAACAGTCGTGGTGCTTCAGGCACAGCAGGCCTGGCATTAAGAAAGTACTGTTGAATTCCAGCCAAACACACAAGACATCAAACACTAAGAAAGTGTTTTTAAAAGTACTGCGGGTAGCATTTTAAAGCTTAATTAATCATGTTTGGATATTAACGCTGAGTCAAATTGCGATGTGTAACATGAAAGGCGTCACTCCTAGTGATGAACTCACAGAGATTCATCAAAAACTCTGCAGCTCTTTGGAGATTTTCAGCCACTTTTAGCCCTTTTACTTTGGTTTAACAGCTCATTTACTGGATACTCTAATTAATCGACTGTAAACTACCTGCCTCAAACCAAATGGAAGAAAAACACATTTATTTACTAGCTGGGGAAGGAAGTTAAACATCTTAGCTGGGTACCAGATCTCTGAATCACCACCCAGATGTCAGTTCAGTGACTCAACTAGATGTGGCGTCTCACTGACGTCAGTTTCTGCCAGTTAGAGAAACAATCGACCAATCAGAGCTTTGAAGGCCGGATAAAGAATGGGGGTTTCTTCATGGCTAACTAGCTATAGCCACAATTCGAGAAGATAGTGCTCACAAACATGGATGAGTTCAACACCACTGTGCAGGTTCTTTTTTTTTTTTTTTAAAAAGGCATGTCAGAGTTTTTCTGCCCCCTAGAGGCCAAAAAAACTGTCAATGTTGCCTTAAATCTGGCAGCTAAATTCTTAATCCTGCAATTTTTTTGTGCAAATGTATCATGATTAGCAAATCAACCGTGTGAAACTTTGACCTGGTTCTCGTTCTTCTCTACAGTCTTATATATTTAGTGTCACGATGAACTGTTTACGGTTGTAGCTGGAAGACTTTGAAGCCGCCATCCAGTTATGACATGTCTCATCCTCCTGCACAGTTGTGAGTGATGCTGCGAGGAGAGCTGGGAGGAGATGTAAGGCAGTGTTTGTGTGATAAAGGGGTACGACCCATTAAACCCTCGAGGCCTAAGTAAAATACAGTCTCACTGTAACATTACCATAAAAGAGTCAGCCATTCCTCGGATGTAAATTTATTGAGGAGGTCGTAACATTTTACAGCTGCTACTCCGTCCTGGATATGATCACATTCGGCCGGAGCTGTTAAGATTATGATCCCCGATGAAGCGTCACACCGCAAACAAGCCGTAACCTCCGAACAGTTACTTTAATTACGTTTAAAAAAAATTGCAATTAATGACCAATTGCATGCGATAAAGAAGCAGAAGGTTTCCTGCTGAATAAAAATACGAGTATGTTTTACTAATGAGGCTGTGGTTAAAGATGGCGCAGCGTAATAAGTCGTAGTTATTTTGAGAGCTGGGAAAGTATCCGTCTGTCTGTCTGTCTTCGATTTTAAATAATGGTAAAGAATAATCAGACTGCCTTCCTTGCAGAGGCAGATGGCATCCTGTTTGCCATATAATCCCCTCTGAGTCTGGGTATCTTGTACTTTATGGGTTACTTAGCTTATTTACTGATCAACAAATCAATTTGTGGGAGGAAAAACAACAAGAAACCAAGAAAGCTAAATCTAAAATATGAAACTTTTCATTTCTTTCCAGTGAAGTTGTTGTTTAGTCGACTGTTTCCCCGCAGACAGCGTTGCCTTTTCATTCATAATGAGCAACAACTGCAAAACAACCTACAGAGGAATCGCACCGCAGAGGGAGCTTAATTAAGAAATAATTCACTCGCATTCTCAATTAATTGAACTGTTTGAAGTGGTGTGATAGTTTCACGCTGACAAGCTATACCTTAAGACAGCAGGCGCCTCACGCAGATCTGTTGAAATGTGGAAAAAGACACATTTATTTTCCAGGGGCTGGATGGAAAAAAAAACATAGAATAAATTGCTTGAAATTGGAAATCTAACGCGATTTGAGATGCTAAGAGAGAACATCTCTCTTCTGATGCTTGATAGACTGGATGAGCCTGGGAGGGGAAATGGCAAGTCAATTCTCTCTGTGCAAGTGTGTGTGTAAGTGTGTGTGTGTGTGTGTGTAGTGTGTGTGTGTGTGTGTGTGTGTGTGTGTGTGTGTGTGTGTGTGTTTTGAGCAAATTTCAAGTATAATTTGCAGAATTATGGCAAAGAACCAACATGAGGAAATGAGCCATTAATTTTCAAGTTTAGCATGTCAACGCCCACATACTGTACTTCAAACATCTCCCTCCTACACAGCCAGGGAAGAATGCAGGGAATCTACTGATGGCATAGATCTGTTGTGACAGCTAATGTGAGTGGTGTTTAGCTGCTACCGCTGAGCGTTCCTCAACCTCCACTCCAATAGAAGCTCCACTTAGCTTCCGCCTGCGAAGAGGAATATTTGAAATTCCAGAGTTGTACGCATGAAAGCGAATAGAAATGATGCCCCTAATGTATATGAATGGGAGCCGTGACGTTCAGGTATTTCACGCCGCATGCCCCGACAGAGGCTGAAGTGAATAAGTCGTCAGCTGGCATTGAAATTCATATTGTACCCCCGGCTGGAGCAGAGCCCATTTTCTCCACAGTGCGCTCGCCATGAGCCGTACAATAGTCAGGGAGACATCTAATGAGACGGGAGAGAAAAATATGAAGAGGAAAATCCTTAAACTCCAGGAGTTGGCATATTCAATGGCCGGTCTCTAAATTCAATGAGTAAAAAGTCTTTGTTGGAGCTTCAGGGCCGGCGGGGAGGAGAGAACAAAAGGCAGGAAGGAAGAAGAAGAGATTGAGCGAGTGACTGAGATGGGCTGTGACAATGTCAGCTTTGGTCTGGTCGGCCTGCACAGACGATGAGAGAATATGAGGGCAGTTATAGAAGCAGGGAGGGAGGAGGAGGAGGAGGAGGAGGAGGAGACAGACGGTCCCTGAAGGTTGCAGGTTCACATCTTGATCTGGGAAACTTCTCCGCTCTCCTTCACATTTAGGTGTTCGGACCTTCCCTCTTGACTCAGCAGGGCTCTCCGGCTCATGTACGGAGCAGCTTCCCAGACTTTGCCTTTGATCTACTGGCACTGCTGCATCTGCAGTTTGACCTTTGGGTCCCAACTCTCCATCTGGTTGGGGTTTTTTTTGTCCAACGTCAATCGGGGCTGCTAAAAAAGAAAAAACTTTGCAAAAAGTCTGTGAATGGCACAAGATTGTTTTTTTTTTTTTTTTTTTAATTTGATGTACTTCACTTAATGGCCTTCAATTTATTCCCTGTGTAAGTGCTATTGAAGCTCCGGGAGTGTTTTCATTTCAACTACACATTAAAGCAGCTGATTTTGGCCGATGAGCTTGTGTCTGGTGCTAATCAGGGAGTAATCAACCTGCAGTTTTTTTTAGCGTGAATAAATGAAAAACTTTTTTTGGGGGGGGTTTCAGAAGAACCTCTTCATAACCTTAATCCACTTAATATTTTAACTTTAACCTCAGAGTGGCCCCTTTCTCAAGGAGATGACAGTGCAGCCCTGTTAGTGCTTTCAGCAATTAAACTGAACAACTGTTCTGCACACATGTACACGTCCTTATTGATAATCCTGCCTACAAACCAGCTGTAACCGCTGTAATCAAAAAACTTACACACAAACATACAGAAAATCTGCAGCGGATAGCGTCATTTTAATCTCCACTTGACATTTACTTGTGCATTTTATCAAACAGCTGTTTGTAGGCAGAGATCAACTTCCTATGCCTGTGCATGGCTAATTAGTGGTAATTCGCACACATGAAAACAATCTGAGCGCTGTTTGTTTGATGTCTAGCTGCTGATATTTAAGTTGTTTCCAAGCAGCAGCAGCAGCAGCATCCCTGATTCTGTTGCCTGGTGGGTTTCTGCTCTGGTGTCACTGTTTGTCTCTCATCGTGTCCGGCGACACACTGCCCCCTAGTGGAGAAACCCTGCACCCGTCAGTCCTGATCACCAATTTGTTAAAGTGACGTTAATGAAGCCAAACAACTGGATGTGCTGAGCTAAAAGAGCCAATTTAAGAAAACTGAATGTGTTATTTTCAAGAGCTTATATGTACTGAAGGCATTTATACAAACTATATGAAGTACTTGAAGTAGACAAGTTGTCAAAGAGTTAAAGAGCTACTTTGAGTCAGCAGTATTAAAAAATCAAAGATCCCTTCCGGACGTGTTGTAAGACAAATAAAAACGCTCTGCTTTGAATAATAATTTGTGTCAGATACATTTGTTTTTTTTCCACTAAAATAAAGTTTGATAACATGGTCATGAATTTTCAGCTGCTTTTGTCAACATTTGCAAGTTTTTTGAAAAAACAAAAATCAGTAAACTTGTTTGTGTACTCACTTATTGATATTATTTACTCAATTAATTTGAGAAATATTTGATTGATTGAAATATTTATTCAAACGTAGTTAGGAATAAGCGAAAAACCTTCTTACCTTGATGTCATTATCATTGAAATGATGGCAATTTGTGTATTTGCTGGTCTGACTACACTATTAAATAGACTATTTATCTATAACTTTTATCTTTTGTTTTTCTGATGCAGATATGAAGCTTTATATGTAATGTGTTTTCTTTTGCTTAAATAATGGTTTACAGTTTTAGACAGATGTCTGGCATGATTTTTTTTATTGAATTGGTTTGGTTTTAAGTTGTGTTCGGGCTGGAAACTGTCAATCTGATCTGGCAGCCCCGGCCGCTTGTACATGGGGCGTCCCCTCTTCCAGATGAGCTTCACAAAACCATCTTGTGTGTCTAAACAAGTTAAGCTCAGATTTAAGAGGAGACTTTCTACCTTCAGCAGATGAATGTGGAAACAGCCTTCTAGTGTCAAACACTTCACATCCATCATTCTGCACAGTGAAGGTCAAACATCCGGCTGAAGTGACGATAAGAAAAACACATTTTCCATGGACAGCCACTTTGAGGGTAGAGGATTTATGTGTATTAGCCAAACCCTGCTCAGAAAAAATGTCATCTTTGGAAAGAACCAACTTATAAACAAGAAATAAAAGTATATTCTCAATATAAAGTGTGCTATTTAGAACCCTACATCCACATGAGAGTGTCTGATTCTAAACCCGAGGGCATTAATCTGCTGCTGTAATAACTACTTTCCCCGCAAAGGCGCAGTTGGACTCAGAGTCTACAGGTGGATGCTGGGTTGGAGGTTAGGATGATGAAAAGCTGAATGAAGAGCAGAAGCAGAACCAAGTGATGTCTTAGCTCTCAGGTGAGCGACGTCGGAGAACTGACAGTTTAAGTACACCACCTCCAAGGAAAGCGATGCGCTGGATATATCTCACGGTGGACCGGAGTAGACTGCATGAAGCAGATAGATGGTGAAGAACATATCCCACTTAAATCGGAAACCCTCTATTTGGGTGACCTGCCTTCAAAATATGTTACCTCTGGAGTCAAGATACTTATTCTAAGTGCTGCTGGCAGAAAGGCCATTACCAGTGGAGTTTTTAAGAGGAAGAAAAAATATTGGGGAAACAACTACTTTGCATAGACGCTAAACCAGAAATTTACATAATTTGACAATTTCACATAATGATCTATTTTACATTTCCCAGAGGAGTGATGGGCTGAAAACCAGAAACATCTTCAAGTGATGATTGACATTGACAAATGTTTGAAAGTACTGGAAAGATGGATCTTGTGCATCATGCCTGTAATACTGTCATTTGTTGAATGTAAATTCATAACAAATATCATCAAGCTACTCCCCAATGTTCTGGCTCTATTTGCCACGTTTTGCTTTGATGCTGTGTCATTTAATGTTCATAGCTGTATCTTTATCTTAATCTTATTCATGTTTGTATTGAAAGTTATTTGATTTTGTATTAACTATAATTCGTCCATTGATTATTTTTTGTTGCAACTCTTTGAAAAGAAGATATAAAACAAAAAATGTATACCATTATTCATACATCAACACACCCACCCCACACATATAAAAAGTAAAAGCAGGGTTGTCCAAGTACTTTTGGAAGTGCAATATAGAATAAAGTAATAAAGCCAGGCTTGTCTTTTGTCTAAAGTCTTTTTTAAAGGTGCTTAATTCCAAATTCTGACCATATTTATTGCCTCCACACGGCTCTCAACATGGCAGCGGCTGAGTCGGTGGCTAGCAGCTAACAGTGCTAACAACACTGATAGTGCAAACTACATCAAAAGTGCTGACAGAGCTAACAGTGCTAACCTAACATCTGGCTATTTCAACAACAAAACAACCTGAGCGCGTTAACGTCGCCCTCTGCTGGTCTAACGTTAGAACGCTCTGATTCAGTTGTTTTCTTCAGTTCGCAGGTGTTTTTTTATCCATCCGACGCCGAGTTTGTGTTTTACTTTTATTCCCCCATGAGACACACACACAACCTTTAAATCCTTCCCTTGTGTGTTCTATCATATTTAATGTGTGATCCCCGGGGCCTCGTTTTTTGGGGGAAACGCACCGCGTGTCCTTGATTGCAGAGTACACAAGTTTCAAAGAATACGCCTTGGGTGAAGCTAAAAATTTGTTTTATTTATTTTTTTTATACAGAAAAAAATAAAAAAGGAGAAGATCAAAGCAATTGATGTTGGCATCCAGACAGATTTTTTTTCAAACAGCTCTGGTTTATGGGATTTTGGCTGCCAGCAGGAAAAAAAATAAAAACGGGGAGGTGTTTACGTGGCCTGGAGGAGGAGCAGAAGAGTCTGTCTTCACGGGGGGCCACAGTCGGAGGTACAGATGTTCACAAGGTACAGGATTACATGTTGTTTGTTGAGTCTGGATGTTTCTGTTGTAGCTCCTCATATCTCCTACATATCTTCCATTTTGTTTTTTTTATAATATTTAATGTCACTTCCTGCCTTTTTTATTGTTCTAAATGTCTCAACAACGATGACATTTTTGGTTCAAAATGACATTAAAAAGGTCTGACTCTGATCTTTCTTCGCCGTTTGTTGCTAAGCGCTGAATCATACTTTGTACCGCGCAAAAACAAACGGCGGTTTCCTCCCACTCTTCGGGAACAAAAGGTGCATTAGAAGTCACGGTGAGAACACACAGCACTCTCAGATTCATTTACACGCTCAGATTTCAGAAAAAGAAGAGGTGAAGTCTGGTTCCTCAAGGTCACACTGTGACATTTAAAGTACGGTGAATCAGATAAATGGCCCGTCTCTGATGTTGACGTGTAGGTTTTTAACTAGCCTCTTCAGCTGCACTCTCTAATCTGCCACATTTTTTCCTTTTCCACTCTTCAATTTGACAAACAGGATTTGAACTGAAGCCTCCCACACAGTAAACAGTCAACAGTGAGCTGCAAGTGGCTGAGGGAGATATTTACCTCTCCATGTGTTTGCCACCTCATGCAATCACAAACCAGCAGCTGCCGGTGTCCGGAGAGACAGCAGTAACCGAGCTCAACCAGCTCTGCATCACTTGGCCATGTAAGCGGCCACTTCCTTCTCCAGACTCTGGGCGAAGCGGTGGTTGAGGAAGAGGAGCTGCCCGTGAGGAAGCAGGCGGCTGAGCAGAGCATCGATGCGGTTGCTCCTCAGAAGGACCTGGAGGGAAAGCGTTGTTAGTGACGACGCCATAAAGACTCTTTTTTTTAAAACGATAGTATTTAGTTACAGATGATATAAAAAAAAAAAAAAACTGTGCTGCTGTGTTTTTTACATTTCCATAGATTATAAAGAGCGTTTTGGTTAGCGATGCTCACCATGGCAACAGTTATGTGGAGGTAAAGGGTGCAGACACTCTGCTACACAAAGGTTTCATTTGAATACAATATCATTAAATCTGAACCTGTCAAATACATCACACAGTCCAGCAAATGTTACTCAAACAGGAGTGAATTGGGTTTTTTTTAGTGTGGGACTACTTTCAGCAGCGGATTAATACACATTTAGCGATGTTGGATTGAGTCAAAATGAACTACAGTGTCACCCGGAGCAACAATGCGGCTCATTGATGTGTTTTTGAGCTCCCAGAGGAAAACCATATATTAGGCTTTTGACTACTCTTCATTGCTGGTTTTGGTCTTTTCATGGGATGTGTTGAATATCACCAGACTTCACCTTTAAGAACAAACAGAAAGTCGCTTCATATTGTTGAATTGAAGTACAGTTAAGCTACGAATGAACTTGTTTGTAGCCACGATCATGTTTTTGTTTAATGTTGGCCATTTGAATGTGTCAGCAAGTCAAACCACTGCCTGAAGATCTCAACAACTAGTGCTGAAGATGGCTTCTACGTTTGAAAGTTAAAGGTAACTTCTGGGATAATTATATTTCTCAGCCGAAGCACACTGCTTGATGATACTACACATCGTTGCAACAACCTTCCCAACCCCCAGCTGGATTTTAGAAGCCTTTAGTTTTGTGAAAACAGAAATATAGTGATCTTCACAGTGTTTTCACCCGCAGAGGTTCTGCCAAATGGCTGGATTCCATTTAAAAAGAAAAAGTTGGTAACACACAAAGCTAGTTATTTTAATATCTAAATGTGCTCAAGAATTCACAAAAATGAAAAAACGACAAATGAAGAAAAGCATAATTTCAATGACATTTGAATATCACAATGCCAGTAACGACACATCGTCATGTCGAGACAAACGTGTTTTGCATCTGTTACCTGGCTAACATTCCCTCAAAATGAAAAAACATGCGCCGTGTTATGTTTTGATTCATAATTCAGGAAGTGATGGGTGAGGGTATGCAGGGTATTTATTTTGGCAATTACAGCTGTCAGAAGCAAAAAACATGTTTACAGCACAGCTTATTTTAGTACTTTGTCCTTTCGATTTTTTTTAACAATCAAACGTGGGTCTTCAGTAAAAAGGTAATTTACATAGAAAACGAATGTGAAAGGGAAATGATGGAAATGATGGATCCTGTGGACCAGTAGACTTTTCAAACTTGGACTTAATTGACATTGAGACTGTTAAAAAACCCTGAAACTGTATTTTATAAAACAGTAAAAGGAAAAATGTCCCTCTTGTTGATGATTTAGCAGATATAAGTACAGTGGTCTGAGTGCACACTCATTCAGCCTCATTACACCTTTTTTGGGTATTAAAAATGACTCAAAGGTTTTCTCCTTGAGGCCATTTGGAGCTGCCGTAACATAAAGCTGACATGTGCTCATTTATCAGTTTGATACCGAGTCTAAAAGTGTTCCTGAATGTGCAGCACACACTGGTTCCCCGTGTCTGTTTGGTGTTCGGTGCTCACCTCGCTGCCCTGCCCCAGCATGTGCAGGGTCTCCAGGCAGTGTCGGGTCAGGTTGCGCAGCGTTCCCTCGGCCAGCAGGAGGTTCTCGTGGGGCTCGCAGACCAGCGTGAAGCCCAGACTCTGGACGCCCATCCACAGAGCGCTCATCTCCTCAGAGAAGGGGTCTCCGGCCCTCAAACGCACCACGCCGCTGTCGGCCTCCTGCAGGGCGAGCGCCTCCTCGCCGGGGACCGCCTCCACCAGCAGCCGACCCGAAGCATCCCGGGACAGAGAGACGGCGCTCCGGACCTGCCTGAGTCACAGAGGAATAAGAAAATATAGAAAACAAGCTCTTAACTAGAATTATGAATCATCTTAATCACAATTAACATTAGAATTGATCCTTTTTGTGCATTTTTTAAACCATTTTCTTTGTGTTTAGAGTTTTAAATCAACACAATACCAATCCTAAATTATTAAAATCTAATATGATATAAAATTACGTCTGAAAATCTGCAAAAAAAACAGAGGTTTTTGATTTACAGTGATATGAAATAAAGGAAAACAAGAAAACACTATATTTGAGAACTTAATTCAGCCATATTGGATGAAGCTTCTCCGCCCAGTTGTCTACTTTTGATCTCACACAGAGCAGTATTTTATCATTAATAACTGAGTATACATGAATAACTCAGTACAACTGAGGTCTTTTATAGTATGCTTGTTTTTCCTTCATGCTTGAAAACGAGTATCAATAATACACAAGTAAAGTATGCCATTGTTGTCATTACTTGACACTGAGCAGTGTAACAGTACAGTCATTCCTCAACACCACACACAGAGTGAGCGTTTCTCTTCGTGACGGCAATAATCAGTAGTTACAGGCTGTCATGTGGGAGAGCAGACAACGACACAAACACTGTGTGAAATAAATCCTCATTTGCTGAAAACCAATTAGGCAAATGCAAAGGAAGATTGACAGCCTCCACTGGCACTCGTTGATGATTTTGACATTGTGTGCAATCAGGGAATCAGCAGGATGCAGAAAAGAAGTGGATGCAGTAAAAATGGAAAACAGGAAGAGGGTGCTGTTCTTCTTGGAGTCAAGGTATCTCAATATGAGACTATAATCACAGAAACACAGCCACAAATAAGTGAAATACCTGAACAGCAACATCAGGAAGAATAACGGATAATGTAAAAGACACAGGGAGCACATGGATTTATGGGAAATGTGGTTCTTAATTTAAAGAAACAAGAGCATTAAAACCAAATGGTCCCATCCAAATAACCAATAACCTGTCTGTGTGAGAAAGTGAAAGAGACTGGAAGTGATTTTAGGATCAGATCTCATTAGGAAACTTTACAATTGCATGAATTTGGTTAGTTTAAATAAGGCAATAAACACAGTTATGCATTGCACACATTGAAAGTTTGTATTTCCTGTCATCTTAATACATTTTGACTTCACATACAGTACCAGTCAAAAGTTTGGACACACCTTCTCATTCAATGGTTTTTCTTTATTTTTATATATATATTTTTTCTACATTGTAGATTAATATTGAAGACATCCAAACTATGAAGGAACACATATGAATTATGTGGTAAACAAACAAATGCTCAACAAACCAGAATATGTTTTATATTTTACATTCTTCAAAGTAGTTGAATGAGAAGGTGTGTCCAAACTTTTGACTGGTACTGAACATCTTGACTTCTTCTAAGTATTTGGCTGCTGATTGGTGAGTCAGTCTGTTAATGCATCAGTCCAACTACACTGTTGAATAATGCAGTAAACGCAGTGGTAGAATGTAACTAAGTACCTTTACTAAAGTACTGTATTAAAGAGGTTTATCAGGAAAAAAACACATTAACCCTTTCATGCATGAATTATGACAACCTCAGTCAGGATTAGTGTTTTTATTGCTCTTTAGGCATGAAAAACAAGATTTCGAACTTTAGTTTTTACATGTCCATTCAGGTGGACAGCATGCGTTTTTATTTTCAACTGAAGAAATATGTATTTAACAAACAAATGAATAAAATATATAAAGATGTGAAAACTACAAAATAATATATGTATATACAAAGAAAATGTGTAAAAATAAATAAATAAGCACCCAGGGCACAAAGCCACAAGACACTGCATGTCATGCAGCATCATGGCATCTGTTTGCATTATTTGCTTCAGTGGTTTCCAGAGCCAAACCTGATCTCAGGGGGAGCCTTGGATGTGCAACTATGCCATCAAAATCCATGCATATACAAGAAAACAACATTTGAATAGCTGTCTTCTGTAGTGACCTCTATGCATGAAAATCCTGAATGAGGTTATATTATATTTGTTATATTATATTATATTATTTTACATTATATATTATATTGTATTATATTATATATATTATATTGTATTATATTATATTATTTTACATTATATCATATTATATTATATTATATTTATGTTATGTTATATTATAATATTTTACATTATATTATATTATTTTATTATATTACTTATATTATATGATATTATATTATATTATATTATTATATTATATATATTATTTATATTATATTATATTATATATTATATTATATATTATATTATATTATTTTACATTATATTATATTATATTATATTATATTATATTATATATTATATTATTATATTATATTATATTATATTATATTATATTATATATTATTTTTACATTATATGATTATTTACATTATATTATATTGTATTATATTTATATTATATTAATATTTTACATTATATGATATTATATTATTTATACTATATTATATTATATTATGTTATATTATATTGTTATAGTATACTATATTATACTATATATTATATTATATTATATCCTATATATATATATTATATGATATTATATTATATTATATGATATTATATTATTTTACATTATATTATATTATATTATTTTACATTATATTATATTACATTATTATATTATATTATATTATATTTATATTATATTATATTATATATATACTTATATTATATTATATATTATATTATTTTACATTATATGACATTATATTATATTATTACATTATATTACATTATATTATATTTATATTATTATTATCATTATATTATATTATATTATGATATATATTATATTATATTATATTACATTATATTATATTATATATTATATTATATTGTATTATGTTATATTATACTATTATATTATATTATTTATATATATTATATTTATATTATATTTATATTACATTATATTATGTTATATTATATTATATTATATATTATATTATTATTAATATTATATTATTTTATTATATTATATTATACATATTATTTTACATTATATTATATTATATATATATTATATTATTTTACATTATATTATATTATATTATATTATATTATATTATATTATATTATATTATATATATATTATATTATATTATATTATATTATATTATATTATATTATATTATATTATATTATATTATATTATATTATATTATACCCACCTCGCCACCACAGCGACCTTCTCCTTCTGCAGCAGTCTCCTCTCCTCCGGGCTGAGTCCTCCGTCCTGGTCGGTCAACAGGCCCTCATCCGGACCGAAGACCCGGGAGTAGAGCACCCGAGCCTCCCCAGCACCGAGCGCACTGAGCGGACAGACGGTGTGGATGAGGAAGCATCGGACCATGCTGTCACATGTGGTCTCAAAGCACCAAAAACACTGTTACGTCTCAGGAACACTGTTTACTAAGCATTGTGATGACGCGACTGAGTCCTCACTTCCGCGTTGGTCAGCTGACCGCTCTTAGTAACTGTTGCTATGCGTTGTTTGAACCACCAGATGACGCGATGAGTCCTCACTTCCGCGTTGGTCAGCTGACCGCTCTTGGTAACCGTTGCTATGCGTTGTTTGAACCACCAGATGACGCTCGCAGTATATTATGTTATATTATATTATATTATATTATATTATATTATATATTATATTATATTATATTATATTATATTATATTATATTATATTATATTATATTATATTATATTATATTACATCACATTTCATTACATTATATTATATTAAATACTATTATGTTATGTTATATTATAATATTTTACATTATATTATATTACATTATATTATATTATATTATATTATATTATGTTATATTAAATACTATTATATTATGTTATATTATATTACATTATTATATTATATTATATTAAATACTATTATGTTATGTTATGTTATATTATAATAATTTACATTATATTATATTACATTACATTATATTATGTTATATATATTATATTTATATTATATTATATTATATTATATTATATTATATTATGTTATGTTATATATTATATTATATTATATTATGTTATGTTATATTTATATTATATTATATTATATTATATTATATTATATTATATTATATTATATTATATTATATTATATTATATTATATTTAAACCTAGACTAATACATTAAGGGTGAAGCAACATATTAAGTAATAGTAAGGAAAATAAGACCTCTACCAGATGTTTAGGAAGGTGAAGATAGGATTTAGGTCTGCAACTATCTGCTTGATTAATCGATTCCCTTTTTAGTCTAAAATGACCGAAAACGGTGAAAAAACAAACACAAAACATAAAGATATTCAATATATTATCATAGAATAAATGAAGAAAAATGTGTCTTTTGTCATTTTTTCTTTAAAAATGTCCCCCAAAGAAATCCCAAAGATCTGATCAAATCAGATCAACCTCAACTGAATTTGAGGAAACCGAAAGCCTGAAACTGATAAGACTTTGTTAAAGTGTAGAGTCGTGTAGTAGAAAGATAAAAACAGTTCTGAGAGGCAGAGGGAGGCTGCAGAGAGGTTGAGTGAGGGATCAGACCAAAGACTGTTTTTCGGGGGTCTCAGCAGACAAACAGAGGCAGCTGTTAATCCAACAGCTGCTGCTGGTCACGCTTCTTTACTCTGAGAGGCCCTGCTCAGCGTGTATATGTGTGTGTGTGTGTGTGTGTGTGTGTGTGTGTGTGTGTGTGTGTGTGTGTGTGTGTGTGTGTGTGTGTGTGTGTGTGTGTGTGTGTGTGTGTGTGTGTGTTTGAAGAGGTGACAGCGGGGTAAAGAAAAGAAAGAAAACACTCACTCTACTGTCCTGTTAACCTCCTCACCCTCTGCCCTGCACAGATCAGCTGCTGAGACTGAAACACGCTGTAACAAGACCTGAGGATGTGAGGGTTCTTGTTGTTTTATGGGATTTTTATATTTCTGAGGATTAAAATGTTCCTTTTCTGACATTCTGCTCTGCTTGTGTCATTTTTTACAGCTGTTAGATGAGAGCAGCACATGAGTGCATAAGGTTGAATGTCAATGTCTGTTTGTACACCACTTCACTTGAATATCTCAGAAACAAATGGATGAATTGCCATTTAATTAAAAACATTCATGGTCCCCAGCAGATCAACCTGAATTACTTTGTTCCTCTGACTTTCATCTCGTGCCACTAGCAGATCAAAACCTCTAAAACGAGTCCTCAGCATTGAATTAACAGATTTCCTGGAGGGCCATCAGAGCTTCTCCAAGACTAATGAAGGCTTAAATTGAACCTCCAAGGAGTCCGGTTTAATTGAAATTAATGTTGTCTGTCTTGTTCCAAGATTTCAATTTAGCGTTGAAATACTGTGCCTTCAAATCTACTAGATACGTTTTTTTAATCTTTTTACTCTTTAGCGCCACAATGAGGGTGACATTTTTTACATCTTTGCCTTGACACATGTTCCCGACTTCATCAGGGGTTTGATTTACAATCTGACCAGGAAGCCTACACTTAGTTCAGTCTTGCTGTGTGAAGCTTTTCATCAGAAAAGGTGTGGACGAGAAGCTTTTCTGCTACACCCACGCTGTGTGTAATAATTAACCCAGAGTGCTTTGTAGGTGAGTGAATGAGCGGGATCCCTGCAGGTAAATGATCAGCCACAATCAGTGTGAAAATGCAAAGTGAAAGTGAAGCCAGATTTACAGAACTTTAGATTTAAACTGCAGCATGGAGGACGTGCAGCTGCCACCGTGTGAAAAAAGTTTATGTAAGTTTCAATGTTTCTGAGTCACAGTTCCCTCTGCTGAAACAAACCAGCTGAATAAGAACAACAACAGGATGTGGGCGATGGGTGGGGGACCAATGACAGCAAGGCCCGCTGGTTTGAAATAAAAGAAGCCAAAGACAACAACATGCGAATACAATATCTTTTTTGCACTCTCAGCGGGGGGGGGTACAAACATCCTGAGCTTATGGTGAAATCATATCAGCCTGCAGAGGATGTGCAGAGAGCAGAAAAAAAATGCTTCTAATCCTTGATTCTAAAGATTAACCACCGTAAAAACCACGACCTCACCCTTCCTTTGAAACCACAGTGTTATGCTCCGTGTTTCACCGCCCTCGCCCAGGTTGTTAGGACCTTGTTTCACAGGTCTGTTTGTCAGTTTACTGTCAATGTCAATGGGTCACAGCAAACACAGGTTTAAAGGTGTGACACTCTTTGATTTGAGCCCTGTAGCCGCCTGCAGGACCCCGGGGTGGGGGCATGAAACAGGACAGGCCTAGGGGCAAAAGAGATGGAGCCACAAAGGAGACTTGTTGATGGGAAGGGTGGGGTAGTTTTTAGAGGCAACTCTGCAGGGGGTGTTGTAGCTGTAATGACGGATGGACAGATGGATTTGTATTTCACTACAGGGAGAACAGGCCCCTAATGCTAACCATCATCTACACCACATACAAACCCTTTATGCTACAAGTCAAAGCATGAAGCAAGCAGAATGACTCAACATTGGGGGAAGATTAGGTTTAGATGAATAACAGAAACTATTTCCATCTCTGTATGGAAGGTATGAACCAGCATGCAGAAAACCTAGCTTAGCATAGAGACTGGAAACAGGAAAACAACTAGCCTGGCTCTGCACAAAAGCAACAACATCAGCATCTCTAATTAACACATTATATCTTGTTTATTTAATCCAAAGAAAATCTAAATTGTCCTCCTGTTTCCCGACTTGAAGCTAAGCTAAGTTTATTGCAGCTAACTGTAGCTTTATATGAGATTGGCATCAATCTTCTCGTCTAACTCTCAGCAAGAAACATAGAAGTGTATTTCCCGAAATGTCAAACTGTTCCTTTAACTTAAATCACATTTATAAGACAGCTACAGATTTAATAAAGTCAAATGTAAGAGATTTTACAAGAATAAGAAGTCCTTTAACTAATAAACTGAACAAAGACTAAACAGTTTGTCTGTTTGGTTTAGGAGCTTAACCTCCATACAATCTTTGAGTTTTATTTTAAATATGATTTCAGATTAACTGACAAAATAAACATTCCCAAAACCAGCAAGTCAGGAAAAAGCACACATTAACAATCCTTTGTAATCTTTGTGGAGCCTCCAGCTCCTAATTGGATGGGTCCAGCTGTAAAATCTGGCTCCTTTTTCTTTTTAGAGACCTGCCAAGGACTCATTTACATTTTAAAAACCAACTGTTGAAGTGGAAAATGAAGCTAGTCTCTCAAGGGTCTTGCAAGTGTCGCATTATGTATGGCTCGTGTAAAGGTGCGAGGCCCCTTTAAACTTCAGCAACTGGCCGTTTAATTGTCTTGCTCAGACAAAGGCGGCTGCTTGATATGAATGGAAAAAAGGCCCGTTGACAAATACATGTTAAGATCACGGGGCTCTCTACCATCCTTCTATTCAGCCAGCACTTATTTAGAAGGTTAAGGGAAGAGTTAAAGCATCTTCAGTTGAGTTGCACAACACAACCAACAGACACTTGTTTCAGCTACAAACTGTTGGCTGTGGATTTGTCTTTAAATCTGTGGAATGCAAACAAAAGGCTCGCCCTCCCCTTCACATACTGCACGGCCGATGGGAAACGGCCTGATTTCAAACTTTGGTAAAGTGCCAGAAGGGAGGGAGTCGTGCTTTTACGAGCTCTCCGTCAGATCGGTCACGTGGTTACAGCATGTGGTGGCTTTGACTTTTTCCCTCTCTGTCAGGACACGTCCGAGGGAACGGCTGTCTGCCAGGCGCCGTCCCCACAAAGCCACCCCCCCCACCCTCCCTCCGCATACAGGAATGTGTGTATGTATGCATGGGCACGTGCTGCAGCAAAGAGGCCACTCCGAAGGTCGGCCAGAGAGGGAGAATTTGAAAAAACAGGAACTGCTGTGGCTTTGTGTGTGTGTGTGTGTGTGTCCTCGCCAAGCAGAGTTTGACGTCTAAACAAAACGGCAGATGTGCTATTCATAGAGTTCAAAAGTGGAAAGTCTAGTTTGTGTTGAGTGAATCCTGCTCTCTGAGGGCCTGTTAACAGGTTTACAACCTTGAATCAAACCCAGAGGTGCCTTAAATCTGGATCGTGGACTGATATGTAAAGATGGGCTACAACTAACAAGCACTTTCATCTCTGCAGTTTGTTTTATTTATTTACTGCATAAACAAGGAACTTTCTGTTCATCAACTTACCATTTTAACCCATTTAAAAAGGCCTGCTTCACTAGTCCTAGCAGAATAAACTTTCAAAGTAAGCAGTACATTGAGATTTCACTCAATCAGTTGCTACCAGACAGGTGTATTGATTCTTTATGTACATTTACACATACAGCAACTGTTAGGAATTGCATTTGCAGCATTTTTAGCAAAAAGCCAGCAAGCTTCAGACATTTTGTTCCATTGTGGAAAACTGAAAGCAATGTGCGACGATCATGTTTAGTTATTGTGACAAACTGTAGTGCATATTTAGCATCAAAAGGAGTAATATGAAAACACAGCCCTGGGTTTACGCTGCAGTTATCCAATTAACTCAATAAACTCATTTTGTGCCCCTGATATGAAGAAATGTGTTAGTAGCACAAATATGAAAAGCTTAAAAGGATTAAAAAAAAACCTGGTCAGATTTGCAACAGTCAAATTAGTGTGGGCTGCTTCTGTTAAGACACTTAACATTTGAGGAATCAAAGTAAGCTTTAGCACAAAAACACATTTGGATCCCTGAAGCAATGCATTGTATGAAATAGCCATTCATGTATCTGAATGGAGACTTTGCATCTTTGTTTCACGAGAGTGAACATTTCTAAAAGGATAGAAATCACAGCATAAGAACACATTTCTGACGATTAAAATGAAAAGATCCTCCACATCACATTTAAACACACACTGGGTCTTTATTTCAGCAGCTCCCCACAAGCCTGCACCAAAATATTCAAACCACCCCATTCATTATAAACTGACATCATTAGCTCTGCAGAGGGGAAGACATGTTGTCTCTGGGGGAAAAAAAAAGAAAGAAATCAAAAGCAAATACAAAGAAAGATCAAAACTCCTCTCACACTTGCTGACCTGCAGCATCAGAAAAATCTCACTGCAAAGTAAACAGGTAGAATGTTTTTGCTTTGGTATCTTCCGAGTGAAAAAAAAGGTTACCATGTATTGCAACTGATCAGGAAGGAGGGACAAAAAGCTCTGCATTCACTTTAGACTGTACAAGTTGTCATTAAAACAGCTAATTTGCATTTTGGGGACACCTAGAGAAAGGCATTCTTTCAACAAATCAATGTCTAAATGGGGGTAAACACAATTTATTAAAAAATATATATAAAAGCAGTATCAAAAAGAAAAAAAGCACCTCACCATTTCAAGGTATTTAAATTAAGTGCTTACATTAAAGGTGGGACATGACACAAAATAAAAGTAATCCAGTGAGGAGACTGAAGGACAAACTTCAGACTGGCAGTGTGGTTTTGTGTTATTGCATTCTGGCAGTGATTCGTGCGGCAAACGCCAGCATAATATCAAAGGTAAAACAGGCAGTAGGTCCAAGTGGTTTTTAAAAACGATCACATTGCGTCTCAATTAAATCTGTTCACTGCACCTCGGCGTCAAGCGTTCATCGGGTCTTTCCCCTCTTCAAATTTGCATAAATAACTAACTTTGCTATAGTTAAATGAAACTTTTAGGGACTTCATAAAATCCCAAAAGGTATTTCCTCGTTGGTGGGGTGAGGCCTCGGGCTCTGAGGGGAGTTCAGGGGGAGGCAGTGTGTTTTAGAGGCATTAAAGGAGGACCAGGAGGAGGCGCTCAGAGCTTCTTCAGTCGGCTGTACATGTCTCTCTTGCTGCGCTCCCCGGCCCAGGTGCGACTCTTCAGGCGAAACTTCCTCAGGTCCTCCTTGAAGTCCTCGTGGTGCATGGGTCGGTAGGACTGAGGTTCACACTGCGCCTGCACGGGAGAGAGAAAGAGACAAGTTCAAAGCACTGAATGCGGGAGAATTGCACATCAAATGTACGATGAGGAAGGGTGGCTGGAGGCCATTAAATAAAACACTTGACATGTGACCAAAGCATCTCAAGTCAAGGTCCCCTTCAAGCTTTCTCAGAACTTGAAAGAAGATAAAAAAAAATGCTAAGAAAAAGCTTGTAAGTTGACCTTGACATGATCTTATTTTGTTATATACACCAAACCCCTTTAAAAAACATCCCAAAACATTAAAATCCTCATCTGTCAATCACACATGATCGTGACAAAATCAAATACCAAACAGGAAGACGTGATTCTTGCCTTTGCTCTTGCTTATAATCTTTTGCTTCTTTAGCTGTTGCACATCATGTGTTGATGCATGAAGAAAATACGTCTTTATGATGAACTCAAACAGCTCTCAACTCAACCAGCAAAGGGTCGCCCTAATTTCATCGCCACCAATTGTTGATCCAAACCAATTCAATTCTGTGAAACATATAGAAATCTCCCGTACATCTAGCTGGTTGGTGAGAATGATTTGTCGACAACAAAGTTCAACGACTCCTGTCGAAGCTCGAGCGGCAGACAAAGCGTCCGTCTGCTTGAAGAGGAACCTGAAGCGGAACGTACCTGGAAGTGAGGGAAGAAGTCTTTGTATCCGCCCTTGAGGATGTAGAGCTCGGGGTAGTGGAGGTTTGGATACTCGTTGACGGCGCGATCTCGCTCCCTGACGAAGCGGCACATCCGAGGGCCGCGCTCCGACGAGAACTCGCAGTGGAAGATGATGACGACGCGTTTTTCCGGGCAGGACGGGACGATGGGCGTCTTCAGGAGGAAGTCCTCCACCTGGTCCTCCTGGTGCAGGTTCAGGGCGCCCTGAGGCGACAAAGACAAACACTCCATTAACTAAAAAGTACAGGAACTGACAGACATTCATGCAGAAACACATTTAACTTGACTGACTTGCAGTGAAAAAGCTTTTTAAAAACAAATATGTTGGAGATTCTCTCTCACCTTGATGTGTCCCCCGTCAAACTCGTAGGGGTAGCGGCAGTCCATGACGATGACTTGCTCGACTAGATTGTTAAAATGGCTGGAGAGAGCTGCCACCATCTGAAAACCACAAAAAAAAACCACACAATTTAATTTCAAAATATGGCAGCAACGAACGCTAACAAAACACTAGATATATTTGTTACGTTAGCTCTGAGTGCCTCTACTCACCGTGTGTGGTGTAATGTACTTGAGGTCTTGATGTTTGCCGTCCACGGTGGGTAGCACAAAAGGCTGAAAGACAAAAAAGGAAACTGGATTAGACGAGTCATTTCCCCCACAGTGAAGTTTCCCACAGTGAAACTGCTCCTCCGGGATGGGTTAAATGCAGTAGCTTCCTTAAAGGATTGACCTTGGTGAAATCTCCTATTAGCTCGGTGGAACCGTCCTCCCCGTCCAGCAGCTTCTCGATGTCGGTCTGGCAGAAGGACTTGGACCTCTGGAGCAGCGAGCAGCCCTGGAAGGAAGACGAGGGGGAGATTTAAGGAGGCGGTCAAGGAGAAAATTGGGAAATTTGAGAATGGTGTGCAAAAGGTTGTGACAAAAGCCATTCGGCAGATGTTTCAGAGGCCTTTTTCTCCACCTTCACTGAAGGAGGCAACAGATTGGTTTCTACCCTGCAGACTCAAGCTTGAGCTTTTGTCAAAAATGATCGCTTTGTGCATTTTAAAAAGGCGATCAAACGAGATCTAGCATCACACGCAAAAACTTTAGAACAGCACGGCTAAGATGTGAGTGCCTGGAGTCCTGATCAATACTGGATATTTGGCTACACTAATGTTTACAGGCAAGATAAACAAATACCTGAATGAAATGAGAAGCATGTGGAGTGGGACGGTGACACTTCCTCGAAAAATGAAGACCTCGCTTCCTGTTGCCAATATGATAACACAGGTGGAATAGATAAACTGATCCATCATGCCACCAGGCAGTGATGAGGACTCACCAGTCTTGGGGATTCAGGGTTTTGTTCCACAAGGGTGACATGTGTTCCCGCCACGCTGCGTCGCCTCTTCACCCGGACCGGCGTGTTTTCGTCTCCGGGGCAGTCGGGGCGCTTGATGGAGGGACGGGACGGGAGCGGGCTGGGCATGGAGGGGGAGCGGAACAGGTTGCGTGGCCGACAGCGAATCACCGGCTGAAGGGAGACAAAAAAAAATAATAATCAAAATCAAAAATCTGTACATATTTCGTCAGCTTAATAAATACAGTATGATCAACACTTTTAGCCCAATAAGACTTTGGCATTCTTTTTGAATTTTGCTTCTAGACTAATGCAATGAGAAACAGCATAAAGCAAGGAGTGTGTTGCTGCTGAAGTGTCACTAGTTATTCACGTTTAGATAAAGTGAGGAAAGAGCTTTCGATCCCGAGAAGAAGAACTTACCGAGTCTTCTCCTGAACTGTCGGTCACCAGCGGGGCAGTGAGCAAGCTGGCCATTCCCATCGGCATCCCAGAGTCGTTCTGCAGGCGACAAATAGTTAGTGAACTGTGTGGAATTCAGAACATCACACTTCTATTTCAGAGGAAAGGAGTCATTCAGATAATCAGATTTATTATTGGCAGACAATCTGTGCAGAAATCTATCCAACTAAAACATAATTTCCATGCATGCGTGCGTGCGCGACTGGTCCTCACCTCCATGTTGTCATCCAGAACCTCCAGGAAGCCGTCGTCCTCGTCGTCGTTTGGGAGGAGGTGGGGGAGGAACCCCTCAGGAACATGGGGCTGGAGTCGAAGAAGTCGAGCTGCTGGATTGGAGGAGGCGACGAAAACTGGACGACAGAAAAGATGAGGCGTGTTAGCATCTGGCTGGTCGCAGGAGTGGTGCACAAATTTGAACGCTCATTCATCACACGTTCAAGTACCATGAGGGCCGGAGCGGAGCTGGGACGGCGGGCGAACGCGTCCCTGGCCTGACTGCCGTTGAAGGAGCGCACCCGACTACGTGACACCGGCTTGGTTGGTTTCTTGAATTCAAAGCCCTCCTGAGAAAAAGAAAGAAAATGTTTTTTCAAGAGTGAATCCATGCTCAACTTCTTAAGAAGCATTCTCACAGCACAACAAACCCTTTAACAACATGACCAAATCAATGGCTAATAATCTGTGGATAAACTACAGATATTTATTATCTGTACGCACCATAAGCAAAAATATCTTCTCCTGCGTTTGGGTTAATCTCCCTTTAAAAACACCTAACATAGATATCAAAATGATTCTAATAATAACTTTGAGTGTCCAATCCCAAGGATTTGGCCAAAATTTTTAAGACAAATACAATGCCTTCACCATGGCAACAAATCAGTTTTCTGAGCTTTATTTAAATTCTATGGTTGCTTCTGTATCTATGACGTGTCACAGCAGAGACTTGCTCACTGACCTCCGGCATGTTCTCCTTGTTGTCGCGTTGAGAAGCGGAGAAGGAGGCCGTCATGTGGGAGGGTTGTTGGCCGAATATTCCGTAGCGGTGGGAATCTGTTTCCTGTCCCTTCTGAGACGGACTGTAACTCTGGAGCTGGAGCTGATGGGGGGGGAAGAGAAGAGGGATCCAAGTCAAGAGAGGCTCAGGAACTCTAAACAAGTAGTCCTGTAGTAGGTTTACACTGGACGATGTTTCAAACTTATTAAATAAATAAAACATGTGAGGCTTAAAGCCAGTTGGGATTCTTTTTAAACTCCCTTTTGTGTGTTTTATGATCTTACTAAAACTCCTCTAGAGGAATATTTTGAGACGGGAATATTAGTGCTTCATGGAAGATTGACGGCTAAATGAACACAACAAGAGGCCAAATTCTGACAGCATCTGTTAGCCAAAAGTTTTGACAAATTAAAATAAAACACATGACAAATCTACTTACTGGCAATGAGTTGATTCTTCTAATTGGCATCCTCCTATAATGATAGAAGACAGAGGAAGGAATTGTTGTGAATAAAAATACTCCTTAGAGAGCAATACTGTTCAAATAAGGAGAGGCAATAACTATACCAGTTAATTATTTATAAGGTAATAAAGCAACTTACTCGTTTATAACTCTGCTCGACTGTTGAATGGCCTTTTCAAATCTGTAACGACAACATGACAAATCATTCAACTTTTGTTCAAAAGGTGGATAATATAAAAGAAGTTTAAACTATTATTGTACAAGAAAGTAAAATTAGGCAACAACTAATGATTAATAATTTTGAAAATGGCATAACAATTTCTAGGAGCACAATTTAATGGCTTTAAAAATGCTTGTTTTGTAATCCTTACATTTTAAAAGTAAAAAAATGATGACAATTACTTTTCTGTCTACGATTTCAACCCCAACTAAAAAGTAACTTGTCTTTATAAAAAAAAACAGAGGAGGAAAGAGGCAGGAAGGCCTTCATGGCAGTTGAAGAACACTATGTGCTCTTAAACAACAAAAGATAAAAGAATCTGTTGGAACGGTTGGACGAGAGGAAGTTGGTTGAATGCATAGAGGCAAGAGGTGGTCTCTGCATTGGAGTAATGCCCACCTGTATGCAAAATGAGTCGAGAGCTCAGTGTGAGGGAGGGGGAGGGAGGGAGGGCAGGAGAAGTGATGCAGAGATCAGCTAATCTACCATATGCCTCCTGGAGCCAACGCCGCCAACCCCTTTTCTGCAAGAGCCTTTTGTTTGTTGATGAGAGAGCGTGTCCCATTCAATGCAGACCGGGAGATGGGGGGTAGTTGTTCTCTGGGGTGCCCTCATTTCTATGGCCCTGACGCAAAGAAAAAACTCCCCCCCCCTATTCCTATTGATATAACATTGCATAGGAAGAGTGTGCCAAAACCCAGAGGGGGTGGGCTGTCATTAAACCCAAGCGCGGGGCCATGTCCTCCCCCAACCTGGAGGAGAAAAAAACCTCCTAGCAACCGAGCAGCTGTAAGGTGAATGAGGTCTTGAGGACCAAAATGCTGCTGTAGAGGAAGTCTCACATCAGACAGCGGCAGATGTCTGCAGAGACTCACCCAGCTCAGAATCAAGATGATGGGGGGCCACCCAAGATTAGCAGACCGAGGATATGCTGACAAACTGGTCGAGATAACAAGGTGGACCTGCATGCTCCAAGCAAACGTAAAGCTTGTTGCTCCATCGTTTAAATAAATGTCTTTTAGGTCACGTTCTATTGTCAATAGGTGGTAATGTTGGTTGAGCCTTTGGCCCACTGATGAAAGTATTGTAATACTTATTATTTATACATTTGGAAAAGTAAAAAAAGTGCGTCTGTGGTGACATTCACAGGAAAAACAGAAACTACCATTAACCAGGACTTAAATCTGAAGGATTGCCATTTTAAAGAAAGTTAAGATCACATGTCTTTATCAGTTAATCTTCTTAGTAAGAAAAAAAAAAAAAAAAAATTGAGTGAAGCAGTCGTCTGAAAGCCAACGGTAGAAACAATAATCCTACAGACGAGCCATAGTGGTGGGTCAGCTGAGCCCCAAGCACAGGGTGGAGGTTGGTGGGGGAGGTGGTGTTTGGGTGAGCGGAGGGGCACCGCTCACAGGCTGATTGATTAGAACAGACATGACGAGGACAGTGAGACTTACGTGTCCTCCATTTCGACAGTATCCACGGGGCTGGGGGGATCCATGCCGAGGCCTGAAGGAAGAGATTTGTGTCACAGATCAATATATAAGCATCAGGTGGTTAAAGTGGCATCAAGACCAGATGAATACCGATGGATTAGAACCGCTCACTTAAACAGTTTAATAGCAACGTAACAGTAAAATTTGGATCTGATTAAACACTTAAGAACTGGTGCAACTGCCTCGTTAGCGCTGCAATTAACAGTTATTTTTATTAATGATAAATCTACCTTTAATGATAGTGGGAGAAAAAAAAGGGTCCTAAAGCTCATGGGGACATTTTTAAATAGCTTCACATAACAAAAGATGGATTTATTTAGTTAATCGTGTAGGACAAAGAAAAGGAGCAAATCCTCATAATTGAGAAGTCGCAAACAAGGTCATATTTTCATTTTTTTGCTTTCAACCATTGACAATAATCACATGCCAACAGCTACAGGACATGACTGATAGGAGATGCAATAGATTTGCATTAAGGCCTTGGGCATGAATTCTAACAGCATCAATTAGCACAGACAATAGGGTTTTGTTTTTTTAAGGAGGGCTCACCAGCATCAGATGAGACGTCAGAAGCAAAGGAGGGAATCTTCTCAAGGGGAGCAGGCTTTCTCCTTTTGGGGGTATCACATAGGCTGAGAGGAGGAAAAGACATTTAAACAATATACATGTTAGGAATAAATAAAGGTTTATCCATGTAAAAAAACATGGAAGTCAGTGATGTGGACATTAAAACAATACACATGTTAGGATTAAATAAAGGTTTATCCATGCAAAGAAACATGGTGATGTAGACATTAAAACAATACATGTTAGGAATAAATAAAGGTTTATCCATGCAAAAAAAACACATGTAAGTCAGTGATGTGTACAAAATAAAAATAAATATACAAAAAATAAAAACTCTTAAAAATAAATAAAAAAACAGCTGCATTTAAAGTATACAAATAGATATACCAAGTAAAATGCATTAATAATAATAATACCTTCCAAGTCCAGCCCAGTTGTTCAGGTCCAGGGCCAGGTTGGTGACCGGGGACAGCACGGTGGCGGGTCCGGGGGAGAAGAGGCCAAAGTCGGCCATAGAGAACTGGGAAAGCCCGGGGATCGCGTCGGGCCTCCGCTTCAAAACGCTACTTCCGGGACTGCTGCAGCCGGACACATCCCCCGACTCCATGGTTGGATTTAGTTTAAACTTCGGGGCTGGGATAATCAAAAGTGTTTAGTTTCTGCATGTAGCTAAAGCCTCATAGTTGTTGTTGCGTGTCAGAGAGCTGCAGCAACAGCGTCCTCCCTCCCTGACAGCCACAGGTTTCTGAGAAGAAGGAAGACAAAAGTCCGCAGCGGCTCGTATTTATGTTCAAAATAGAAGCGGCGGCGCGGCAATGCGTCAGCCAATCAGCGTCGTTGTTTCATCCGCTGGACCAATCAGAGCGCAGAACGAGGCTCCGCTGTTGTCCTTCTCACCGGATGTGGGAGAGGAAAGGCGGATGTGACGCAATCCTTTAAAAAGTTCATCTTTTTCTGCTCAGATGTCTTTTGTTCTCCACTTTTTTTTATTTATTTTTTATATATATTGATGAATGCATTTAAATTGCATATGTATATTTTTTTTTTTTTTTTTTTTTATTTTTTTTATTTTTTATTTTTTAAATTTTTTATTTTTTTAATTGATATATATACCTGCTTACATATATATATTTATTGGTAATTATTCTTAGTTTTTGGACATTAAAACACACATGAGAGCTGAAATCTATATTGTTGCTTATTATTGCCTAACTATTACAGTAGATAGATAGATAGATAGATAGATAGATAGATAGATAGATAGATAGATAGATAGATAGATAGATAGATAGATGATCCATTTTTTAAAATATCAATGAATGCATTTAAATTGCATATGTATATTTAGTCTTTTATTTATTTATTTAATTGATATATATAAAAACATATATATTTATTGGTAATTATTCTTACTTTTTGGACATTAAAACACACATGAGAGCTGAAATCTATATTGTTGCATAGATAGATAGATAGATAGATAGATAGATAGATAGATAGATAGATAGATAGATAGATTGATGTATAGATAGATGTATTGATAGATAGATAGATAGATAGATAGATAGATAGATAGATAGATAGATAGATAGATAGATAGATAGATAGATAGATAGATAGATAGATAGATAGATGTATAGATAGATAGATAGATATAGATGATAGATGTATAGATGTATAGATAGATAGATAGATAGATAGATAGATAGATAGATAGATAGATAGATAGATAGATAGATAGATAGATAGATAGATAGATAGATAGATAGATAGATAGATAGATTTATTTTCAACATTTTGGTAAAGCACATTGTCACTGACGTGCATGCATACCAGTAACAGCGGCCAAGCTCATACGCCTCCCACACAAAGTGACTCAGACAGATCGGTCTTCCACTGATGACTACTTCCTCTTTTGCAGTTTCTCTCCCTTTCTTGCGCACGTTCTTCTTCTTTCTTAAATCCTGTCAAAGCATGGAACATGTGTTTATATAAGGAAGCAAACTCAGCTGTTTAGTTTCAGTGTATTTGTGGTTATGTTTTTGTATTTTACTGCTTGTCTCTTCTGGATTAGACTCTGATGTATTGCTGTGTCACCACAGGTTTCCTCTTGAAAGGTTAAAGCACTGGTAACTCTGCAAACTGGGGCTCTGCAAACACATAATTGTTGACTAACAAACACACCGCTGCCTGTAACTAGTTCAACCAGACAGATATGACCAGTAAAAACACCTCAGTATTCTGCCTGAGGCTTATGCAGTGTTCGTGTTTGTGCTTCTGCAACTCTGCGTTTCATTGTTAAATTCTTCCACCAGAAGTCCAGGTTTCTCATGCACAGTTTTGGTCGTATTTACAATGCTAAATGTGCAGTTATATGTCACTCAGAATCTGATAGCTTATCAGGCAGGCAGCACCTATTTTACCACAACAACAGTGCTTTCGTATTCCAACGGGAAGGTCTTTCAGTATCAATTCTAGAAGACCTGGAGCTGTGATCACGGGGGTGTACCGACCTTTGGCTTGTGGAGGAACCACCTTTCTCTGCTACAGTCTTTGTTCGGATAAAGTATCTGTGTGATTTGCATCGCTGATGTAAATGAAGTTTAATGAACTTCCCTGGAGAGGTACGAGCACAGGGCCCGGGACTCCTGGGCTCCACACCCCACATCTGACAAGGAGAGACAAGAGGGGGGGAGAGAGAGACACAGTCTCATCCTGAATAAAACCTCCGTAAACCTCCCGACACCTTCTGTTCCCACCAAACCAGCACCTACTGACGCCCAACTGCCAACCGATTTCCTCTTTACACAACATCACACCAACAGACACAAATACCAAGGCGGCAAGAGTCACAATCTATTGATGCAACGACGCTACTGGAGCTACAATAAAATACTGAACTAATATCAAAGATTATTGACTCAGCGTTTGATCACTTAGACTCTCTTTCATGCATTTCAAAAATCACATTATTCTAAATCTTGTATTTCTTAATTCACAGTCTAATTATTATGCTTTATTATTTATAAAGGCAGTCATTTGATAACTCTGGCAGAGGTGGAACTAAGCTGATTAATAGTTGATCTACAGAAAATTAATCTGCAACAATTTCAATAATGGAATACTATTGTTTTTAAGCAAAAATGAAAGAAATTCTCTGACTCCAGTTTCTCCAATGTGCAGATTTGCTGATTTGCATTGTTTTATATAATAGAACCAGAATATCTTTGGACTGTTGGTCGGACAAAACCACATCTGAAGTTGTAGTTTGGACTAATTTCTCACCCTGTTGAAACGGCATCCCTAAATATCTACTACCACTAATGGTACTAATGATATCATTGCTTTAACTCTTGACTGATTTCTGAATTGTCGTGTCTGAAACTCTTTGCTTGGCCCTTGACTCCCTTGTAAAAAAATGTTTCCATCCTCAATGGCTGACTGGAACCAGAAACACATAAAAAAAAATCTAAAACTGCGTATAAATTGCTCAAAACTGTGTCAGCAAGAATATATATATATCTTTTTTAAGAGCTAGAACGTCCTTCCTTAAAAATAAGGGAGACCAATAGTTTAACCCAACAACCATCAAACAGAAAGCGAGTAGAATCAATATGACCTTTTAAACGTTTGTAAATGCTGCAATAAAAAGTGCTCTAAAGTTTATTACTGCAGTTCATTATTGTTAGAGATAATCTGTATTCTATCTGTATTCATCAGGCAGTTAAACACAGTGTGTGTGTGTGGATATCTGCAGGTAGATTGTTGTGTAAGAGGTAACCTGTAATTTGGAAACTTCTTCCCCACCGATGGCCTCAATACTCAACAATCTGAGCTGCTTTCAAACCCTCCATTTACAGTTGTGAGTAGCTTCAAGGGAGGGAGGGTTTTACACACACACACACACACACACACACACACACACACACACACACACACACACACACACACACACACACACACACACACACACACACACACACACACACACACACACGCACACACACACTAGCTTCCCACTATGGTTTTGTAGGTGTGGCTTTGTAGTCTCAAGGTGGCCTTTCTTCGAATGCAGAAGCTGCAAATGTTTTGCGCAAATTTTAAACTGAATTAGTCTACTTTCTCGCCAGAAATAACAAGAATCCAGGGTTTTGCATCAGATTTATTCTTGTTGTCAACATAGCTTTCTTCAGACCCTCATGTGACATCAACACTCCGCTAATGTTTCTGCAACCCCTAATGTGTAAGTAGTAACAATTTCCTTACTTTCTGTAAAGGAAGCAACACCAAAATGTAAAAATACTAGTGAAAGACCTACATTCAAATGATTGAATAAACATAAAGAAGTATTATCAGCTAAAAGTACTTAAATGCTCAAAAAAGTAAGTACTTGCTGCAGTGTAATCTACACAAATGAGGAATCAAAC